>NC_139256.1:9608255-9959267 GCF_977018435.1 Lepisma saccharinum | reverse complement strand
AACAGCTAACTTTGTTGTGAACTATCTGATTGCCCGGCGTTGCCCGGGTATTTATTTATCCCAATCTTGTATTAGACACGAAAATAATGAATTCTAACTATAGTGTAAAATGTAACTAATATTAAATGTGATCGTGAATATCACCAATTAGCTTAGCGACTCCGAAAACTATGTATTCGACAATAATGTAGGTCATTTGTGGCATTTTATTTTTCACCCCCTCTCACACCCCCCCCCCTGCCGATAGGTGATGAATTTGGAGTTGAACCGCATTGGGAGTGTCACGAAAACTATGGATTCCTTTCGCAACGCAGCCTAAATGTTAGACAACCCGAGAAACACTATCGTTGTGCGGATTGCATAGAGTCACGGATCTCTGTCTGTGTGGAATTTAATATCGGTGGTTCTCGATTATTTTTACGTCACCCCTTCCCACCCCACCCTAGGGGTGCCAGGGGTGTCTTACCCGCACAGTATTTATTTCCAGATTGCAAGTGGTATGTGTACAAAGTTTGGTTGAAATTGCTCCAGGCGTTTGCGAGTTATGCCGAAACAAACAAATATACACACCTACACACATACATCCAATTATATAGAGATTGAGAATATATAAATAACAATGATTGAAAATGCGAATTCGGTAGAGCCAGCAGTGGAATGTTAAGTGCTGTGAAAGTGATCTGAAGTTACGTTAATTTAAAAAAATCACGTCATTAGAGAAATGTTTTGCCGATATCTGAAGTTCTGACATGGCACAATAATACACACACACACACACACACCATCACACACACACACACACACACCTATCTAACACCCCTCCCCCTTCACACTGACATAAACATAAAACACCCAACAGAACATCCCCAGTGACGTAGTGGTAACGTCGCTGCCGCCGCTTTGTAATCAACGGGTCCCAGGTTCGATTCGTGGTGATGTTCGTTTCTCAGATTAAAATGTAGGTCAAGTCCCTATTAGCCTGTGCATAAAGCCGACTTCAAAACTGTATGAAACACTTTACAGTTCTATAGCGAGAAATTTTCGCACTGTGATATAAGTATTCAGAATTCCGCTTTTTGATGATCTAAATAGTTCCTCCATGTTTTTTTTTAAACTTTGGAATTGCTCGTGTTGCAGAACGTGCAGTTTGAAAATATCGTTGGGGATTATGATGTTTAGCACCCGTGGCGGAGGGGTTAGCACATCGCGCTACGATACTACAGGTCCCGGGTTCGAATCCTGGCCTGGGCATGGATGTTGGTGAGTGTCCATTCATCAATTTCATCATATCATCACTCATTATAAATGTCTACAATTTAGATCCTGGCCCTAAGAAACAATCTTATATCGTGCATTGTTAACTTTTAATATTACCTATGTAACTATTCTCTCTCCCAGGAGTCTATGGAGGAGGCGAATGAAGACGAGTCGTCTTGCGAAAGTAGTGACTCCAGAAGGCTAGATTGCATGGAGGGGCAACGCGACTGCAGCTAGCAGTCGTTTGCAGCAGTGCGCGTTCCCCATCCATTCACTCACTTCCCCCCTCTCATTCCCTGGATAGAGTGTACATGCAAGATTTTGTGACGTACTATTTTCTGCACTTAGACTACGAACTAAATTTGAATTGTATTTATAATATGTTCTAACCACAATATCATTACTTATTCATTTTAACTTTGCGTCTTCTTATATTGACTAATGTTCACTATAACTTGGACAATACATGAATGAAGAATGCTGGCTGCCGTGGCGAAGAGGGTCCCCGGTTCGTATCCTGGCCTGGGCATGGATGTTTGTGAGAGTCCATTCATCAATTTCATCAAGTCATCACTCATTCCCATCTTAGCAATTTAGCCAGAAAGTGGCACAAGAAGGGAAATAAAATAAAGCAAATCAATCAATGAATCAAGAAGAATTTCTATTGTAGATCATGTATGAAATGCAAATCCTTCACCGTGGCCTTGTGATCTAATGCTTTGGGCTCCGAACGAGACGGGCGCAGGTTCGAGTCTCCTAGGGTAAATCGTAACAACTTTTCTCTAGAGATTTCGGCCATTCACGATCGTGAGTAAATTGGGGAGCTACGAATGAGCCACATAACCCGGTTATGGAAATCTACAAGAACGACTGGTGGTTCGTCGTGCTGACCACACATTACCTCGTAACTAGTTCAATGATCGCCCGCCTCTTCCTAAGCACGTGGGAGTGTGGCCGGCAGTAGGACCTCAAGGGCTATTGCACCACGGCTCATTATTATTTGCTTTCATTTGATTTGATGTATTTTACTTCGCCTTTTGTGCCACTTTTGGCTACAAGGAAGAAGAAACCACGCTAAAGGACTAAGTGTTCGATACCCGGTGGAGCCACACAGTGCTTGGTATCCCACTTGAAACTGTATGTCCAGTGCCGATTAGACTATCTGTGCATAACGTGGACTTAAAACAGAGACTTATACGAAACTAAGTGTGGTAGATTTTTCCATCCCGAGTTGGTTATTGGTCTTCCCTTTCCCCCACCACCATAAACACTACATTGAGGCGCACTACACTACATTCGACCCCCCTTGCCATTTGAAATTTTCGAGTTCTTCCCTAACTTTAGACCTCCTTTTTAGGGTCACGCGGTTTCATCCTTTTTTAGTCCCGCAGTCACCATGTGGCATATCGTTGGAAAGCTTGTGTCCTGCACTTTCCGAAACTGTTATGGTGCTGCACTTATCTTAATTGTTAAGCTTGGTATACGCCATTTGGCTCACCTTCCTTTTTTTTCAAAACCATTTTCTACACGGAAAACTGTAAGTGGTACAGACAAATGTTTCATATGGCAATCGTACTTTTTCCCGCCTTTTCGAATCTGCATTCCAAACATACCCTTCTCATTTAAAGGTCTACGAGCATCGTGAGTCCATGCTAGTGGACAAAATCTGCTATCTTCGCCCGTTTTTACAAGGGTTGGATAAAAAGTAATGGCAACACTGGTATAATTGGTACTTGATTGTATTGGCAGAGGAGCACGTGTTACATTCCTTCAAAGTAATCGCCCCTCATCTCTACGACCTTCTGTCACACGTATGGAAGGCGTCGTACACCGTCAGCGCGTCCATCTCTGTCGATGTCCCGCAGTGATCGCCCTATAGCACGTATGATGGCTTCGCGCGTGTCGTAGTGCTTCCCGCCCAGTGGTTCCTTCATTTTGACAAAACGGTCGTAATCACACGGTCTCATACCGATGAATACAGCGGATGCTCCAGTACCTCCCACTACCAGTTATGCAGGAGCGCCGTCACATTGTTCGCAGTGTGACACCTTGCATTGTCAAGCAGGATGATGGGACACCGTGCCGTCGCTTCCTTCTTAATGCGAGACGAAGGTGGTGTTGCAAGAAGGTGCAGAAGTAGGCTGCGTTGACCGTCTGCCTGAGAGACGTTGTTCTTCTTGCCTAAACATATTGTTAGGGCGTTTGCACTCTCGTCCTCTGCTTCAGAGCACTGCTGTTTTTGACTGAATAACATACAATCGCTCCCACTCACTACACTTCCTCGTCTGACATTCCTTTATTAGCCACGAAACGCTTGTGACGCTGTGACTCACCCCTTTTACGGGACAGCAGTGTTGCCATTACTTTTTATCCAACCCTTGTACATACCTTGTTCAGTACAATAAACATGAAAATATCCAACAAAAGCAATACCATTTACGATAGAAAGGAAGTATAAAAAAGGTGAAAATATCGGCCTCTTTTAAATTTTGGAAGATGGAGCCCCCAGGCGAAAATTATTCTGTAATTTAAGACGCTCCAATTTTTTATGGAAATATTTTTTCATATAATGGTGCGTCCATTTGATCCACCCTACTGGATGCTGTATCAACAAAGTGGTTTTCTAAGCCAGATTATTTTATTGCGCAACAGTAAACTTTCCAGTGATGAAACATCATATACACTACTGCCGATTGTAATCCTCTTACCTTAAGAGATCATAGCTGATTGTGACTGTTCGTGGTATTATCGTGATCTCTTCAGATTGCATGTTTGTGGAAATTCCAAAAATTGCTGTAGGGTATCATCTCAGTAAATTGCTATTTATGTGAATTTACCTGCATCATGGTTGGTGGTATGTTGAAGAGCTCGTGATCATTGCTTCCGAAATCCAGTGTTGCCAACTTGGCTGCTTTGGAGTCAGATCTGGCCCCTTTTTTCCACTTTAGTTTCGCTCCGGAATTAACGAAATGCTCGTAGAAGCTCTCTAGCATAGCAAGTGATGATCTAGCTCACGGGAGTCTGTGGAGCAAGCGAACGAAAACGAGTCCCTGTGCAAGTAGTGACTCGAGAGGGACTATGAACACGTGATAGGGAAAGGGATTGCGTAGAGGGGAAAACGTGGCTACAGCTACGGGACGGAGTATAGACCTTCTAGTGAGCAGTTGTTTTAAGAGAATTGACTTATCTTTTATTGCTTGTTCAATTGTTATGTGGTGTTGAATATTTTACCACTACATTCACACTAGCTACACATGCAGGCTTAATTGATCAGAGCGAAATACAAACACAAACATACATGTCTTTAGATATTTTTAGAATAAGATGATATAGGATGAGCAGGCCATGTGACAGAATGAGAGAAGGAAGAATAGTGTACAGGATTCTTGTTGAGACGTAGCAAGGCCAAGACGAAGATGGAGGGATAACGTTGAGATGGACCTATTACGTTTTTTTTTCATTTTTTGCTGTAAATATCCTGATATTAAATGGGTTATTTTTGTATTCAAGATTTTTCTAATCAGAAATATAATTGTTTTTTCTACATTTTTACACCTTTCTGTAGACACGCTGCTCTTATGAATCTCATGATCTATATCGGGATTACTCCTAAATGCAGTATTGGGAAAACAGGCGAATTATTACCATACAACCTGACGTCAGCGGCGAATGGCTTTGTTGTTAGTTTAGGTTTGGTTCACTTAGCATAAATCCACTGCAATGTATTCTTTATGCTAAGAGAACTAAACATAATCAGCCAAACCTAACAACAGAACAAGAAGGTTGCTCGAGTCGTGTGCGATAAGTAAGACCTATGGCAGCTTTTTATTCGTCCGTAACTCTTGGTTCACGATGTACAATTTTTGGTTCGTATTTTCTGTTTATAAAGAGCATTTCCTGACATTCGCTACGAGACTCGGCGGCAAGCTGCCCTGCATCAGCGCTTGTCTTTCCCGGTGAACGGGTCAGCGACAGTCGTTAGAGTCGCGGCTATTAAAATTACAGTTTTCATATTGTGTACTAACATTGACTACAGAAGGTGTTGAAAATGATGTCCCTCTGCTGCAACACATTCCTGGCATCTCCGAAGGAAATTGGCATTTACACGTGCAAGTTCGTCTACTGTAAATCTCCCGATTTTTCGTACAATACTCTCTTTTAACACACGGATGGTGTGCAGATTTTCTTTGTATACTTTATTTCCCCATTTTTCTTTCCACTCTTATTCAGAACTTACCCTGTTACTCTAAACTTTTTTACGAGGTTTAATATAAGCGACTGTCGCGGACCCGTTCACCGGGAAAGACAAGCTCTGATGCCGGACCGCTTGCCGCCGAGTCTCGTAGCGAATGTCAGGGAATGCTCTATAGTTTTCCTATTTTGTTTAACTTTTCTGACACTTTTGGCTAATCGCGATGATGAGGATGAGTAATGATATGATGAATTGCATTGAATTGAATCGAATTGTTGTTTTCTAAGTCCACTTGATGCATATATAGCATAATCTGGACTAGAGCTACAGTTTAAAGCTGAGCCACTGTGCAATGTGCATCTACCGAGTATCGAACCCGAGACCACTGGATTTCAAGACGACGACGTTATCACTACGCCATGTGGAGGCTCCCAATGATTATGATGACACTGATGAAGGAACGCTAACAAGGAACACCCGTGCCCAGACCGGGATTCGATCCCGTGACCCCTGTCTCCGTTGGGCGATGTGCTAAGCACTCCGCCACAAAGGTCGGTTGCTTGAAAAGAACACCAAACCCAGGCCGGGACTCGAACCCGGGAGGTTTTGTTTCGTAACAACATCACGATACATTAATTATATTTTTTTCGAAGGGGTTGCTAATTAGTTGTTTTCTTTTTCGAAATTCATCTTGAGGAGCTTCTCCTCGCCGGAGAAAACCTTCATTTGGTACGGAACTTAATTAAAGGCCTGAATACCCAGGAGTGTCCTATCCTGCGCTGTGCAACTTATTAAGGAGTTCCTCCTTGTATTTCTCTGCCCTGGTCCCTCAGGTCTTGCAAGCTTTTTCTAGTAATTGCTTCAACCGGGAGATTTTTCTTCCACCTGCCTCCCTCTTCTCCAATCCCTAACCTCGTTGAGTTGGCTCAAGTGCATTCGTTGTGGAACAAGCTTTTGGTTATTGCCTGCCTCGATACAAAAAGGAGTGCATCCAACGAACCATACGGGAATGTTCTGAAGGCTTGGCAGTTGTGAAGTCAAATAGCTGAAGGCTGAAACTCAACCAGTAGTTTTTTACACTGTTTTGTTTACCTATGAGGCCATTTTACCTTGCGCACTTGTTGCGCTTTCATTTGACGACCTCATTGGTGGAGTGGTTAGCACAGCGCGCTAAGACGCAAGGTCGGGTTCGAGTCCCTGCATGGGTGTACAATTATGAAACGCATTTCACCCTTTGTGAATACTGAGGAAAAACTTGAATAAATAATTTTAAAGTTTTCTGCAAGGCAATATGGCGAGGAAAATGTGCTTAAACATATTGATATTTTATTGTATGCAGCAAGACGAGAAAAAACATTTTTGTGTTTGGGAATATTTCATGCACAAGATTTTTTTGCTCATTTATCTTGCAGGAATTAAGACAAGAAGGTTATTTATTAACATGTTAAACATTAGAAAGTTCTTTGGAAAATTATTTCACAATATATAGAGAATACTTTGAATAAACAGGAAATTTAAGTTGGCAACACAAGTTGTTTAACCTCTATGTGTTATAGTCTTGAATATAGTCACCTGAATGATTTTTTTGCTTAGTTTAACACACTCAGAAATCCAGGCTTTGACGTTTTTAGTGATATTCTGATATTAAATGTGCAGGAGATAAAACATTAAAATGTTAACAAAGGCAAACTTTATTGTATAAAAAATATACACTAAAAACGTAAAGTTTCCACCCTGTAACAGGGTCTTCTTCAGAAGAAGATTCACAATAAATTGATGAAAGATCCTACCATCGTCTTATACGGATACACACTCCCAGAACAGGGTCCATACACAAAACAACATGAAGGCACCTGTCCTTATCAGAGAACATTTCCTTTCAGGAATTCCTGAGTGTGGAACCTCCTGACAGGTAATTGACAGGTATCCGGTGAGAGTCTGTGCCATATCTGGATGTGGACAGATTCCTCATGTCCTGGACTACTTCCCTTCTCTTTGTACCTTTGTACATTTTCAGTCCCCCATTCCAGTTCATTATATCTTCCTCTCCTTTTTTCTCTATTCCCTTAGCCTCTTTCCACTTTCTCACTATTCCTCTCTTCTTCCTCCCTAGCATTCTCCCATTCTATGTCGTGTTCCGTTTCTTTTGTGTGCTTGAATATAGCATTTTTCTCACTCTTTAGTCTTACGTCATCCTTACGTTGCTTCAACCTGTCTTTCAGTCTCTTTTTGGTTTCCCCTATGTACACACTATCACATTCCTTACATTGAACCTCATAGATAATACCTTCCTCTCTCTGTTTTCTTCCTTCTTCTTGTTCGATATCCTTAAAATACCGCGGCCTGTTCTGTACGTTCTTATGCCCGCTTTTCTAAGTACTTTGCTTGTCGTCTCTGTGGCTTTCCCTATGCTCCTTATGCCAAACCACCTCTCTTTTTCTTTCCCTCCTCCCTCTCCTGTTTCTTTTTCTTGTTTCTTCCTTCTTCTTCTGTTTACGTCAAGTCTGTCTTCCTTTCCGTACCCATTCTTTTCTAGATGCTTCCATAGGATCTCTATTTGTTTCTGTCTTCCATATTCTTTAAAAAATATATTTTTGTCCTTTTACTCACATCACTTCTTTTGTGACAGAAGATCCCTGCTGCACACTTTTTCTGATGCCAAGTGGTCTCAATCTCCTTTCCATTTTCATCATTATATCTAGGAAACTTATCTTCACTTCCTCTTCTATTTCAAGCTCCAGCAATATCTCTCGTGTTGCATCTTCTATTTCTTTGACATAAGTGCCTCCTTGTTCCCCTCCATACGCCGAAACAATCGTCCACATATCGGCAGAAGAGGATTATCTTCCCCCCTCCTTTTCGATCACTTTCTTTTCCCATTCGTTGATCATCAATTCTCCTAACACTGGGCTTAAGCTAGAGCCTATATTTAGGGCTACACTCATTTCATTATTTTATCCCCCATTGTGTAGGACAATTCAATCGAAAAACCCTGATATGTTATTGTGTGTCCATTATTTGGGCACATATTGCCTGCGTGTGCTGACAAAGTTATGTACTGGCAATGTTACCAACCTCAATTATATGGCACCAAAAAGTATTTTTTTTTTCACTTCACCCATTAAATCGCTATTCTGAAACCCGTTTAGTGCTGCACATGTAACCTGTGGTAGCTTAACACGAAGACTTCAGTCACCAAACTTCGAGTTTAAGTCCACTTTATGCAGAGATCGAAACTGGGCCTACAGTTTAAAGTGGGATCCGACCTACTATGTGCCTCGAACCAGGGACCCCTTGATTACAAGGCGATGACGGTAGCAAAATTTATTATGGCTCTGCGATATCCCTACCCCGAATTAACAATCTTGGGAAACAAATTAATTTATACTTGAGCCATTAATTACTTTTAGAACTTTTGGTGTGGAATAATCTGAAAATCAAAATTATTATTTGTTTCTATGCGAATATGTCTTACGAGCTTCAAGTTATATGTGCTCGAAGTTAGTGTTACGAGACTTCTGAAACACTCTGTACATTGAGGAATTTACGGTTCGACATTACGTACTGAACAGACTAGTGATAAGCAAAGACATTGTAGATACCAGTAGAATTTCACACAATAGTGACATCACACGTATAATATGTACTTCTTTGTGAGGCGTGTCTATCACCACTCTTCTTCGATTTTCATGTTTTTAGGGAAAAGGTCGAACGTTACGACTCTCTCCCCGCTATCCTTGCTTTGTGATAGTGGCTGCTTTTCGGCCATTGCTTTGCCATTTATAACCCCTTTCTAGGGCCGCATAAACTGGCAAATAAGAAGTTTGTGGGCCCATTTCATTTGAGAAGTATCACTCGCGGCATTATACGTGTCGTGGTGTGCCTTTTCCCGCTTTCGTCGAAGGGAAATATCACATATAAACGGTGGCTTTTTCTCTCGCACGCATCACAATCCGCGGTTTCATAAACTCTCAATGCACTTTAACTCCTTCATTGCTCTTTTATGCTGACGTTATATCTCTAGGCGTGTTGCAAAAACTTGGGCTCAGAAATGTTCACTGTTTTGTGTTCTCTCCAATGCAAGTTTTGCGGCTTTTCTTCTCGCCTTTAATGACCGCGGAAGCCATCTTTTACATAACAAAATGTGTCTAAGAAAAGCACTATAAGTGTGTTGTAAATCATTGTCTATGAGATCACAATAGCAATGCCGGTAAAAAAGAAGGAGCACGCAGAAAGGTGAGAAATATAGCAATATCTGTATTTGGGCTAAAATAACATATATGTTTTACACTCTGTCTCGAGAGTCACTGGAGCAAGCGAACGAAAACATGTCTTCTGCGCAAGAGGCGTCGACTCTTGAGAGGAGAAGTGGAGGTAAAAACGCGGTTGCTGCAGCGCATACTGCTTTGCTCCTCCCAATAGCTTTCTCCCCTTCTCTACTGTCATGTGCAGCTTTGCTCCACAGAGTGCCGTCAATCTCTGTGGCGAAGTAGTTAGCACAGCGCGCTACGACGTCAGGGGTCCCAGGTTCGAATCCCGGGTAAGACATGCGCGTTTGTGTTTTTCTGTCATGAATGAGAAAGTTGATAATTGAGATTAATTGGTATGAGGTTTATGTGTGGGGAAAGCTACCGCTTAAGGGCTTTCCTTTAAAAGAAAAAGAGTTGGTTGAACATATGTCTACCATGCGGAAGATCCGGATTCGAATCCAGGGGCAGGTGAACTCGCCACGGCGGCTGAACGTGATGCTGATCACATCATCCCAACGATTGCCGAGATCAAGAAATGTGGAGTGCTACGTATAACTCCACATCACCCCGTATGCCTTCATGGCATGTGTGCACACGCACAAGAGTACCTTTAGCCCACTCAATGAAGGACAAAAAAAGGCCAATGTCGGGAATAATTCCGTAAAAGCTGAATTTTTTTCAGTTGTTAGAACAGCACTAGTAGTGCAAAATCCCAAAGTCCCCGCCCCTCCTCGCTGTGCATCCCCCCAGCGCCCCCTCCCAAACATCAATTTCGCAGACTCTCATTTATTGACCCATATCTCCGTAGCCAATGATCGTAGGTAGATAATCTTTTCTCAGTCTTAAGCCTCATTAGATGGACTACAAAAAAGATTGTGTTTAATTTTTCGATAATGTTGGTGATTGCCGTAATTTAAAAAATAATTTCAAAAAGTGATTTTTTTCTAGTACTTTCTGAAGTTTTTGCCTTGTAACTTTTGAACAAATTAAATGACAAAAAAATGTTTCGAATAAAAGATGTAGCCTAATTTATAAGCTTTAAAACAATATCAGCTTTAATATATAGGCCCAGTCCCGATTCATCTATCTATGAAATATGAAATTCCGGAACTTGAACAAGCCGTTGATAACCTTTGCACGAGCGACAATGGAATCTTATTCTTTAAAAACACGTATCCCCGTAATATTTATGTACCGCACCGTACTACGATGCCGAGGGGTTGTTTTTTCGTGTAGGCACTCTCTCTCTCGGCAGGCTTCTCTTTCGACACCGTCGGTGATTGATGGCGAGATTGTCGACAAATGTCCACCCCCTCATCTATCAGCCACCATATTCCGCTCGCTTATGGAACGAAACTCGCCTTGTCACTCACAATTCGCCGGCAGCATTGAACTCCCGCGCTAACAGCGGAGCCGAACACCCTGCTTATCTTCGAATGGCGCGGACGCAGTTTTCATTATCCTGGCAGCCAGCTGATGTCCGGCCCAGTTAATCGGGTTTGACTTTTTAACACCTGGGTCGTAGTCTGAGTAATTACTGGGATGAGCGGATGGATAGGCGGGAAATCGTTTGGCCTCTTTCCCCTTCCCCCGTACGCGCTTTGATTTTCACAAGCGGGAAATGATTTTTTCTCCTTTGTCGGCTTTGCTTGGATTTTGTAGGAGTTCAGGTTGTGATGTAAAATTGATTATGCTAACTTCGTCTGGTTCGCTGCACTTTCTACTCTCTCTGCTAGTTGGTTACACGGTGCAACACCGACTCATCTATTTCGTTTATTTGGTGCCAAGTACTGTATCTGGTGTCTGCACTATGCTCTTACACAACACTAGGGATGTACCGAAGCCGATTACAGATGTAAAAAAATCGGCCGAAATTGACACATCGGCATCGGCAAAAATCCGATATTTAAACCTGTACAGATTATACTAGAGTTTTACCTTCTAATAAGTTAAATATTTTAGTTAGGTAAGATTCATTGAAAATTTGGTTATGATTCATCATTATTGTAGAGTTTTTGTAATAAAATTATTGCAAACTCTCATTCAGAGGATCAACCTCGGAAATAAAACAGTACATTGCTGAACCAGGATCTGCTGTTGTATTGGAAATTAAAAAATGAGTATTCAAACCTGAAGCAACTGCTGAGAAAATACTTGGGCATACCTGCTGCATCAGTATTCAGTGATTGAGTGTTCAGTGTTGCTGAACAGATTTGCGATAAGAGAAGAAGTAGGTTACTTCCTGAAGTGCTTCCAAATCTCGTGTTTCTGAAGTTGAATCTGGCAGAACAGGAATTCATTTTGCATTTCAAAGAACTGCTTGTGTACTAATGTTTAATCTCTTGAGAATCCATGTTCTTCTTAAAGGTTCACATAACATTTTGTAGATGCAAATGTACATTCGCATCTCTTGAGAATATATATGTATATACATATGATATGCAATAGAAATGTACATAGCAAATTTATTTTTGTCATGCTGAAAATAACATCCCATTTCTGTTTAATAATCGTATGTATCGGAATCGGTTAAATATCGGCATCGGTTCCAAAAATTATTGGTGAGTACATCGGCATCGGTAAAGTTTCAGCTTCGTCACATCACAACAATATGTGTTGTGTAAGGTCACATTTTTCGTGTTAAGTTATGAAATTAACGTTTACTGCTGCTGCAGGCGGTCATTTTCGAACTTGAACACCGCTATTTGTCCTTGCTCCACCGTGACACCAAGACACACCTGCACTACACTTAGTGCTATAAAGTGCAGCGAACTATAGCTCTTGTCTAGTTTACGACGGGCGGCCTACATGCTGGCAAGGGGGACGCGGGGAATACGCAGCAGAACATCCAGACAACAGCGGTGGCGCCGAGAGTTAAGACGTCGCGGGAGGATGTGCTGCGCGCACATCGTTCTACAGGCTGCGGTGTTTCTTATTGCGCTAAATTGTTCGCTTACCCGATCCCCACTTTCCTTGCCAGCATGTAGGCCGCCCGTGGACAAGAGCTATAGACTGAACAATTCTATCCCGGGAATCTTTGGAGCAAGGGGAGGAAGGGAATGGGCGGAGCGAAGCAGTACACGCTGCTGCTAAGGCTGATAACTGCAGTTATCATTGGTCGAGCCCTCTCGAGTCCCTGCTTGCACAGAGACTTGCTTTCGTTCGCTCGCTCAAGAGATTACCGGAACAGGTTGTAAGTAGAAGTGCGTGCGTGTGTGTGTGTGTGTGTGTGTGTGTGTGTGGTCAAGTGTGTATATCTTAATACACACCCCATCCACATACATACGCCAGTACGCCCTGCTGCCTCAAATCAATGAATACCTGGGGGCGACCTGGAGTGGTAAGACGGCCGGAGCGTGTTGCTGTTCACATCACCAAAATGGCCGAGAATGTATGGCACCCTACCCCGACACCCCCTAAATGAACCATCACGGCACGGTCTATATGCACAAGGAACTTAACCTTACTTAGCCAAATAATTATAGATAGATATGCATAAACATACATCTTGTATAATATGACGCATATTTTTCAGTAGCTCGCATGATAGTTTTGAATCACGATTTTTAGTCTTTCCGTAGCAAGGGTACCTGATCCTTTACAGAAACTAATACACACGCACACAGACGCATTTGTGTGTAAAGTTAAAAGCACACTAGCATTTTTCAAACATATCAGAATTTGTGCTTCCCTTCTTTTCTGCAGGCGATAGCCACAACTTTTATTTTTGTTCGACCATTCTTTCAAACGCCACTTTTTAACTTTCATCATAAAACGTTCTGCATTAGACGACGTTGTGCATTCGCCCAGCACAACAGGAAACTTAGATATAGTTGAACTTCCTTGCCGACAACTAGTTCACAGTGATTAAGGCGATAAACATTCACTACTACGCTTTAGCACGTTTCATTTTTACGTGCAACAGTTGCGTCACTTTGAAAATGGAGTATGCGGTAACATTTTGTTTGCCGGATTTAAAAGTTGCCAGGGCGCACATTCCCACATCATCGCGTATGTACTCTTCCGGTGATAAAAAAGTTGCTCGACCAGAACAACTTTTAATCGGCACTGTGCGCTAGAACTTAAGGGAAAAGTGTATTCAAGATGTTTATATTGGATGACCTCTCGCATAAAAGTCACATTTTTGCAATTTTGAAACTTATGGAACCATATATTCTCTGGTAGAGGTTGTGAAATATGGAGACATCATGTTCTCACCTTGTTCCTGCGTTTCACACTGTGGGACCTTATTGTGACTCTGTTTTTCGACTGGAACATTAATAAGCTTTACTTCTGTTATCGACAATCATAGTGATAAGTTTTTGCTTGTTTATTTTTACATCGAAATGAATTGTCCCATTTCCAAGGAAATAACCTGTTCGGGCTTCCCTATTGTCATCATGATGCTGGGCCAACACTGAAATTTTTGAGCAAACTCCAGTAACCCAACCCAGGACCACTTACATCAATGGCGTGAGTGCTTACTATGGAGCTTTTTAACCAGAAACCCTTTGAGACGCGAAATCCATTGTTTGTTTTTCCATGACTTGGGACAAAGTATTCTTGACTTTCCACGAATGTTTTTATATATATAGATAAGGGTGATATGTTCCTAAAACCTAGAAGCATTCAGAAAGTAAGTTGATGTTTTAAGTCCACTTTGTGCACAGTAAGGTTAATCGTGACTAGACTTACAGTTTAAAGTGTGATTCGAACCACTATACCACTGCGCCATCGGTGAGGCCCTCAGAAACTAAGTGATTCAGGGTACGTCACTAGGACATATGTGTGAACATTTGGTTATTTCTACGGCATTTGGCTTATTTTAACATTTTTTTGTCAAAATTAGCATATTTTCGCTCTTTGAAGTTACAAGAAACTTTCTTTATGCACAAGTGTATTTCCGAAGTAAATTATATTTGTTATTGCATCAATGGAAGTAGAAATAAGCTTTCTAGGTACGTACATGCTGTTCTGCCTGACAGTGTGATGTCATTAACATTTAGAAATTTGCACAATGTGGTTAGTCATTATACATTGCAAATCACAGTTCAGAAACTAAACTAACAATAAATTAATTTAGAATGAAAAGGATTTTTTTTACTTCTTTCCGCTCTGTATTTACTCTTATCAAACGTTACCCTGTGAAGTAAAATATGCGAGAGAACACAGTTCATGTGATTGAATTTTATATTGTTGTTAGGACACGCTCACCTTCGTGACTGTGATACCACAGGTCCCGTGTTCGAATCCTGTCATGGGCATGGGTGTTCTTTGTGAGCTTCCCTTCATCTAGGTATTTTATGATATTATTACTCATCTTCATCGTCGTGATTAGCTAAAAGTTGAAGAATAGCGACGCAAAATAGCATAGTTCAATTAACCAATTATGGTTTAGTACTTGGAGATTTTAGATAAGTAAATTTATTATTTTCTATATTTAGCATTCTTTTCTAGATGTCATAAAAATCCTATTCAGGTTAAGAGGTGTCCTATCTCTCTGGTCTCGAGATAAGTTTGTGTGGATGGAAACACTGCAACTTACAATTTTCATCATGGCTCGCCCCCCAGAGCACCGTTGAGTAATTGTCTACACGTGGAGGATTGTGTGAAACTGCAGGTACACTTTCGCCGCTCCAGGGTGAAAAGTTAGAGTGGGAAGATCTGGGGTTAATTTCGTCCAGGATCTTGTGGCGGTAGATCGAAGAAAGCCTGCTGGAAACTTCTGGTAAGATGATGCTTCAGCGTGGAAAGGTGGCTTCTATTATCCAAGTCAGCGCGCAAGACTGATCAAGTTTCGCATCCAAGAATTAAACCATCATTGAAGGTGTTAATCGGTAGCGCGTGCACAGAAGATATTTGGAGCATCGTCTTACATGCAAATCGTTGCATAAGTACTTAATGTATGTGCATAAGATATGTTGCCTGTACGTCGTTTTCAGGGGAAGAATGCGCATGCATATTCTCTTCCTTTCAGCCGTCACTACATTCTTCTCACGAAGAACATGGAAAGGGCGCATGAAATTTGATTTCATTTTTGTTTAGCTTCGCTTTCCTGCCACTTTTGGCTAATAGCGACGATGAAGATGAGTGATGATATCGATGAAAGCACACTCGCAAAGCTAACCACTCCGCCACGGAGGTCGGCGCATGAAATTTTGTCTACTAAATATTGTTGGTCTAATAAGTACGATTTTCTATATTGCTGTTTTAAGTCCAATTTATGCACAGAAATGC
Organism: Lepisma saccharinum; assembly: GCF_977018435.1. Classification (NCBI taxonomy): domain Eukaryota; kingdom Metazoa; phylum Arthropoda; class Insecta; order Zygentoma; family Lepismatidae; genus Lepisma; species Lepisma saccharinum. The sequence goes on along the minus strand of NC_139256.1, from coordinate 9,943,331 downwards.
TAATCCGGACAGGACCTGCAGTTTAAAGTGGGATCTGAACCACTGTGTTTCCACCGGGTATCGAACCCAGGACCCCCTGATTACACTACACCATCGGGGAGACCCTCTAACAAGTATGATTCCAAAGCTTTAAACTTTCTTCAGTGACATGTTTCTATGATCAACAACGAAGAACGATTTTCTAGTTGCCTATTAATAACGCGTAGATGAATGGGCATAGGTAAAAATTAATTACACCCCTGACGTTCTGTAAACTTTTTCTAGTCTAATTTGATGCATCACATGCCTCCTCCTCACGTAAAATATTGGATCTGAACCCAAGCTGGGAGACTGGAGGTGACAGCAATTACCATTATATACGTCAAAAACTTCCCCTCGCACCAGGTATCAAGTGACAGTCTTGTGAAAGATATATCGTCTTTCGTTACGGAATATGAAGAGGAGGGGGGGGGGACTTTTGACCCACATTTATTTCTCCCTATGCTACAGTCTGTCCCAGGAGTTGCTTTAACTGCTTTACTGTGATGCACTACAAGTATACTAATCAGAAAGAAGCATGGAAGCTTCCGTGCCGAGTTAGTTAGCGTTACTACACTGAGAAATCTTAGGCTAAGTCATGATAGTACTATGCTTGTTCCTACTATTTTATCCTCATCGTCGTGGTTGACCCAGACAACTAGAAAGGCCAAATTATAAATATAGAAATAAAAACAGCTTTATACAGGGTGGAGCATTTTCGACTACCTATTTTATAATGAAGACAGATGATTTGCTGATTACATTTACTTTTAATTTTCATTTCTAGAACAAACATTGCACCTTTGGATTACATAAAATGTAAAGATGAACAATGTGCACACAAATATTTCTTGAAAATAACATCTTTCAAATGACGTCCATGGCAGGCAACACATTGTGCAAGACGGTCTTGAAAGCTACGCATGACACGTGCAATAACATCTGGATAAATGCGTGCAATCTCTTCTCTGATTCGGGCCTTCAGATCATCAGTTGTCTCCGGTCTGGTTTTCAAAATCGTTCTCTTTCAGATAGCCCCAAAGGAAAAAATCTTGGGCAGTTAAGTCTGGTGATCGCGGACGCCATGTAATGTCACCAAATCTTGAAATAATGCGACCCTGAAAAAATTGGCGTAGTGCACCCATTCTTAGACGGGAAGTGTGGGCTGTTGCCCCATCCTGTTTAAACCATACACTTTCAACTGTAATGTCTGAGCATGACGCCTTGCCGAACGCCGAGGACTGCGAACCACAGCAGCGCGCACACGTTCAATGTTCTCTGGTGTTCTGACTGTTCTATTTCTCCCATGCAGTTTATTTTGAACACTTCCAACTTCACGCCATTGTTTCGACCATTCATTGATTGTTTTCCTGTTAGGAACTCGTCCAGAGCATTGTTGATCACCATACTCCCTGCGGAATTCACGCTGCACCGCTACAATTGACTTCGCCAACACGAACTGCTCCACACAAAATATACGTTGCTGTAGAGGCCAACGCTCCATTGCTACTGAAATCCAAAGTCACAGTGTACATAGGCAGGAGGAAACCGCCCTCCCAATGTACTTGTTTTGAAGTGTTGCCAACCCCAAACTGTGTAGTCGAAAATGCTCCATCCCGGTATTAACTTCTACTTCCAATACAATTAATTTCCAGTATGTTTGTTAGCTTGTATTGTGTTGTCGTTGGAAAGTCTCAATTTTAAAGAAGAATCTAAACAATAAAACTATAATCTTGTTGACATAAAAAGGCACACTTTATAGGGTTGAACAGTTGAAGTATGTGCCACTTTATCTGAATGCTTCAATCTACGTCACACGAATTTCCCACGGTCCCACCTATGTGTATTTCAGCTTTCACACAAAGATATTCATATCGTCTTGTTACATGAAGAAATTAAATTTATATTGAAACCATATTCAGCCCATTATCATACCTGACATATGTTACATTAAACATTTAAATTTTGCATTTCAATAAATGTTAGTTCCAAGGTTCAGTCCTGATTCTGTCTGTGGAAAAATTTGACTTCAAAGCAAAGCTTGTTCTTTGACGCTGTAAATTGGGTTAATAGTATAAGCTGCCGTTTATGCGTCTAATTCTCAAGGCTCTCATTGAATAAGGAACGCCAATCATGGCAGATCCTGTTCCTTTCGTCCAGAATCCCCAATATTGATCTTCATTTCCCTCTGCAAACTTATTAATCATGGAACTTATTGTGTCTCTCTGGGGAGTACTTTCCTACTATTTACGTAACACATGCCTGAGCTTCGATTGGTTAGTCGATTAACCACTCCTGTTTCAATATTGGGTTATTGGCTTAAATAAATAGGAGATGAAAGATCTAGATAAGGGGAAAAATCCTCAAGGTGAGTCAATATGTGCGGAGGAATATTGAGACGTATGTTTCTGGGGATGGAATAGTTTCCTTCAAGACTCTTGGGACTGCTGAAGAAATATGCCGAGCCTCTATGCATCCACCATGGATTTTATTCCAAGGTTGAAGATTAAAGTAGACCTACCCCAAACGCAGTGAATTTCAACTGGTGTATGTGTATATCAGTGGAACGTAGTAGATAAATGGCGCAATTTAGGTTAACCCGTAACTTGGGACATATATTTTTTATCACGTTATCTTGGACGTAAGGTATTTTCTACCCCGTTCTAAAAACCAGGATAAATTTTGTAGTCTATGTGGAATTTTGGAACGAAATTAATTTTAAAATCACATGTGATAATATTTCATCATTAAAGCATAAAATATTGTTTTTGTGGAAACGAAAGTTTTACTGGCAACAAATTTGTACTTCAGGAAATTCCTGAACAACTATGTTAATAAACGTAGTACGCACATAAGATAATAATGAACAGAAATTAACATCAGACATTCAAAGGTGAACATTAATATATTTATTAACATAAAAACAGACACCATTGTTACTAAAAATATACCAAATGTTTACATTTAATTTAAGCTGTTGTGGCAAATTTAATTTCTGCAGGGCGCATACAACAAATCTGTTATTTAACATACTTCTGGTCAAATGTGGTTGTTAACTGTTTTGCCAGTGGCTTAATTAAATCGTTGTTTTTTCCTGTTGTGGATGAGTTGAAAAATAAATTACTTATACATCAACAAGTGAAATGCTAATTAGTGCATAAAAACAAAGTACAGAAACAATAACGTAACGTTGGACATGGGGTATATGAATTCTACCTAACTAACTAACTAACTAACTAACTAACTCTCTAGCCTTCTTAAACCCGAAGGGTCATGGCTGCAGCAACACAGGCCTTCCATCTGTCCCTATACTGAGCAAGATCTATATACTCTTTTCCATCCCTACCGATTTCCTTTAGGTCCATCTCAACGTTATCTCTCCGCCTTCCTACAGGTCTCTTACCATCAGGTTTCCAAACGAGAATCCTGTAAACTCTTCTTTCCTCTCCCATTCGTGCCACATTGCCTGCCCACCTAAGTCCTCTTGATTTAATTGTTCTAATAATATCTGGACAGGAATACAAATTGTGCAGTTCTAAATTATGTAACCTTCTCCACTCACCTGTCTCCTCATCCCTTTTAGGTCCAAATATTTTCCTAAGGATCTTATTTTCAAATACTCTCAATTTATGTTCCTCTTTTAATGTAAGGGACCAAGTTTCGCATCCATATAATAATACAGGCAAAATTACTGTTTTGTATACTTTAACTTTTAATTTCTTAGATATGAAACGGGAAGACAAAAGTATATGACGAGAAATTACGTATTCTACCCCAGCTCGAAATTGCAGCAGTTTATGTTACGGTTACTTACTCCCAAGAGGACAACAGCCACGTGTAACAGTCAATATCCAACTGACAGGAAGTTACTCAGTAACGTTCTTTTGATGAGTGACGGATAGCGAATGTATTAAAAAGGCTTGGGTACAATCTACTCCCGCCCCCTCTCCAAGGTTACGGATTAAAAACATTGCTTTATAGTGCCTGCAATTGCTATTAGCATTGTGGTACTTGGCCATTTTCCAACGGCGGGAAGGGTTGGGGTACAGTGACGACTTGTGAGAGTAATATACAATGTTTGTGTCTGCATTAAGGGGCTTAGAACATCCCTAAAATGTCCATTCTTGTTAAAATATACGCAAGAATTTACCAAATTTAATTCACTTTATTCTTTTTTCGTTGATTTAAAAATACACCTGGATGATTGTTTCTTTTTATAGAGCCGCGGTAGTCCCGTCGGTAGGGTGTCTGACTAAACTGACACGTGGGAGATCAGGGTTCGATTACCGGGATGTGCTATTTCAGTTGGGAATTTTTCCAGCAATGTAGCAGCTCTAGAGTTCACTCAACCTCTAATAAATGAGTATGTGGGGGAGGTAAGGTCAGTCGGACCATGGTGCTAATCATATCACCTCCAGAAATGCCAGAGATTGTGAATGCCTTAGCCGTACCTCGACATATCTCAATATGCCTACGGGGCATGTTCCAGTCTTCAGGAAGGTAGCTTCACCCTGTTCTTTAATGCTATTATATGCGTAGCATTCTAATATACGTTTTTATCGTATAGATAAATAACAGGAATCAATTACAAGGCATCCTTTAATCTTGATATAACTTGCAGGATGGTTACAAGTGTTATTCACGTAAGGACTTCATTAGATAACAGACATGATTACTCCATCAAGATACATTGATCGACAGGCGTGGTCAGTCGATATACTACGAGCTTCCCTAAGAATGAGTCATACTTGAATGTTTAAGTAGGTCAAACATTTTATTAAGAGAGCGCAAATAATAACAAAAGTATGCTACTGCAGTGAAGAAAATTGCAGAATGGTTAGGCAACATTATTTTTCAGCGACTATATGATTGTATCTATAGATGTGATGTTATAATGTGTTTGTGGACTAAATTACAGTACAATTGATTTATATAGCAATTGTTTCTCTTTATTTGCAGGTAAGTTTCTCAACGAATGATTGAAGCTGCCAACATGAGTACTAATTTCAATTACAAGTGCTAAGTCTTATCCAGTTGTCTTAATGTACACCATAAACTAGTCAGTACGTGAGTATATCGTCTTTTGAAATGTTTGTTTGTTCCTTTCTGCAAGCCAGCACTTCAGTCAGGAAGTGGTATATATTCTTGTTGTTAATCATTGTATTTCTTGTACAATATTATCGAAAAACTATCCATGGACTTCCGGCTACCTCATTCTATCGAGCTTTATTTTCTGTTTACACTCGGCATGCATAGTCCCCAGTAGAGCAGTACTGCATGAAACCACTTTCGCTCGCTTGCACTCGCTTGATTCTCCCACCCTCGACTGTTTACAATGGAATATCATTTTAATGTGACAATAATCGCACACACATATGTAAAATATCCGCCCTGGCAATTTCAGCCCATAACCATCTATTCCATTTCCATATATCACTGTACTGGTAAGATAGACTAAACTACATTTTAACATGGAGATTGTGACTATGTTCACTTAAGTTTCAATTTCACTGTTTTTCACTTCACGATCCATATTTAAGGGCCCACTACAACAGACAAATTTCGGTTATACGTGTACTACTGGGCTTGGAGCGCACACCGACCGTTTTACCTGTTCGAGCGTTATTCGAGCTCTCAATTCCATACGCTATCTAGCGCCGTCCGTGCGAACTATTTGGCGGTCGAGCGAAAACTTCTCCTATGAATATAACACTAGCGATACTCGATCTCACTCAAGGCTTTGTTGGAGTACAATGTGTGGTATTTGGAAGAGAAATAGGTTATTACGAGTCTTATTTAGAAATACCTAGCTGAGAAATTTCATTTCTTAGTGTTCGTGGCGCCGAAGCGAATTGTCAAACTGGGTTATGAAGAAAACCTATTTCTCTCAATGATCCCTACACAATGTGAAAGCCTGTGAGTTGACAAGATATTGGTTATGCTATATATTTCGAGACGAGATCGAGTGTCCCTGCGTCAATATCACTTATCACCTTCGCGGGTAGCCAAAAGTGGCAGAAAAGCGAAGAAAATAAACCAATCAATCAAGTACGGCGTGTTATGCAGACCTGTTCTATCTTGATATGGCAGAAAACTACCGGGGCAGGTGGGTAAAAGGTTTCAACCCTTTCGTGAGATTTTGTAGATTACCGCACATGTCGAACACACTACTTGGGATTGACAAGGCGGGTCATTTTGGTGTCGTTGCGGCGTCAGACCTGCCAATCGGCAAGGATAATTTCAGTGCTTAACAATCGACATACGCGTGTATTTTTTGCCATTCAGACACCTATTTTGTTCTCTTTTGTACTTTCCCTGTCGACACCCCGTAATCATGTATAATTGTCATATCTCAAGTGCGAATAAACAATGAGAACTGTGGTCATATGATGTTGGTGACGATTGCGCAACTAGTTAGAAACGGTTTCTTTTACGTACGAGCTATGGATTCTATTTGAGTATTCAACGTCGATCTACAAACTCTTTATGCTAGTCGCGACGTGGAAGACGAATGATGATGGGCGAGACATTTTACTCTCTCAAATAGGGCAGTAGGTGGTTCGAAGGTACAGTCATGGAAAAAAGTTCTTCCCCATAAGGCTTTAATAGGAGCAAGTAATGCAGGAGGGTAGGCAACACATATTGCACCCTTCGATGATCGGGTGATTTTGCCTGTCTTAACACCGAGAAATGTCTTCCACGCGAAGGTCAACATGACAGGAAAGCAAAGAGGGTCACGTGGCTATTGGTTACGTGGAGTGTTGTGCTTCTCCACGTCCCCAGTTCTTGATCCACATTGCAGAAAAAGTAGAGCTGCGTGCAATATATGAAAATAGGTTGTTTTCAACTACACACTTAATTATGATTTTCCCAATTGTAAATCTATCACACGTGTCTCCCGATTTAGTCGGGACAGTCTTTTACTTTTAATTCCTGTTTGTCATAGGCGTAACTTGACGGGAGAGAAAGGGCATTTGTAACCCCCCCCCCCCAAATCAGGTTTCTTAAAGCTGCTAAAACAGGAATTAAATACTATGATTTGACGCGTCCAAAAAAAGTATTATATTGAAAGATTTTTCCCAAATACGTAGATAGCAATTTAATACTTTGAAAGTGTCTCAGATTTGTTTATTATGTCACATCTTAGTGTGGCACAGGTCTACTACAAAAGTGGAATTTCGTAACAGAAATATGAACCCACTCCTTTTATTTCGTAGCCGATTTCATCTTGAAACTGAAATTAAGAATATTAGTTAACAATGTCATTGGTAAACAATAAAAAAATGTGTTAGACCCAATTCTTTAATACCTTATCATAATCTTTATCGCAAGTTTAAATTTTGTTGTAAGTCCACTTTATGCAAAAAAAAAAAAGGTAAAGTTCTCACCTGTGCTTAGCGCTACGCCATGAAATCGTATAGGGGGTGTGGGGGTAACGCCCCACACTTTCTTGATTCGTTCGTGAGTGGGGTGATGTGATCAGCATCACGCCGTCCCACACTTTCTTGATTCGTTCGTGAGTGTGGGTGATGTGATCAGCATCACGCCCCTGACCGCCTTTACCCCCAGGGTTTCCCCCAGGTACCCATGTCATTCGACGCTGGGTGGGCGCCGGGGTCGCTTCCAACGTTAGAAAAGTTCCCGGGCTTGAACCGGCCGGGGATCGAACCCGGGGCATATAGCATGGTAGTCAGACGCGTTACCGACTGAGTCACCGGCACAGATAGACTAATCTGAAATGCATACAGTTTAAAGTGGGATCCGAACCACTATGTGCGATCACCTGGTATCGTACCCGAGACCCCTTGATTACAAGGCCTTACCACTACGCCATCAGTGAGGCGCACACAATCTTTGTATTTCGACCTTTTTAAACCTATATGTATCATATAAGAGGTTGTTTAACGTTGCTATGCCTCTATGGATTATATTTAGCCAGTATTCGAGCACATAGCGTCAGGTTTCATAGAATATAAGCTTCTCTTCCATGTTTATGGTTTCCTGTCTGCAGTAGAAAAACTGGCAGGTTCCCATTGCTTTTCTTTCAATAGTCTTCCAATGGTTGCATATCATATCACTCAAATTTGATTCATTCGTTGCGAACACAATCCCCGATGGCGGAGTGGGATCGTGGGCGCCTTGTAATTAAGGGATCCCGGGTTCGATACTCGGTGGAGGAACATAGTGGTTCGGATCCCCCTTTAAACTGTAGGTCCATTCACGATTAGCCTAACAGGACATAAAGTGGACTTAAGACACCAAATCAAGCAACCAACACAATCCCGTTATTGTCCAGATTATCGAATCCAGAACCTTCGTCGCGAATATCATAAGCAGGAAGACAACGTGAAATAACCGAACAGAAACAGAACCTAAAACCTACATCGGATAGATTGGATTAAGTCGACGAGTCAGCACGGGTTCTGAAATGAAAAAGAATACGAAAGTTGAAGGACCTCTATACGCACCCACTTTTCCTCCACTCAATGGGGAAGATATCCTTCTAGCTCAGAAGCCTTTACGTAGGAGTGCCCTGAGGGAACTTCAAGGCCAGGACGATAAAGTGTTCTACGTGCAATGACGGGACCAAATCATACGTCAGATAGCTGTGTTCCTCCTTATTTCGTACGCCATTGATAACTGGAACACGTGACCTCGTCTTTGGTAGAGCAAAAGCCTGCTTGCTTGCCACCACCCTTTAGTTCAGTGACCTTCGCCCGTAGTCAGCAAGAGTGAATGACTCACCAGATACTTGTTGTCTGTGAGGCTACACAAGAATAGATATTTCGTTAGTGGCTGTAAGTATTGTTTCATCTGCAGTTATATCAGTTAACATTTCAATAGTTTCCTAATGGTTACGTTAGTGATAAACATGTAAATTAGGTCTCGAGAGTGAACGTTTTATCTATTTGAACGGGGGATTTTTATACAGCCTGCATGTATTATTTTTTCCTGAAACAAGAATAAATTCGAAGACGCAAAAAGAGTTGTATAAGAGTAGTTAACAAAAGGAAAAAAGAAGAAGAAATCGAAAATGTAAATGCTGAAATAAATTATGGTAGAGATCGAGTGAATAACATTTTGTCATGGGGCCTCCTCGATGGCGTAGTGATAACGTCGTCGCCTTGTAATCAGTGGATCCCGGGTTTGATACACGGTGGATGCACATAGTGGTTAGTATCCCACTTTAAACTGAAGGGCGAGTCCATATTAGCATATCTGTGCACCAAACCAAAACTAAGAAAGAAATTATCACAGTGTAAGAAAATTTCATGTTCAACCAGATACGAAACAAAAGGGAATAATATATTGCAGGTTGGAGTTCACATCTGTAGCATCTAACCAGCACAATTATGAATCGCAACATATCGTATCAGATCCATTTTTATTATACATGTATGATAATATAAGGGAAGTAGAGGAAAGAGAAAACCAAGCGAAACACGGACGCCTTCTCCAGAATTTCAAATCTCGTTACGTAAGGTTCTGGGTTGGAGTCCCGAACAGGCATAACTTTCTTGTTCTTGCCCTTTTATCTGTTTCATTTCATCATAATTCATCGTTATGGTTTACCTGCAGGGGAAGAATAATGACAATAATTGCCAATACAAAGCCAATGACAAACAGAACAACTCGATTACGGAGGTGCCAAGAAGAAACGAGACTTGACAGTTTCTCCGTCTCGCGGTTTGTCGAATTGAAAATTGCTCTCCCGTTCTCGGTCTCGATTAGTTAAATATAGAAATCGAAAATGTATGTGAATGAATATACATGTATTTTATATATTCCGGTTTTGTAGGAGATTTCGTGAGAGATGAAGTAAGTACTCTTCCATCGTATTTATTTTTATAATTTTTATTCCCTGTTCGATGATCGCGACGATAAGGACGAGTGACCATTACATGAAATTGATGACGAAATAGTCAAACACCCCCGACAAGGGCGGTACTCAAACCCTGGAACTTTGGCGACGATATCGAATGTCAATCACTTAATGAGCTTGACCACCGAGCCTGCTTAATGTTGTTTCTGTCAGGTAATTCGTAATAACTATCATTTGCTTCATAATTTATCTTATTGTTGTGATTAACCTGAATTCAAGGAATTAGTTGAAAGGCAAAAATGCAAGATTGAATGTCTCTGATGTTACTTCGTGCCGAATAATATGACGTGGTATTATGATATGAATTTATTAATCATATAATATGCCTATTCATTCCATTGATTGATCCCAATTGAGCACACAAAATATGCTATAATGTCCACTCCATGGAGGAGTGGTTAGCACAGCGCGCTACGATGCCATGGGTCCCTGGTTAGAATCTCGACTTGGGCGTGGGTGTCCTTGGTAAGTGTCCCTTCATCAATTTCATCACAGCATCACTCATCTTCATCGTCGCTGTTTGCCAAAAGTGAAAGAATAGCAAATCTAAATAACAAACATCCAATCAAATCGAACATCTCTACCGATTTAATTCTATACGGTACCGAATTCCCACTTTATTACTGCATCTTGCTTCATTTTACAGCATCTCAATTGTTTTCCGATTCGAAAACATTTGGAATGTTGTTTTGTGCAGTTGATTGTGCATTGTTTCGTTGTTTGGATTGTTTAATTAACGTCGCATTAATTAGTTTTAGACCAATCGTGACGGGGGAAGCAAGAGCACAAAGGAAGCGTAAAAGACAAGGAAGAGACCACGGCTTTCTTTAAAGATAGCATCCCGTGAATACAACTCAAGTGACTGCAGAATATTATGAATAAAATTTATTTCGCTTTTTCCTTTTATTTCTATTTCAGTTATTTTACTTCGCTTTTCTTCTACCACTCGCGTTACTCGTGTCGGTGAGGAAGAATTATAAACTCGTGAAATGGACGATGGTACAAAAAAATATATGCCTCTCCCACGGTTCGAAACTGTCAGTACAAAATATTGTCTTATTTTTAAAATTTACGGGCAAATATGGTTTGTCACGTAGCAATTTTAGCTTATCTCTTTCTCAAGGGGTTCCATTGCCTCTCTGATGTCGTAGTGGTAACGTCTTCGCCATGTAATGAAAGGCTTCCGAATTCAATACCAAATAGAGAGGCATTTGGTTCGGATCCCATTTTAATCTGTAGGTCCAGTGCATGAACTGGACTTAAACAATTAACGTGTGGCATGTGGTCTGTGATGAGAACCATCATTTCAGCGAACCTTCTTGACAATGACTCTAATATCACTTGAAAGAATAGTATTTCCTTACGAGTAGCTTCGTCAAGAAACCAGTTCCTGAAATTTTCTTCTGGAGGCATCGTAGCACCCAGCTGTTTGTTGTGGCTGGGGCACGAGTCATGTGACTCATGCTATCAAAGCTCAATCCTTCCCGAGAACTCAGAATCACCAGGCAAACTTAAGCGAATATTTTGTTATTTGGGTTGCATAAACAACAGGCTTAAAACGTTACGAAATTCTACGTCCCGTGGCCCAGGTATTTTTTTCTAAGACTGTACACGGCTTCGACTCTAGATGGGATTCTGAGTTCACTTTAAATTTCTAATGCAGCTCTAAATTTTAAGTCTGCTCTCTTCGTAGGCTAATAAAGGTGCACAAATGTACTTAACAAAAGTTTTGAGCAAATATCTACAAGCATTTGAGGACACTTTAGCAGTGAATATGCGTCGACATATTTTCCCTCTAGCTGTTAGCAACAGTTATGGTGTTGCCAGCTGGTGAAACCACACGGCAGAGAATGTGATGTGAAGCGGCAAACAGGGGGGGGGGAGAAATAGGGAGGGGAAGAGAGAGATAAACTGAGGCGGAGAAAGAGGAGGTAGAGAAAGAGAGGGGACAGAGAAAGAGAGGGGACAGTGATAGGCAGAGAGAGAAGTGGAACAAGATTGAAAGAATGTCAATGCGAGAGTTAGAGAGCGTCAATCAGAAAATTGAGAGTTGGAGAGTCGCAGTCAGAGAGGGAGATGACTGGCAGAAATGGTTTTGGTTTGAGTTGCGTTTTAAGACCACTTTATGCACAGTAAGACTAATCGGTACTGGACCTACAGTTTCAAGTGGGATCCGAACCATTTGTTCCTCCACCGAGTATCGAACCCGGGACCCCTTGATTACAAGGCAAGGACGCTACCACTGCGCCATGGGGGAGGCCCCTGGCAGAAACAGAATGCGAGAGATAGAGCGACAAACAGAGATAGCGTCTCATACCCTTAGGTATGGGGGATGTTTTGGGAATGTAGCTCACTAATCATCATTCATCCTTGATGATAAAGCACTCTCTGCTCGTGGTGAGCTTGGTGGTAAGGCGCTAGAGGTACTAAATTTACACACTTTAATGTCAACACATGACACTTGAGTTTCACACCCCCTAAAGACTGGATCAGCATGGGTAATGTAAGGATATAACTGTCTCTGTACTCCAACCGAAGATCTGCTGAGAGAGGTTATGCTTGTGACTGTACGTAGAGTCTGACTTGCGAGTAGCGTTAACACACTCTCCCTAGAACCTCCTCTAGAACTGACCCCGAACACTCTGCCTCCCAGACATTTATTGCAATTCAATTTACTAAACAAATGCACAGTGAGGACATAGCCTCTTCCTGGATGACCAGCAAGAGCTTCAGTGCTGTCTGACACTGCATTCCTGTGATGTTTCTGAATATTTCCTGATTGGAAAACGATGGTTGAATGACTGGAAGTTGGAGTTCGTTGTCCATAATAATTAAAAGATACTACGGATCATGAAAAGAGAGATAAACAGAGAAAGAATAAAGAGGGGATGAGGAGAGATAGTAGAGATAGAGAAATAGGAATAGAAACATCTCAGCTCGAACCTCAGCCTCCCATCCACTTTATCTTTCCCATAAGCATCTCGGAGAAGAAGCGACGTACGATCTTTTCATTGTCTTGCTGCTCTGCGCTGTATCAATCTCGGTGGCAGGGGTCATCTTTCTTACTCTGAGGAAACAAGGTCGGTCCACGGCTCCTCGAGAACGGAATTTTTTCCATCAAATCGTCCTCATTTTTATCTCCCTTTGTCTCGTGCAGCTTCGAGAATCAACATCGCATCGCATGGGAATCACGTTAGGACCGAGTTCGTATGTGCCTAACATAATTTATCCTCCGGATAAAAGATGCTGATGGAGGCAGTAAATCACTGTTGGCATTTTCCTTTCTCTAGGAAAGAGGGAAAACATCATGAAAAGCGGATAACGATGCGCAATTGTTTTCGGTCCATTGTTTTGCTTCATATTTCCTGACCGTTCTGTGCCCAACTGGGCGGATCAGAGCCAGCGGTAATATTAGGTTATATATGAGGCCACGTTCCTTGCATAGTCTAGATATTCTTGCGTTGTTTTCCCTTCATAGCGAGAATCTAACTATAGTTCCGGACAGATTGAAAGAAACTTAGACCTTATCTTCCTAATAATCTTGTGATGATTCTTTAAATTTGTCCTTAACTTTACATACAGGATGATGCAAAACAACCTACATTTACACCACCCTGTATAATACGTGTTTACAAAAAGTACAAGGAAAATTTAGATTGGCAAAGTTTGTTGATTTTGTTTATTTTACTTCGCTTTTCTGCCACTTTTTGGTTAATCGCAATGATGAGGATGATTAATGAAGGGATACTCACAAAGAACACCTATGCCCAAGCCGGGATTCGAACCGGGTACACCTGCCTTCATAGCGTACCTCTCCCCCCAGGGTTGGTTGAGTCCACTTATGCTCGCGTATGGTAATTGAGGTATGACCTGTAGTTTAAAGACTGATTCTAAACACTGTGCAATGTGCCTCGACTGGTTATCGAACCCGGGACCTCTTGATCACAATCTGGTTTAGCCTCTACGCTATTGAGGAGTCCCTTTATGTCTGGCAGTGGTAGCGTCGTTGCCTTGTAATCAAGGGGTCCCGGCTTCGATACCCGGTGGAGGTACATAGTGGTTCGGATCCCACTATAAACTGTAGGTCCAGTCCCGAATAGCCTTACTTTGCATAAATTGGACTTAAAACACCAACTCAACTCAACCCTTTATGTCTCTCTGGGCTATGATTGCGTTAACTGCATTATACTGCCACGTAGCGGCTAAATCTACATTTACGTGATGGGGCCTATTAGGAGTGCAATCTTGGAGAGATTCTTTATGTACGGATATACATATTTTTGCTGTATGTGTTATAGTTCGTGTACTATAAAAGTTCGAGGAAATTATGATTCACCCTGTATAAAGAGCACCACAATTGCGCAAACACATTTATATAGACTATAACTTCTCGCCCATGTCATTCTGCTAAAGTAACAGGGCAACAGAATGCATCCAATAGGGAGTTGAGTAAACACTTACGTCAGCAAATGTCACCTCTAGGTTTGAGAACAAACTAATTCGAGTTAATAACTTTTCCTCTAGGACACGGGAACGCGTTTTCCTTCGTTTTCGTTATTTCCCATTTCGTTTTTATTATGTTTCCAAGAGCTCCTTCTCATTTTCCTCAGTCCTTATTATCGTCACATGATCCTTCGTTTCTCTTCTGGTTCTTCACCTGTTTCTTGCAGGATTTTTCCATCTCGACTCCACTTTTGTCCATAAATAGAATTTTATGACATTGCTTTTGTTAGATTTAATGAAGCAAATCCAAGTCTGTATATATATATATTGAGATCCTGGGTTAACAACATCATGAGGACCCCAGTTTTATTTTTAAAGTTTCAGATATGCTTTTTATGCCAGATATTTTTACCACACTTGAAATCTTTATTTCTTTCTCATTTTGTGCCCCTTTCCAAACAATTTTTAGGCTGTAAGGTTAATTGATTGATTGATTTGGTGTTTCAAGTCCACTTTATGCACAGTAAGGCTAATTGGGACTGGACCTACAGTTTAAAGTGGGATCCGAACCACTATGTGCCTTCACCAGGTATCGAACCCTTGACCCCTTGATTACAAGGCGACGACGCTACCACTGCGCCATCGGGGAGACCTTAGGGTGTAAGGGAATGACCTGGTAAGGAAACAAAAGATCAACCCCATTATCACGTAAAAAAAACCGGCAACTCCTTCTTGCAGGTCAACGTTGCTCTGGCGTCCGGTCCCAGGATAAGCCTTTGTGGGGTTGTGTTGTCCTGTGTTCGTCCTTGTGCGAGCTGAGTGTCGCTTTACTGCCTCAGCTTTTAGCTTAGGTAAGGAGATTTTAGTCCCCAGAGACAGTATAGGTTTAGTTCATGCTAAGTAATGGGTGAATGAATTAGTTTTAAAATTTGAGAAATGAGTTTTTTGAAGACATGTTTTAGTTTCTTGTTAAGGGCCTGCCTTTTGTTTTAGTTAAAGAGGCAACAACTACAGACATTTGTAGCCTTTAGTAGTGACTTTAAACCAAGACGACGTCACAGAATTGTAAGTATTAATTTGTTATATCTGATAAATCACCTTTGTAAGTTATTTACAAGAAAAGGAGACTCTCCCATGGTGTATGAGTGCCACATCTCACCCCAAAAGGAGACTCTCCCATGGAGTATGAGTGCCACATCTCACCATAAAAGGAGACTCTCCCATGGAGTATAAGTGCCTCATCTCACCCCAAAAGGAGACTCTCCCATGGAGTATGAGTGCCACATATCACCCCAAAAGGAGACTCTCCCATGGAGTGTGAGTGCCACATCTCACCCCAAAAGGAGACTCTCGCATGGAGTATGAGTGCCACATCTCACCCCAAAAGGAGACTCTCCCATGGAGTATGAGTGCTACATCTCACCCCAAAAGGAGACTCTCCCATGCAGTATGAGTGCCACATCTCACCTTTTTGATTTGGTGTTTTAAGTCCACTTTATGCGCAGTAAGGCTAATCGGGACTGGACCTACAGTTTAAAGTGGGATCCGAACCACTTGTGCCTCCACCGGGTATCGAACACGGGACCCCTTGATTACAAGGCAATGACGCTACCACTGCGCCATCGGGGAGGCCCCCACATCTCACCTTAAAAGGAGACTCTCCCATAGATTCTGAGTGCCACATCTCACCTTAAAAGGAGACTCTCCCATGGAGTATGAGTGCCACATCTCACCCCAAAAGGAGACTCTCCCATGGAGTATGAGTGCCACATCTCACCCCAAAAGGAGACTCTCCCATGGAGTATGAGTGCCACATCTCACCCCAAAAGGAGACTCTCCCATGGAGTATGAGTGCCACATCTTACCTCAAAAGGAAACTCTCCCATGGAGTATGAGTGCCACATCTCACCTTAAAAGGAGACTCTCCCATGGAGTATGATTGCCACATCTCACCTTAAAAGGAGACTCTCCCATGGAGTATGAGTGCCTCATCTTACCCCCAACTGTGATGATCAGCTAACCCGAGCTTCACTAATTCAGCAAACAACTTCCCCCACTATTCATTGCGCGAAATCACGTTCCGTCGTCATATTTCTGGGAAACAGATCGATTACGTGCATCTAGCCCACGGTATTTGGAGCGCACATCGAAGAGAAACCGTTTATCGAGCGCACGTGAAGGTCACATAACTGAGCAACCCTAGCATATTCAAGATGCAGGCAAGGAGGATATTGAAATTTGTAAAGTAGGTTCAATTCTTTGCAAAGTGTTTGTAGTGAGAAAGTCATGGTTCAGAGTGGTTTGTTTCTGTGTAGTTTTTCAAATGGAAGTAATCACCACTTACAAGAGTAAACCTAGTATTCTGCTCGACATAACTCTCAATAATGGAAAGAAATGCATGGTGTTTGGAAGTGACAGTAGCATAAAGTTATTACAATCCAGAGAGACTTTCTTCTTAGACGGTGCATTCAAAAGTTGTTCTAAACAGTTTCAACAGATTTATACAATACATGCTGATTGTGGAGGAGACGCAAGTATATTGAAAGGGACAGACGCATACAAGCCATTCTAGAAAAATATGTTGAAACTGACAACCTGCTTCGCTGCCTGAGAGCTCTATCGTATGTGACCAAGTTTGGTTGAAAGCCATTAACCTTATGTGACGAGGCTATTGGTGATTGAAAATATATTATTGTGAAAAGTTTTTACAAAGCTGACTGCTAAATTCAGAAATTTTAATCCAGAAAAATCTGATGAAGCCGTTGCTAATAGACAACAACCTTTAAACCACCATTTGTATTAGATTACACATTGTTCAGTCCCAAGTCTACAAAAAAGTGTGAGCGAAGGTTGACATTTAATCATAAAGGTAGAAAAATATGTCGATGTACGAAATTTACGTTGTGCGCTCCATGTATGTGCGCTCACCGCACACCAACAGATCAGATCTTGCGCTGAAAACATGTCGAGTAAGCTTTGTGCGTGTGGTCTTTGTCGGTTGTTCAAGGTATGATTATGGCGATCATGTGAGGAATGTGTAGGTATAAAATATCGCTAATTTCTCGCTGTAAGAAGGCTTCTCATACATACTCACCGGCGATTCTGTTTGCGGACTTAATACTGTTTCTTCCCAAAGCGCACGGCGTGATGAAGTCAAGTTGAATATTAGAGTACTCGTTCAATTGATTTATTTGGTGTTTTAAGTTCACTTTATGCACAGTATGGCTAATTGGGACTGGACTTACAGTTTAAAGTGAGATCCGAACCACTTTGTGCCTCCACCGGGTATCGAACCCGGGACCCCTTCATTACAAGCCGTCGACGCTACCACAGCGCCATCGGGGAGGCCCCGTACTCGTTTGAGTCTCCCACGCTCGAGCGTTTACAATAGAATATCATTTTAATGTGACAATAATCGTAGCTACATGTAAAATATCCGTCCTGCAAGATTCAGCTCACAATCATCTATTTCATTTTTGTATATTACTGTATTGGTAAGATAGACAGACTAACTTTTAACGTGGAGATAATGACTATGTTTACTTAGGTTTCAATTTCACTGTCTTTCACTTCACGATCCATATTTGTGGTTATTACCACAGACAAATTACGGTTATAAGTGTACTACTGGGCTTCGACCGTGTACCGCTCGTTGTGCCTGTTCGAGCTTTATTCTCTCTAGAGAAGTAGCTCTCGATTCGGTACGCTATCTAGCGTCGTCCGTGCGAACTATTTGGCGCTCGACCGAAATCATCTTCCTGCAGCACTCTATTGAATCTCATCCATTTGAAGGTGACTTTGGAAGAAGCAACACAAACCCAAGGCGAGGAAAGGGACGGACTGTCGCGGCGACTGGATGTCTAGACAAATAAGAAAGCGAGAAATAGTAAATGAATACGGTCCGAGGCAATAACTTTTTCTTGCCCGAATCTCGTGAAAGCTGCAACCGTCGCCAAGATAAGTTTTGAGGAAGATACACGATCTTCGGAGTCATCTCTGAAATTAATAAGACTTTCCGTGTTTTTGCATGCATATGCACAGTTAAGTTGATGAATGGCGCTACTCCGGAGATGGTAATAAAGTAATTGATACCATTGCAGAAAAGCATTTTCTTGAACTTAGAATTTTCAATACAAGATGTCGCAGCAATTCAGGTACAAGTTGCTATGATATGTAATCGTCTGTTTTTATGAATATTGGGGAGAATTGGTTTCCATAAATCCTTAGTTTTCCGATGAATTTACCCAGAAATAAATGAGAGTCTGATTTTAAAATAGGAAAGCACAGTGTTGCCAAGTTCCCTGTCTCTCTCTGTTTGTGATTTGCTCTTCTACTACATAAATGTTTCTGAATGTTCTCGTGTACGTTGTCTTTTGGATCGGTTAGTGCGTATGAACTTTCCAGCCTGATCATTATAAGTGCATAGTTAGAGATCGGTTAGTGCATTGAACTCTCCAGCCTAATTATTGCCTATTTTTGTGGGAGCAGGAAAAGGTTTATTATCCATTTGCCTTGACTCATTCGCCGAACAGGTTAGTAGGTGCCGTGGCTTGCCCCGAGTTGATACTTTCCTGGAGATTAGGCCTTGCTCGAAAAGGTTTATGATCCTCATGTACATTATTTATGTAGAGAACTGACACTAATACGCGTGGCAAAAATGTATCAATTAGCATACGTATATATGTTGACTCCAATAACACATTAAAGTGCATAAACTGCAGATGATGCACTTCTTGGTGCATCAAATACGTGCAGAAATGTATCAAAGGGTACTTTTACAGCTACGTATGATGCACAATACATCAATTGAGATCAGACACAAAAATTTTAAAGAAAACACAATCACACGTTTAACTGTCAATTGCATCAACAGTGCAACAACCTAGGTTTGATTTATTTCCGGTTCTGTGTGTACAGTACACCCTGTAGAACATCCTTCGAATCTAGGTTTAAGAGTGCGATTGCATCCTGTAGTTTTGATGTATGTGTGGATATATACAATTGCGTGTCATTGGCATAAGAGTGACCCCTTGATTTTTTCACGGATGTGACTTAATAAACAGCCGAGAGCTTGAATAACAACGGGCCGAGGATTGAGCACTGAGCAACTCCATATCACACGTGTAATGGAGAAGATATCTCACCTGTATTTGCAAGCTGTTTTCTCTTGCTTAGATAAGTTTCAAACCATTTAAGTGCTGTCTTAGAGAATTAAAGTAATATAGCTTTTGCTAGAAGAAGCTTACGTGGTAAAGCGTCTAATGGCTTACTAAAAATGTCATCTGTTACATTTCGGAGCGCAGTTCGTGTGTGATGAGGGCAAAAGTTGCCCCGCTGTCGGGGAAGGGTATTAAATTTGTCAACAAATCGAATTTGATCACTTGCATTCTTTTTGAATGCAGCTATAGATAACTTGCAGGTCGAAAGCTATTCATGAAGATCGGGCTCTGCTTTTCAGGGGTGGGAGTTATCATTGCCTCGAAGCTACCTGTGGAGAGTGAGTACGTTTGTTAACGGTGAGAGGTTATGAGGTAGAGAAAGCTTTATCATTTCTATTGATATGCTATCAGATCCAGGTGCATTTGATTGGATCATATTGCTTTCTTAACGTGAGAACCATCCCCCTCAGACATTGTATTGGTCTGCAGAGTCATCGAAGCTGTCTGTGGCCTCCACGATGGCGCAGTGGTAGCGTCGTTGTAATCAAGGGGTCCCGGTGGAGGCACGTAGTGGTTCGGATATCACTGTAGGTTCAGTCCCGATTAGCCTGACTGTGCATAAAGTGACTTGAAACTCAGTCAATCAATCAATCGGAGCTGCCTGTGTAACAGTTTCGCAACGCTGTGAGACTAGCTGATGATTGGTTTTTATTTTGTAAGATTCGACGCCAATGGTTTCGGGATTTAACCCCAGCCTGGGCATGAGTGTTATTTGTGATCGTTCCTTCATCATGTCATCACTCATCCTCATCTTCATGATTAGCCAAAAGTGGCAGAATATAAAATAAACCAAAGTAATCATTTTGGAAGATACGTTGACAAAATGGTTGTTTAGTGCTTTGACATTTAACGGAAGAGAAAAGTTCTATATCTTGTTTTCCCCGCCATATTCCAAATTTTGCCATCATACTGGGATACCATGACCAGTGGCGTGCACACTGGTAGGTGTTATAACCCCTCCTTTGACTTAGTATCTCTGGAAGAAATAAAGCTTAATGCCCACTGAGACCGAAACAGACCCGTTTCCGACATCGCAGTGGGCGATAAGCTTTAAAATAACCTGCAGACTTCTGGCACGGAAATTCCCGCTTACGTTCCTCGCGTTTTCCTGTAGTAGGCGTTACACCATTTGATTTCAATAGAAGCAGACAACAGAAGCTCTGTTGCTGCGTTTTCCCGCGTCTCGGTGGGCGTTAAGCTTAACTTTAAATGCTGGAAAATATTGCAAAATATAGGGCAGATTACTAATAAACAAGACATAGCTCCCTTTCAAAAATTCTGGGCACGGCATCGACCGTGACAATAGTTTTTGGTGCTGTGAATCATATGTCCAAGACCTGGGTTTGGACCTCGACTAAGGCGAAAGTCTAGATGATAAATTACTGAAATTGGGAATCCCCTGATCAACAATGGTTACAGGACGCCACCTACCAACGCTTCATTTCCGGGAGCACTGGCAGGACGCCATTTTGGCCATGTTCTGTTGTAAAACACGACTCGGCTAATTGGCTTTTGGTCTCCCGATCGCGTAGCAACGGATTGTTTTGGAAGTTAGTCGAGAGATCATTTCGTAATTGGGGCTCCTCAGATTACCCTTACAAATGGTACATCTAATTGGAAACGACTTCTCCATGTTCTCCGAACATTGGGTCTAGATCGAAGGAAGTCCAAGTTCGTCTGGATGAACAACAAAGCTTAAAAAAATATTTTTCTGCTGATTTTATTTCGTCAGAGAGGTTATGAACTTCAGTATGTTTCTCTCTTTTAGTGTGACAAATTTCGGGGTTGATCTGGCATTGAGGACGTATTTGATTATGGGGTACCGGACTAAGATTTAAAGGGCACTAACAAGTTTAACACAAGAAGGGTGTAACCTACTACTATTCGTACTGCCCGAACGCTTTAACCTTTAGTTTAAATTTGGTTTAAATTTTAACAAAAAAAAAAGTGTCTTGCCGTAATTTGTTTTTTCTTAACCATACAGCTTTAGATAAAATTATCCAGGGTTTGCCACACTTATATTTTTATATTGGGATGGAAGCACTGACAGTCGTTTTCTGAACAAGTTTCGCCATCATGTCATCCAAACTTTCTCCCTTCCAACAAGCCCACGTGACGTGTTCGAGTTGATAGAGAAGCAATAAACGCTTGCTATTATGACGCTGTTTTCCTTCCAGCTAAGAATGCCGAATGTGACACTATAATCCTCTACGTCTCTTGTTTCCCCTTTAATACCAAAGAAGTGAGACGAGGATTGTCTTATCGGCGCAGTGGATGATCATATATTAGGTACTTAAAGTATACAATTGGAACTTAATATTCGTTTACCAATATTTATTACAAAACATATTAGTACTTATACTTTCCAAATACAATTAATTCAACAGAAATGTCTATGGATTATCTCCCAGTTAACCTAGTTTAATTTGTCCCATTTGATAGTCAGCAGTCAGTAAGTAAAGGCTACACGAGTCAGAGCAAATCGCAACCCAGCCCAAAACCCCCCACAGCCAACATGACCCGGAGCAATCCACCAAAAAATCTAAACTAAAACAATTTCCTTTTCTTGCACTTTTAAGAACTCAAAATAAATCAATGGACTTCAGGTAAATTACACCCGGCCATGAGGGCCTATAAAGGGCGATAGACTGTAATGCAATATACTCAGCCTGTCCAGCCAGTGTCCAGTACGTCAGAAGTCTCTCGTAGTCGGCAAGGATCTGCCACGCTAAACTTCTCGCTCGACCAGCGCAGAAGCCCAGCCAATGGCAGAACCTTCCAGAGTCACCTGTCTGTTGAGTCTCCATCCGTCATTCATGAGCAATATTACACTATGGGCTTACAAAACAACCTCTCCCCCAAAAATTACAATTTTCTAGCACATAGTGTACTACTAGTTACACATATCTTTTTAGAATTCACATTTCAAACATACTCTTCTTACATAACCAAGTTTCAAGCTTTAGAGCGAGGTTTCGTAATAGTTATAGGCGTTTGCGCATGTCATCCCTCCAACTCCATCGCCTGTAAATATTCAAAAAGAAAAAGAGAACAAACTGGTACCAGTACAAGTTTACAAACATAAACCATTCATTCTTACTATAATACAGGCAACCTACACCAAATCTACAATAATTTACATTTATATAATGGGAGAATCCTTAATTAACCTTACATAGTCAGAGATCTTGTCGATCCATGTATAAAATTACCTATTATTGCCTCTCCTGGGCTCCAAATATCTTTTCAATTTATGTACATGTACTTTGGAACATACCTTGCCATCATCAACTTTCTTAACCAGAACTGAATTCTCTGTTAGAAATTTACTTATAAAATATGGACCCTCGTACATATTAGAAAGACTTTTAGTTATCTTGTCCTCTAAGGAAGATTTAATCTTAGTCCTAACTAATACTTTGTCATTGACTTGAAACGTTATGGGTGCATATCGCTTCTTATACAATTGTTTTCTCTTTTCCCATTCCCTTTGCATATTTCTGATAGCGTTTTTCCATTTATCTTGCAAATTACCATCTGCTACATTAAAATCCATATCAGATAATTGCCATTGGACTTCCAATGGATCCCACAATTGTCGTCCCAAAAACAATTCCGACGGAGTATACTTCAATGTATATGGTATGAACAATTTAAACTATACTGTATCTTTTTCAAACCTTCATGCCATTTAGTTTGATCTGCTGAATAATAAGATCTCAATGCAGTTTTCAAGGTACGTATGTATCTTTCACTTAAATTGGCCTGAGGATTGCCAACAGATAATCTAATATGCTGAATTTCATGGTTAAATAAATAACTGGTAAATGCATCTGATACAAAATATGACGCATTGTCGGATACAATCTCATAACAATAGCCATAAGTCATAAAAATATGATCTAATTTATCAATCAATACCTTTGAACTCAATTTCCTAATTGGCTCAAATATACAAAATTTTGATGCTCCATCTACCACAACAAAAATATATTTATAACCATTAGATACAGGTAATGGTCCACAAATATCTATGTACAACCTTTTCATAGGAATTGTTACAATTTCAGACGTTAATATATTTTCAGGGGTTGTGTTTTTACACTTAGCTCGTTGACATACATCACAAGATTGAACTAAATCCTTAACATCCTGAGACATATGTTCCCATGTAACGTGTCTCTGTAGACGCTTAAGTGTTTTCAACCAATTGCCATGAGATCCTGTTCGCATATTAGTGTGATAATATAATATTAAAGGATGTTTCAAATTATCTGGTACACATATCCTATAAGGAAAATTCTTGGCTTTAGTTCTTTTGTATAAGAAACCTCGATGCAATTTATAATTTGGGAAATTTATACCTTGCTCCATTTGTCTCATAATATTGGCCAATTCCTGATCTTTCAACATTTCTTTCTTCAAGGTATCGGCATGAAATGGGTTTACCAACATGGCCAAATTAACATTACTAACATAATCAGAATCTAATTCTTCCGTTTGATAATCTCTCCAATCATACATACGAGATAATAAATCAGAAGTCACATTTTGCTTAGAGGGTATGTGCACCACTTCAAACTTATAACAAGAGAGTTTCTCCATCCATCTCGAATATTTGGAATATTTCCGAGATTGTTTAACCATATAACTAAGGCTCATATTATCTAATTGAATAATAAAAGGCTGAATTTTCAAACAGTATTCAAAACGTGATATGGCTTGCATTAAACTTATAAGTTCAATCTCATAAATTGTTCGTTTTCTATCAACTTCTTTTAATCTTTTAGAAAAGAACGCCACTGGTCTCAGATTATTATTTTCATCAGCTTGTAAAAGACAAGAGCCGAATCCTCTCAAGGACCCATCACATTGAATAACAAACGGTTTATTTAAGTCAGGCAATTTCAAAATTACATGTTCTCTAAATAGAGTTTTAATTTTTTCTAGTGCCTCTTGTTGCCTAGAACCCCAATGAAACTTTATTTTGGGTGTTCGAATTTCATTTAAGGGAGCTACTACAGTAGAATACTCTGGAATAAATTTAGAATAAAAATTTAAGGTACCCAATAATCTTAATAATCCTTTTAAATTTCTAGGAGAAGGGAGATTTTGAATAGCTTCAATTCTGTCTGGATCCATTTCACAATTTCCTTGCCCCACAATAAATCCCAAGAATTTTATTCTCCTTTTCAAAAAACAACTTTTATTGGGGGAAATCGTTAACCCATATTCACGTAATCTCTGCAATACTAAACGTAAATGTTCCAGATGTTCTTTCTCATTAGCACTATGAACAATTATGTCATCACAAAATAAATGTAAAAACCTTCCCTTATAATCATGAAAAACTTGGTTCATAACTCGTGACATGCAACTTGGTCCAATACTAATGCCAAATGGAATGACCTTATATCTATACTGATTATTAGGAGTTACAAAGGCTGTTACATCTCTGCTAGATTCATCCAAATTTACTTGGTTGAACGCTCTTTTCAAATCAATAACAGAAAATACCTTCCCCTGACTCAATTGAGCCATAGTTTCTTCCATATTAGCCACTGGGTGCGCATCATAGATTATTTTCTTATTCACTGCAGAATAATCACAAATAAGTCTTTTAGTCCCCCCTGAAGAAGGTATTACAAAGCAAGGTGCTGCGTACGGTGACGAAGATGTTTCAATAATGTTTTGTTCTAATAATTCAGTAATCACTCCATCTAGTTCCTGTTGTTTAGATGGTGGAACAAAATATGGACTCCGATGTACAGGAACATTATCATACCATTTAATTTTATACGAAAAGTTCTTTAAACGTCCTAGCTTAGAAGTAATAACATCAGAAAATTCACTTTTCAACTTACATAACTGTTGTTCAGTATCCTCTAATGCAAACTGTCCAAAAGATGCGCCAGAAACATCAGAAGCTCTGGATTCGAGTCCACGCCTTCTCTCTTGTGGCCTCCACGAAGTCCTGGACTGGCTCCGAAAGGAGTTCTCACCACTGTTTACATTTCTGACGAAGTTTTCCTGGTTCGCACCTGCTGCCTGCTGGAAAGCTACATGTTGACCTTGGTCTGTTCTCGTGCGCTGATAAGACCGAGCTCCGACACCTCGGCCTGTGTTGGCTGAACCCTGGGCAGGAGAACGTACAGGAAATGAAGGACGATCTTGTCTTTGTCTTTGACCTATATTCTGTAAAACACGAAAATTTTTGCATAAGCTTTCAGATGTCCATTTAATAGGGATTTTCTCATCATTTCCGGAAAAACCAACAATTTGTTCTAAATAGTTAATCACCATGTGGCACTGTTTCTGAAATCTCACACCAAGCACTATGTCTAAAGGCATGTTTTTGCAAACATGAAAAGTTGTGGTCCACGATAAATTTCCAAGACCAACATTTAACATAACTCCTTTATTGATATTCATAAGGTTGTTGTTACCAACTATCACTTGCATATCAAGATCCCATTCTCGAACAGTTCCCCTAGTCTTTATTCTTTCTAAGAGACTTTCACTAATTAAACTATATGTTGACGCAGAATCTAAACAGGCCAATAAATTCAGATTATTGATTTTACAGTCAACAAACACAGCAGTCACTTTCGTTTCACCACCTTGTCTGGGTCCTATGTCACTACGCGATCCTTGCAAAGCAAATTGAGCACCTCTCACTTGCATCGGACACCATCGCTCAAAATGATCACTTGCTGAACATTTACGACAATATTTGGGCGTATATTCTGTGAATGCAGGACCTTTAGCCTTGAATTGTCGTTCGATATTATGTAATCCCCAAAAATCCTTGGACAAATAAGAAAGTTTTTCTAAAACTTTCAACTCGTTCTGCAATTCATTTAAAGTATTAGGTATCCCCTTTAGATACAATTTTTGGGAATACTGAGGTTTAAGTCTATCCACAAGATAACTTACAAAAGTGCATTCATCCATATCATACTGTAAAATCTTAGCAGCTCGAACTCTACTTTCTAAATACTCTAAGGGAGTTTCATTATCTCTTTGATTACCCAGTACATATTTATTACATAAATACTGTCTCCCAATAGAAGTTGCATACTTATTTAAGATCATTTGAAATACATCATTCCAAGGGATATTTTCAATTATACATTTCATCCATAATTTACCCATTTCAGTATTTAATTTTGGTAAAACTGCGAGCATAATCTCGTGAGAAGGAAACATTTTTCTGTCTTTAATACCCTGCAATACATACAGAAATCGATACAGGCTTTCAGCATTAATTTCCTTAACTATAGGTACAGTAGCTATTAATTGAGTCAAATTTTCTTTGGCCATTTCCATATTTAACTTTCTCAAATCGGACCTATTATATAATACTCGTTCGTCTTCATCAGACGACGAAGAACTTTCCAAAGGCTTACTTGGGCGTTTATTCACCCACCGGGGTTTACAAGGTACCTTTACGTACGTTTCTACATCTTCCCCCTCCCTTTGTCGTCCTTGGGTATTTTCTGGGGTGTGTGGTAAGGGTCCCACAAATTCATTTAACAACTGCGAAGCAGAATGTTCTCTACGAGTTGAAGAAAGTGGGGGAAAAGGCGGACCAAAATTCCTCCCATCCACTGTTCCCGTAATATCTACAGTATAATAATTCCGAGAGGTAGCCATATTACCGCACCATTTTACAGTCTAACCAAACTAGAAATATTGATAGCCAATTGTACATAAGTACCAGAGACAGAACCAGCATGTAACCATGCTCTGCTCTTATAATCCTCTACGTCTCTTGTTTCCCCTTTAATACCAAAGAAGTGAGACGAGGATTGTCTTATCGGCGCAGTGGATGATCATATATTAGGTACTTAAAGTATACAATTGGAACTTAATATTCGTTTACCAATATTTATTACAAAACATATTAGTACTTATACTTTCCAAATACAATTAATTCAACAGAAATGTCTATGGATTATCTCCCAGTTAACCTAGTTTAATTTGTCCCATTTGATAGTCAGCAGTCAGTAAGTAAAGGCTACACGAGTCAGAGCAAATCGCAACCCAGCCCAAAACCCCCCACAGCCAACATGACCCGGAGCAATCCACCAAAAAATCTAAACTAAAACAATTTCCTTTTCTTGCACTTTTAAGAACTCAAAATAAATCAATGGACTTTAGGTAAATTACA
Organism: Lepisma saccharinum; assembly: GCF_977018435.1. Taxonomy (NCBI): domain Eukaryota; kingdom Metazoa; phylum Arthropoda; class Insecta; order Zygentoma; family Lepismatidae; genus Lepisma; species Lepisma saccharinum. The sequence goes on along the minus strand of NC_139256.1, from coordinate 9,915,595 downwards.
CCCGGCCATGAGGGCCTATAAAGGGCGATAGACTGTAATGCAATATACTCAGCCTGTCCAGCCAGTGTCCAGTACGTCAGAAGTCTCTCGTAGTCGGCAAGGATCTGCCACGCTAAACTTCTCGCTCGACCAGCGCAGAAGCCCAGCCAATGGCAGAACCTTCCAGAGTCACCTGTCTGTTGAGTCTCCATCCGTCATTCATGAGCAATATTACACTATGGGCTTACAACACACAGAGTCGTCTTTGTTCTTGAAGTTTGGGAGCTTGCTTGCAACAGGAGGACTCACTAAGGGGTGGGGGTTGGGGTCAGTTTGCGTCTTCTTCCCAAAATAGCCGGAGAACAGGGGGCGAACTCCGGATTTGCTTTATTTTCTCATTGAAATTCGGGGGTCGCGTCCCCCGCCTTAAACCCCCCTCGGTTGGCGGTTCTGAATTGTACACGGTTAGATGCCCTGATGTTTTTGCTGCATAACAAAGTTATCCGAAGTTGATTGGTCCCATAGTGTCAGAGTTCTAACAATTTTATGAAAAATATGCAAATTGGCTTTTTTTGTAAAAAAAACAACAGAGTTTTACATTTTGGCTCATTATTCAAATTGCATTGCACCCACAAACATGAAAAATGTTTCATTCTGTTGCGAAAAGTTCATTCCTTGAAAAGAAGGCAAACGTTCGTGTGATCTTCGCAAAATAGCAAAAGAAAAAGGGGGCAAACTCCACATTTTTTTGTTTCTTCATTGACATTCGGGGGTTGCGGCCCCTGGCCGTAACTCCCCCCCACCCGCGGTTGGGGGTTCTACATTGTACATGGTTGCATGCGCTGATATTTTAGCTGCAAAACAAAGGTTATCCGAAGTAGATTGGTCCCATAGTGCCACAGTTATTACGATTTTTTCCAGTAAGTATACAAATTTAAATTTCGTCACATTGACATTACTGATTTATTTTTTTTTCGTCACATTGACATTGCTGATTTCTCTTTATTTCGTCACATTGACATTGCTGATTTCTCTTTATTTCGTCACATTGACATTGCTGATTTCTCTTTATTTCGTCACATTGACATTGCTGATTTCTCTTTATTTCGTCACATTGACATTACTGATTTCTCTTTCTTTCGTCACTTTGACATTGCTGATTTATCTTTATTTCGTCAAATTAACATTGCTGATTTATCTTTATTTCGTCAAATTAACAGTGCTGATTTATCTTTATTTCGTCCCATTGACATTGCTGATTTATCTTTATTTCGTCCCATTGACATTGCTGATTTATCTTTATTTCGTCAGATTGACATTGCTGATTTCTCTTTATTTCGTCCCATTGACATTGCTTATTTCTCTTTATTTCGTCACATTGACATTGCTGATTTATCTTTATTTCGTTCCATTGACATTGCTTATTTCTCTCTATTTCGTCACATTGACATTGCTGATTTATCTTTATTTCGTCAAATTGACATTGCTGATTTATCTTTATTTCGTCAAATTGACATTGCTGATTTATCTTTATACCGTAATCTCCTTTGCCATGTCTATTCACGTCTCCTTGCTTATGGTTATTCAATTGTTATTTCTTGCTTTCATGTTATTATATTATCCTTTATAATGACATTACCATCATTCAAATCTTCTCTCATAAGTGTCATCTTGCTCGTTCCAATAAATCCACAAGGTATAAAGAAAATCCTTATAATTGATTACACCTAAAGAACATGTAAAATCAGTTGGAAAACCTTCTCGCGTTTTTTAAAAATAAATGAATCGTTTGCTTCTGTTGTTCTTTTTCCTCTTCGATCCAGCACCACCTCCGGGAAATCTTCCATTAAATTTACATTATAAAGACGACGTGGCAAAAAATCTAAAATGAATAGCGGCATCCTCCTTTGAAGCACGGCGAGGGAGAATGTTCGCAAGCACTTATTGCTCTGTCGGTTCCCTCGTGTTCAATTTCCAGATAAAGTTTCTTCTTTTTTCATCGCTCACCAAAAGAAACCGAAGGAAAGAGACGGTTGTTATGGAAACGTAAAGGAACCACATCGGTAATAGATTTGCAAGTTTTAGAAGTTTTAAAATGGAAATACGCTCTCGTCGTCTTATCATTATTTTTACTCTTCCCGGAGGTAAATATTTTTTTCTTCCCTGTGTCCACAGATATGATAGACGGGATGGTGTTATTTGTGGGAAAAAAGTTTGATTTTTTCTCTCTCTCTCTGGAGTAGCCATATGTTTTTTTTGACAATATAAGTTTTTAAAAGCTTCCTTTTAAAACACACATTACTCAAAATGCATCAAGTCACGATTGATGCATTTTGGGTACATCAATTGACATGGTAAAGCGTGTAATTTTGGTTTCTTTGAAATGGTCGTGTCTGGTCTTCTCAATTGATGATTTCTAGTAACGATGGTTAAATACGGATAATTTTCTATCGGGATATCGTAATTGTTCGGATTATCCTATGTATCCGGATATTCGAATTATCCAAAATGTCCGGATATCCGAATATTTGCATCATCCGGCCAGCTTCATCGTTTATCTGTTTTACGGACTATTCTCATTTTATTTTATTCATCATGATATTCGTATTTCACTGTACGGATATTCTATAAATCCTTCATCAAAGCTGTACTATGTGGATTTCCGAATTATTCGAATATCCGTACTATCCGGATATTTTGGATTATCAGGATAAACTTACTATCCGGATTATCCGTGAAACTGTACTATCCGGATATTCGGATTCTTAGGATTAACGAACTATCCGAATTATCCGTGTAACTGTACTATCCGGATATTTTGGATTATCAGGATAAACGTACTATCCGGATATTCGGATTATCAGGATAAACTTACTATCCGGATTATCCGTGCAACTGTACTATCCGGATATTTTGCATTATCAGGATAAACGTACTATCCGGATATTCGGATTATGAAGATAAACTTACTATCCGGATTATCCATGCAACTGTACTATCCGGATATTCGTATTCTTAGGATAAACGAAATATCCGAATTATCCGTGTAACTGTACTATCCGGATATTTTGGATTATCAGGATAAACGTACTACCCGGATGATCCGTGCAACTGTACTATCCGGATATTTTGCATTATCAGGATAAACGTACTATCCGGATATTCGGATTATCAGGATAAACTTACTATCCGCATTATCCGTGTAACTGTACTATCCGAATATTTTAGATTATCAGGATAAACGTACTATCCTGATATTTTGATTATCAGGATAAACGTACTATCCGCATTATCCGTGTAACAGTACTATCCTGATATTTTGGATTATCAGGGTAAACGTACTATCAGCATTATCCGTGCAACTGTACTATCCGGATAAACGTACTATCTGGATTATACGTGTAACTGTACTATCCGGATATTAGGAAATCCGGATTATCCGTTGCATCCGAAACTGATATCGGATAAATTGAAATACGGATATCAGTTATCCGGATTTTGAGACCATCTCTAATTTCTAGTGCATGATATTTTATAGAAGCTGATAAAAGTATCCATCAGTGTACTTCTGCGTGTACATTACCTCTAAATTAAAGTGTGTTACTGGAAGCAACATACTTGTGCCAACTTACACATTTCAGGCATCAGCAAAAGGCTGAAAAATACCACAAATCCCAACCCGATTAGGACCCTTACGAATTTGAATATACCCTAAAACCCTACGTTCAAACAAGGTAAAAAAAGCAAGTCTACCCAAAACACATACAATTAAAATAATAAAACAATCAACTCTAACAAATAAGTTCAATATCATTTAATATAAGAAAGTGTTTATTATCTCCATTTTTAAATCCTAAATTCAATGCACTTTTCTGCCATTATAGTAATTATTATAAATATTCGTGTAAGAGAATGCTCGGGCCCGGGTTCGAATCCCGGCGTGGGCATTCTTTGTGAGTGTCCCTTCATCAATTTCATATCATCACTCGTCACCATCGTCGCGATAAGTCAAAAGTGGCAGAAAAGCAAGGCTAAATAAGAAATATCAAATCAAATCGAATGCGCGTATGGACTGCAAAGCTAGCATCGGTGCTGTAACGTTGTGAGATGAGATGAACGAGGCATGCGGCTCTCTACGTGCAATGGGAAATTTCTCGTGAATACCAGTGCGGTGTGGCATTGCAAACATGGCATGCCATGAAAAGGAAGCCACCTTTCCAGCAGGATTTTTTTTACCTCTGCCACTCCTGCATACTAACCTGCGACCAGTATGCAGACGATATGCTGAAGCTTTCTTTAAACATAAAAAAATAATTCACAATTACCTACGATGGTCTATTAAGTCACTCACTTTCCATCGTACCACATTTTTTTTTAATGGAGAACAGAACTTTCAAAGATCATTATAGAGAATTGGGTTTGTGTGCCAAATAATTATTTTATATTAAATTTACGTATTTATTGTTTGCTCGAGGGGGGTGTCAGCCCCATGTCTTTTTATGGCGTTGCCCCTGGTGCTGGTGCATTTATTTACATTGAATAAAACATTTCCAGAACAAAAGTCCATTTAAAAGAAGTGAAGGAATTACATTTTGATTATAGGTCTTTTCAGTTCTTACGGCGGGCGCTCTATCAGCTGGCAAGGGAAGTGGGGAGCGGAGACCAATTCAGCGCGATAAGAAACGCAGCAGCCTGTAGAACGAGGTTCACGTAGTACTGAATACCGCCACGTCGTATCTCTCGGCGCCATCGCTGTTGTCTGGTTTGTCTGCAGCGTATTTCCCGCTCCCCACTTCCCTTGCCAGCTTCTAGAGCGCCCGCCGTAAGATCTGAAAATACCTATAGTAGTACAAGAACACATCTCGTTCAGAATCCTAAATTATATAAGAGAGAGAGAGAGAGAGAGAGAGAGAGAGAGAGAGAGCTTAATGGAGAGTGAATTTCGTGTAAGTCTGCGTCGTGAACTGGCAAGCAATCAATTTAGGAGTCTTAGAAAGAGGAGGCGCATGTTTTTTTCTCTGAACACACATTCCTCCAGTATCGTTAATTCCATCATCAATAATGCAACATGTATAAACGGTCCAGTTTTGAACTTTTTTGGTCCCCTCCTCAATGAGCAAAATAGATAAATCTAGCCTCCCTAGACTCAACATAAATGACATTCATCTGCCCTTCTCCACTACTGTTAAGAATCTGGGTGTGATACTCAACCAACATCTCACCTGGGCAGAGCAAGTTAACTCTGTATCTAGAAGAGCTTTCGGTGCATTGCATTCACTCTATCGGCTCAAAAACTTCCTCCCTGAACGCATAAAAATTAAACTGGTCCAGTCTCTTGTATTTCCCATTGTTGACTATTGCGACATTGCTTTCTTGGATGTCAATCACGAGCAAGCTAAACGACTGCAGCGAATTCAAAATGCCTGCATTCGTTTCGTTTTCGACCTAAAATATTCAGACCATTTGACATCGTACTTTGCGAAGGTCGAATGGCTTAAATTAAGCGATAAACGTAATTTTCATAAGTTAATTTTACTGTACAAAATCCTCCAAATAAAAGACCCGCAATATCTCTATAACCGATTTCAACATCTTTCCGACTTTCACAGCCACAACACCAGATCGCGCGAAAGGTCTCTGCTGTCCATTCCACTCCACAAATCCAACTTTTATGCAAATTCTTTTACTGTTACCTCAGCAGGCCTTTGGAACAAGTTGCCACCTGAAATTCATGTCTCTTCCTCAATTGTGACGTTCAAAAAATTGTTAAAGTTACACATATTATACAATGAAAATTAAATGTTTGATTTCCCTATTAATATGGCGGGTGCAGAGAATGATAGAAGGACGTAAGGCACTAAAATGAATTAGAGTAATAGTTAAGATGAATTATCGTCAAAGTATACCGTATTGGACTGTGTTTTAAGTATGTGTAATATTGGACTGTGCTTAAGTAAGTGTAGTGTTATGTATTTGCTTGTACGTGTGTAAGGGCAAAGATATGTATGTGTGTGTGTGAGTGTGTGTGTCCGTATCTATAGGTTAGATTACCTTTCTTATATGTAATTTCTCTTTGTATTTTTTATTTCTCTGTAATTTTTTATATATTTTTTTTCTTCCTTTTTTTTCAAAATTTTAATTATTTCATATTCAATTTTTTTGTAAACATGGTCAAGTGGAAGAAAAGGCTCCACAGCCTTAACTTCGCCATGTAAAAGAAGACGAAATAAATAAATAAATAAATAAATGTTCATTGTAACAAAACAAGTCCGACATAATTGTATATGTCAGGGGATTGAGCATGTTTCTATTCATCCGATGGCGCAGTGGTAACGTCGTCGCCTTATGACTCCCTCTATCAATTTCATCATATCACCATTCATCCTCATCTTCGCGATTCGCCAAAAGTGGCAGAGAAGCGAAGTACAATCAATCAAAACCCACGTTAAATTGTAGATCCAGTCCAGATTAGCCTATTTGTGCATCAAGTGAATTTAAAACAACTATTCAAACAAATAAATGTTTGTCCTTGTAAAAGATTTTTCAGTAGCCAAATATGCCTAATTATCGTTGGAGAAATTTGTAATTTCAGTCTGTAACTATGGTTCTGATATAGAGTTTCTTACCAAAACAAAAGTTTTTGGATCTAATGCAAATGCAAGTACCCCAATAAGGCTGCCTGAAAGGTTTGCTGTTTCCATTGTTCATAAAATCCAGTGAAGGAGCGTCTATATTGGCAAAATGGTCTCCACATGAGATATGTATACTTCTTCCTTTTACAATGGGATCCTTAGACTCGTATTCTTATTGTGCGAAGCAACAATGGAGGATTTGCTCTTGAAAATTGAATTTTGATCTGGCATTTTGCACGAATAAAGAATACCTTTTTTCCAAGCAGTTCACAATCCTGAAATACAGGAAAGCGGTGTCTACCCTTCGGACCTCAAAGTCAGTTCTTTCTAAGAAGAGAAAGCCTTTGCATATTTTAATATGCGGTTGTGTAGACGGGGAGACAGGGAGTGCGAGATAGGGGATAATAGAGAGATGATGAAAAGTAGAGTGGATAAAGAGAGAGAGAAAGGGGATAATAGAGAAATGATGAAAAGTAGAGTGGATAAAGAGAGAGAGAAAGGGGATAATAGAGAAATGATGAAAAGTAGAGTGGATAAAGGGAGAAAGAGAAGGGGGATAATAGAGATGATGAAAAGTAGAGTGGATAAAGATAGAGAGAAAGGGGATAATAGAGAGATGACGAAAAAAAGAGAGAGAAAGGTGATAATAGAGAGATGATGAAAAGTAGAGTGGATAAAGAGAGAGAGAAAGGGGATAATAGAGAAATGATGGAAAGTAGAGTGGATAAAGAGAGAGAGAAAGGGGATGATAGAGAGATGATGAAAAGTAGAGTGGATAAAGAGAGAGAGAGAAAGTGGATAATAGAGAGATGATGAAAAGTAGAGTGGATAGAGAGAGAGAGAGAAAGGGGATAATAGAGAGATGATGAAAAGTAGAGTGGATAGAGAGAGAGAAAGGGGATAATAGAGATGATGAAAAGTAGAGTGGATAAAGAGAGAGAGAGAGAGAAAGGGGATAATAGAGAAATGATGGAAAGTAGAGTAGATAAAGAAAGAGAGAAAGAGGATAATAGAGAGATGATGAAAAGTAGAGTGGATAAAGAGAGAGAGAAAGGGGACAATAGATGATGAAAAGTAGAGTGGATAAAGAGAGAGAGAGAAAGGAGACAATAGAGAGATGATGAAAAGTAGAGTGGATAAAGAGAGAGAGAAAAGGGATAATAGAGAGATGATGAAAAGTAGAGTGGATAAAGAGAGAGAAAGAAAAAGGGAATGAGAGAGAAAGAGATAGAAAGAGTACAGTATAGGATGGGAAAATAATGCAAAGAGAAATGAAAGAGAAAAGAAAAAAGGAAACCGCGGACACGAGACAATTGTAGGCATGAAGGAGTGAAGGAGAAAAGGAGGCAGTGTCGAATTAATGCGATACAGATGATCAATTTTCTATCTTCCCTACCCTAGGTTCATTGAAGGTGTGTTGTTAGGTCTAGCCGTCGTGTGCAAGGATGATGGCTTAGTTTTAAACTTCCACGGTGGGAAAGTCATTTACTCTGTGCTAATTGACGTTTTAGTGGTACTACGTGATCACTTACTTTAGTTTCCAAACTGGGTGGTCCAATTTTCAGATGTCTGTAGGGGCTTCCCATGTTAATATGCTCATCAAGAAAGAGGGTAATAGCTACAATTTATATAATTTAGAGATTGAAACAAGTATTCGGAGAGTAAAGGACAGATATTGGCTTTCTTGCACTTCATACATAGTTCTACCTTCTGTACCACTGGAGTTCAACCTTCTTGCGGCGATGTACCATGTTTTAAACAGAGTGTATGCACCGTAATAAGTGAGCATAATAAGGCAAATTATATTTAGTTTTCAAGCACAATAAAACATGTGACTCTGAACCTAATAATGAGCTGTTTATTTTTGTCAGCTCGTTGGAGCTTCCCCGATGGCGCAGTGATAGCGTCGTTGCCTTGTAATCAAAGGGTCCCGGTTCGATACCCGTTGGAGGCACATAGTGGTTCTGTTCCCACATTAAACTGTAGGCCCAGTCCCGATTAGCCTTACTGTGCATAAAGTGGACTTAAAACACCAACGCAATCAATCAAACCAGCTTTATTCAGCTCGATTGTGCAATGGTTCAAAGATGTTTTTGTATTAAAGAATAATTTGCAAAAGAAAGATCTAAAGTTGTGCTGTTATAGTCAAAGGACTATTATCTTTACCGTCATCTTCTAGTTTACATGGACCCTCGTGTGTGGTTACGTAATTTAGGGTAAGTTTTTTGAGGGAGTCTTACACAAGACTCGTTTTGGATAAAGCTACGTGGAAGGGTAGGAATAGTATCGAAACAAAATGACGATACTTGGCAGAGATCGTCTCGGCTCGAGTTATAAGCACGTCTCGAAGGGCGAATCTCGAATCTCGATATATAGACGACGGCAATGTACAGAGTGTTCGAAAAGTCACGCAACCCGGTGTTTACGACCGTATAACGGTATAGCGAAACTGAATGAGAAGAAACGCTTTCTGCCAAAAGAATGCCCTGCATATTGGAAAAATTTAAAGACAAACATATGTAAGAACATGCATGTTTTAATAACAAATAAGCAAAGTGTTGCCAAAGGCGGAAAATGTTTTTTCGCAAACCGTGTGTATTGATGCACAGAACTCACTGAGGTAAATTATTGCAACATTTTACAATACGAACGAACAATTTGGATGGCCATCTATTGAATTTGACAGAAAAAGAACTTTGACGAAGTTTCAAAAACATTGCACAAGGGAATAAATGGGCTGTTCCAAAAATCGATGTTTTCACAATATTACGAGGGACACTGGCAACACTGTTGCTGTTACGTATATGTATGTGTGTGTGCATGTACATATGTAGCATTAGCAACAAACTTCCATAATGTACTATAGAGGTCATCAACACAAATAGACAATCTCCGTGGCGGAGTTGTTATCACAACGCGCTGCAGAGCTAGGGGTCCCGGGTTCGAATCCCGGCATGGGTGACTTTTTTAGTAGTCCTTCATCAATTTCATCATATCATCACTCATCCTCATCTTCGCGATTAGCCAAAAGTGGCAGAAGAGAGAAGTAATTAAACAAAATCAATCATTAAGGCAAATATTATTTCTTCGTAATGTTTTTCAGTTGGGACATTTGCTTCTCCACACTGCTGACCCTTGTAAAACAACATCATTATCCAGTATCTGTGGAGCTGTACTGCGCAGGTTCACAATTGGCAGGAATGGATGAACTTAGCAATTAATAATAAACACAAAACATGTCTTATCTAATAAATAACCAAGTGGCTATGTGCTTGATAAATAAAACGAACTTTCGGTCTCGTCTCGAAAGGTCTTGTCTTGTGCTAGTCTAGATTTTTAAAAGTCTTCTCGGTTCTCCATCCAGTCTCGAAATTGGAGTCGACACAGAGAAGAATCAAAAGATGGAATTGATTTGTTTATTGATTTGACTCCAACAGAGAAAATGTCTCCAATTGCAAGAGAGCTTACACCATTGTATACACTTTTCTATCCAAATAATGATACATCAATATACGAGTACATACATAAAGCCATACATACACAGGCGAATATATTTATAAACGTAAGGTAACAAAGTAAAGCAAGTGTATACAACTGTAGGAATGCAACACATATCCATCCATATACACATACGTACGTCTAATTTATTTATTCCCCAGAACATAACCTTGTCATTCCATGAAAACACTGTCAACCAAAAGCAAGCATAATAAATAATAACAAAATATTTAGTGAATGTATAACATACACAGTCACTATGGATATATAACAAGAGAAGAATAAGGAAAATACCAGGTAAAATAGTTGTAGATTAATTGATTGGGTTAGTGTTTTAAGTCCACTTTATGCACAGTAAGGCTAATTGGGACTGAACCTCCATTTAAAGAGGGATCCGAACCTCCTCTGGGTATCGAACCTGGTATCCCTTGATTACAAGGCGACGACGCTATCGGGGAGGCCCCAAAATAATTGTAGAACTAACAAACTAACTAACTCCCTAGCCTTCTTAAACCCGAAGGTTCATGGCTGCAGCAACACAGGCCTTCCATCTTTCCCTATCTTGAGCAAGTTCTATATACTCTTTTCCATCCCTACCGATTTCCCTTAGGTCCATCTCAACGTTGTCCCTCTATCTTCGTCTTGGCCTTCCTACAGGGCTCTTACCATCAGGTTTCCCAACAAGAATCCTGTAAACTCCTCTTTCCTCTCCCATTAGTTCCACATGGCCTGCCCACCTAAGTCTTCTTGATTTAATTATTCTAATAATATCTGGACATGAATACAAATTATGTAGTTCTAAATTATGTAACCTTCTCCACTCACCTGTCTCCTCATCCCTTTTAGGTCCAAAGATTTTCCTAAGGATCTTATTTTCAAATACTCTCAATTTATGTTCCTCTTTCAATGTAAGGGACCAAGTTTCATAATTGTAGAATTATGCAAAATAATCTAGAATAGAATGGACTCACATGTAACTAGTATGTTTCAAAAGTTGATCTTATTTGTACCACCGAATAAGTAAGAAGCACTATAATACATCTGTTATGACAAACACGTCCACCTTTAATAATGATTTTAAAATATTCATCAGTGGATGTGCTTTCGCTTCACATTATTTGAAGCAGCGGGTTGAAATCTACCCATCTACTCCATCACCTTTACGCTTATTCTGAAATTCACTTTTCCCCCCTGAAAATCACCAATTAATATGCACGTGAATACTATGAATATAGTCGCTCTTACGCTATCGATCATTAGACGGATCCAGCTGAAACAACTAGCACTTTGTTCGTAGCTGAATAATATAAACCATTGCCCTCCATCATGAACCAACGAGCGCAGACGAAAACGACTTTTACCAGAAAGGAATATTAATTGCATCATTTCCGTGGGCACAAAGTGTGGAGAGAGAGACGATTGGTTTCCAGCTGTTTCCATGACAACCATTTATCGCTTTGTTTATAACCTCGATGTCAATGCTCTTTCTGACAACAGTACATGTTTTGTGGACGGGTTCGTATAGGTACTCACAAAATGCTGGGAAAATACAAAATTATAGCTTAATCATATCCTGAAATGTTTGTACACCAAAGCAACCGGAGAGGCAGCACTTTACTCTACAGGCTGTGTTGTTTCATGTTAAGCAGTTGTGGCATTTGGTTTGGTTTAGTTTGACTTGGTGTTTTAAGTCCACTTTGTGCACAGTAAGGCTAATCCTAACTGGACCTACAGTTTAAAGTGGAATCCGAATCACTATGTGCTTCCACCGGGTTTCGAATCCGGGACCCATTCATTACAAGGCGACGACGCTACCACTGCGCCATCGGGAGGCCCAGTTGTGGCATTTGTTGAAATTTCAGACTTCATCATTTGCTTGAGTAAAATGATTTTGATGACACACACAGGATTCTTGTAGCCTGTGTGTGAGGCAGGGGGTGAAGGTTATCCTCATGTGTGGGTTGATTTGGGTTGTTTAACTTCGCTTTTCTGCCACTTTTGTGTAATCGCGAAGATGAGAACGATTTACGAAATTTATGAAGGGACATTTAGAAAAAGTACCCATTCACAGGCCTGGATTCAAACCTGGGACCTCTGGCATCGTAGCGCTGTGCTGTCGGCTCTCATGAGTCGCATAATTGTCTACTTATAGTGTTTTTCTTTCCAAGTCCGGTTATCTGGTCACAAACAGCAAGATAACTAGTGAATTCTGCTAGAATAGTTCTTCAATAGACATTTCGTCGTCTCAAAGGCTAATTTTCCTTTACTTTTATGCAACAATTTCCACCAGTAAATGCAATTACACTTGCGTAAAAGTAAACCATAGTTGTTGTCTTTCTCTTACTTTGAGGAGAACTCTGCCACTTTTGAATAATCGCGACAGTGAGGATGGATTAGCTGAAAGTGAAGAAGGGATCATAGCTACGGAACGCCCATTCCCATGATAGGATTTAATCCGGGACCTTTGATGGTGAGACCGTCACTCAACCACTTAATGCACTCGACCATCGAGATTCCTCAATAAAACCGTGAAATGTACAGTCAGCGGCAATAAAACGAGACACTTTGCGTGGTGTTCTGTGTGCTGCCTAACTCTAAATCGATGAGAGAACTTTAGCCACAAATCTCCGTAATGATGGGCAACATGAGAGAAGCGACCATTTCAGGATCAACTTGTCTACTTTTTATTGCGTGTGACTGTACATATGGTCTGGGAATAATGTAAGCCACCTACTCTGATTAACACAGCATTTTTTCCAAATGTCACTGAGAAACGTACCGAAGTTTTAGAACTAGATATCTTCATATTACAGCTTCTCACGAACTTTATTAGGATCACTTAATTAAAGCCTGTGCTATAATTTCAACTTTCTTTTGTTTCTTTGTTCTCTGGCGTTGTTCAAGCTGGGAGAAGAAATTTTAATTGTACCGTTTCATGAAGCTTCTTCATTACTACATGGGAAATATGAAAGTGTTAATTGTATTCGCGAAGTTATCAAGATGGAAAGAAGAACAACTTCGAAATGTTGAACCTTACGTAAGTTAATCGAAGCACGTGGTGGTGATAATTAAGATATGATGATGAATTCTCAGTTAACTCACGAAGAAAGTAGGCTCTTTGAATGGGTTGTATTTCTGTTTCCTATTAAATGGAGCTGGTTTAGTACTCACAAGGAAATGGCAATATGTTGTCGTTGAAGTTTATAGAGTGTTTTATTTGTATCGAGGATCTCAAAGATACCTTTTTGAATTTTTAACTGCTATTGATCACTATTGTGTAAGAAAGAAGGCCGAATGGTGAAGTTAGGCCAGTTGATGCAATATCGATTTACTATTACAGTATTATTATAATCAGGAGCGTCTATTCCAGGCTAGCTAGGCTATCTGCGAAGCCTGAAGCCTAGAAATTAAAATAATGAAGAAAAATCTATTAGAAACTGTGAGTTAACCTGATTTGAAAAAGAGGATAATGGCGATTTTGAAGTTGGCAACCTTAATTTTTAGTAGTTGGCAACCTGAATACTTAGGGGTTGGCAACCTGAATTCTTAGGGGTTGGCAACCTGAATTCTTAGAGGTTGGCAACCTGAATTCTTAGGGGTTGGCAACCTGAATTCTTATGGGTTGGCAACCTGAATTCTTAGGGGTTGTCAACCTGGATTCTCAGGAGTTGGCAACCTGAATTCTTAGAAGTTGGCAACCTGGATTCTTAGAAGTTGGCAACCTGAATTCTTAGAAGTTGGCAACCTGAATTCTTAGGAGTTGGCAACCTGGATTCTTAGGAGTTGGCAACCTGGATTCTTAGGAGTTAGCAATCTGGATTCTTAGGAGTTGGCAACCTGGATTCTCAGGAGTTGGCAACCTGAATTTTTAGAAGTTGGCAATCTGGATTCTTAGGAGTTGGCAACCTGGATTCTTAGAAGTTGTCAACCTGAATTCTTAGAAGTTGCCAAACTGAATTCTTGGAAGTTGGCAACCTGAATTCTTGGTAGTTGGCAACTGAGTTCTTAGAAGTTAGCAACCGGGATTCTTAGAAGTTGGCAACCTGAATTCTTAGATGTTGGCAACCTGAATTCTTGGAAGTTGGCAACCTGAATTCTTAGAAGTTGACAACCTGAATTCTTGGAAGTTGGCAACCTGAATTCTTAGAAGTTGGCAACGTGGATTCTTAGGAGGTGGCAATCTGGATTCTTAGGAGTTGGCAACCTGGATTCTTAGGAGTTGGCAACCTGGATTCTTAGGAGGTGGCAACCTGGATTCTTCGGAGTTGGGATGGTAACGTGGCTTCCTTCAAGACATCAAGAATGAGCCTAGTTTTCTCCCCTCCTCCATAGCCTAGGACTAGGTGTCATAGTGAGTTAGTCCAGGTTTTAGACACTGCATAGTCCACTGATTATTATTTATAATCTTAATAAGGTTACAATTAAGCCGTACACTATTAATACAAGTAATGGTTTCATGCCCTACATGATAATGCCAGTGATTATAATTAATGACACACTGCTACCAAAAACTCTCTAGTCTTTTTAAAAGTAAGGTTTATGGCCGCATCAACACGAGCCTTCCATCTGTCCCTAACATGTGCAAGATCAATCCAATCTTTTCAATCGTTACCGATTTCCATTAGGTCCATCTCAGCGTAATCCCTCCGTCTTCGTCTTGGCCTTCCTGCATGTCTCTTACCATCAAGTTTCCCAACAAGAATCCTGTAAACTCTTCTTTCCTCTCCCATTCGTGCCACATGGCCTGCCCATGTAAGTCGTCTTGATTTACACTGCTCACATACATCCTCTCTTGTAACCAACAAGCCATTATTCCATTTGTTATGAGTGATGAACCAAACACTAAGCTCTTGTTGAGCTAACATTAACTAACATGGGCCTCCCCGATGGCGCAGTGGTAGCGTCGCCACCTTGTAATGAAGGGGTCCCGGGTTCGATACCCGGTGGAGGCACAAGTGGTTCGGATCCCACTTTAAACTGTAGGTCCAGTCCCAATTAGCCTTACTGTGCATAAAGTGGACTTAAAACACCAACTCAACTCAACTCAACATTAACTAACATTACCAAAAGGGATTTGGTGACTAGTTTCATAGCCATATTAGCATGACTGGTTGTCACTGCTTGCTATGAGGACAGGGGTCCCGGGTTCGAATCCGGGCCTGGGCATGGTTGTTCTTTGTGAGCATCACTTCATCAATTTCATTATATCATTACTCATCTTCATCTTCGCGATTAGTAAAAGTGGTAGAAAAGCGAAGTTAAGTAAATCAAATCAGTCAAGCAAACAATAGAGTTTGAGTTCTTTTGAAGTCCACTTTATGCACAGTAAGGCTAATCGGGACTGGACCTACAGTGGAATCCTTAAGCAATATGTGACTGTATCAGGTATCGAACCCGGAAGACCTTGATTAGAAGCCGACGAAATTACCACTACATCACGGGGATGCCATAATCAAAAGAGTTATTATTTTTTTTTTTTGACGCCTGGACATGAAACACAGTGTGTCCTTAAAGTTCCTCACCACATGCCAATATGTTCAATATATCCTACGTCGAGTTTCACAGAGGTCTGTAGGCGGAATCGTAGGTTGTTGAAAATAGGTGTTATTGCCCAGAGAAGAGGAAGAGGAAGGGATTATCTACGAAGTGAAATGTAAAGAATGTCAGAGTGTGTACATAGGAGAAACGAAAAAGAGGCTGAAAGACAGGTTGAAACAACATAGGGATGATGTACGACTTAAGAGAGAGAGAAATTGCGATATTTAAACATACGAGAGAAACAGGACATGACATAGAGTGGGATGAGGCTAAGCAGATAGGAAGGGAGAAGAGAATATAGTGAGAAAATGGAAGGAGGCCAAGGAAATAGAGAAGAAAGGGGAAGAAGACACAATGAACTGGAGGGGGGACTGAAGTTAAACAAAGAATGGAAGAAGGTGTTAGAAAGAGTGGAAAGGACAAGAGAGAAAGTGGAGAGGAGAAGGAAAAAGAATGAATAAAAAAGAGCGTGAGATAAAGAGTCCAACCACATTCTATATGGAAGTAAATATGTTTAGCCTTTTAGGTGAAAGTACAGTTGACAAGGGAAAGCCACCTGCTAGAAAGTTCCAGAACAACTTTCTAATAGTCTGGAGGGGAGTAATGTTTGTATATATATAATGCCCTGTTTTTGTACCTTGTTACATTTGTACTTGGTGCAGAGTCTGAAGAAGACCTTGCTAGAAGGTTGAAACGTTACGTTTAGTTTATGTTTTATAATAAAATAAATTTCTGCCTTGGTCAGCATATTAAGTTTTTCATATCATGGAAACAAGACTTAATGGTGTTATTATTGCCCTGTCCGGAGAAAATTCACAACCGAGTCCGTTCTCTTGACTGTCTCCAGGAATCTTCCCACGGTGATTTGGGTAATTGGAATGACTCGTCGAATGAACTCGCTGATAATGTCTCCGTGTCAAGAACCTTCACTTCGGCACAACATGATTTTCCATACGTTATTTCTTCAACATCATCATTTTCTGCGACCATAGAACAAAACATTCAATTTTACCATTTAGCCTATGTTGTCAGATCTTTTTCGAACACCATGTACAAACAACGAATTAAGACGTCACAGTTCGTAAAGGTGGTGAGTTTGGGCTTTGTTGTGCACAGCTGATATTTTCTTCCTTATGCCAATCGAAAATTCTGTTAGATTCATAACAGAAACTGTAATGATAGACTTTGGAGCTTGCGCGTTTTCAATTCTTTGAGGGCATATTTTCAGAATCGTATTATGTCTTCCGGGTGGGTCTTCAAACTCCATTGCGGTGTTGATATGACAGTAGAATGTTGGAAAAGTGTTTCAGAGAGAATTGTGATGTCTTCAGAGCGAGAGAATACATTAAAAAACACGAACGTTTTTCATGACAATGACTAACGTATTTACACTAGTTTTGTTTCTCCTTTAATTTTAAAAGTTAAGGGAAGCTGTTTATTTCTCTCAAGCCAATTTAAATTAGGCAACGAAAAACCGAAAATTGATTTTCGACCGATATCTCCAAATTTCCCTTCATAGAATTTCCTCTTTTACCTAAAAATAGACAAAATTTCCCTACGCCGAGATAAATCTCCCTTCTTGTGGCAACACTGAGCTGCGCGTGGGAAGCTGAAGTAGAGTGAACATATCTGGCTCTGAGAGGTTATAGAGAATAGAAATTTAATTGGATCAGAAGTTTTGACTTTTTCGTCTTACACTGCAACGTTACGTTACTTTCCTTGATTTAAGTCTACATTATGCACAGAAAGGCATACATTTTCAAGTTCTTTTTGTCTCATTCTGATATACAAGTTGTGGAAGTACATTGTTGTTTACATAAGTGAATTACTACTATTACAATTTGTATTTCTATCTGGTTGAAACTTTTACATTTTTGTTTGACGTAAATTAAGTATAAAGCACTATTAAGAAATTTGCATACCATTTCTTCCTTGTTTGGAGATGATTTTTTTCGTATTGTTCTTGCAAGAAGATACTGAATTGTTTCTGAAAACTGCTCTCGTCATTGTGAAATATATATAATAAGTATTCAGTTATCAACAATTGTACTGCTCGTTGTTTTGTTGGTGGAAAAAATTGAAATCAGGGAAAACTATATCTGTATTCGTGAACTTTGTTAATGAGGTGCGGCATATATAGGTACGACTGAGCATTGTTCCAAGTGGGATCCGAACTACCTCCACCGGGTATCGAACCCGGGACCCCTTGATTACAAGGCAAAGACGTTGCTACAACGCCACTGGTAGGCCTGCCTGTCTGGACTCTCGTTCACCGTGTCAGCGCTCTTTTAATCAACAGGTTGTCGATTCGATCCCAACGTTTAACATCCGCCGAACCACTTAAAGCAGTAGATTCAAGGCTGACCTTTGTTAATAAAAGCGGACGCTAATAGAAAGCTGTGGCATATAGCCTATATAAGATTTCCGGAATCAAAATTATCTGCTTTCTTTTGTTCACCGAGGCGCACGGATTCCCTGTAAACACGCGCCACCTTCTGGAAGATTGTGCAGCGCTGAAGAAGTCAAACACGAGTGACAATGAGGCCTCTCGCACAATGTTTGCAAGTAGCCAACCAACGTTCCGTCCGGCTTTTGACGCTCGGCGACGTTGAGTGAGTGCGAAGGGAACTGGTCAGAAGATTGATCAATACCTTCGTCGGCAGGGGAGGGGGGTAGGGGGAGGGGGGCAAGAAACCTGAACCAATCGTCCTTGGCAACAAACCCTTATTTTCCCTTTCGATTCCCACTTCCAAGTCTCTTTGCGAGTCCAAAAACACAAAAATAGATAGAGATAGAGAGAGATGGAAAGAATTGCGTAAAGAAAGAGAGAGAGAAGTATAGATCGAGAGTGAAGTTGGAGAGAGAGGGAGAGAGTTTTACTTTTTTATCTTCACTTTTTGCACAGATAGACTAATCGGGACTGGACCTACAGTTTAAAATGGTATCAGAACCACCTTGGGCCTCCATCGGGTCGAACCCGGAACCCAAAGGGTAAAAGTCAATCAACACAATGGGGTTACCCCGAGAGCAAGGGAAGATGATAAAACAGTATGAAAGGGGTAGCAGTTCAAAGACAACACTGGAACATATACACATGAGAAAGGGCCTTGTAATCAAATAGTCTTGACGGAAACACATTGCACAGAAATGAGATCTCGATTATCCTATCTGTGAACAACAAATTATTCATATACACACGAGAGAAAAGGGGAAACACAAGAGGGACAAAATTAAATGTGTGTGTGTCTGTGTGAGAGTGGAGGAAGGAAAGAAAGAGAGCGGGAGAGAGAAATAGAAACAGCAGAGAGAAGGAATGAGAATGAAAGGGTTAGCAAGAGTGAAAGAAGAGATGTAGGAAAAGTAATGTGGATAACAAGAGGAGTACCGACAGAGAAAGTGAGTTCACGACGAAAAGAGAGAGAAAGTGTAGAAAATGAAAAACCAACTCCCCTCCTGCTGTTTTTGCACAAAACGATATTGGTTTTTGTTCAGAAAGCAATAAGTGAATTTCAGAAGTAGCAATATTGTCCGGAGCACTCTCTTTCCTCGGCGGCGGTCAAGGGCCGTGGAGGTAAAAAGCGGTGACGAGACACTTTTTTCAGCTTATGTCTGGTTCTGCCGCCTTTGTAATCGTGAGATTCCCATGAGGACAAAAAGAATGGTGCAGCGAATTGAAGGCTGGGCAAATATTATGGTTTCTACCTCAAAGCGGCAACCGATGACTTCGTAGACTGTCGCCTCCTCCAACGTCAACATACTTCTCGTATTGTGAGGAGAATCCATTGCGTTACACAGGAAAGTATTTCCTATATTAAGGCGACGTAAGGAGATAAATCTTACACACACACACACACACAAACACACCTACCAATCTTCTATCTATCGTATCGTACCCAAGGCGTTAGGTAAAGTGACAAGTCTGCTATTATCCTTAACATAGCAGGAAGCAGAGAAAGGAATGTTTAATAAGTAATAGGTATGCCCAAATGAAAAGGAGACTACGGTTATATCTAAAGAGTATTATATTACAGAATATTTGCATTACATAATATGTGAATTACAGTTAATGTGTATCATGATAGTTTTAAAAAGGCAAAACAAATTCTCTCTCTCTCTCTCTATCTCTCTCTATTTTCTTTTTCCACACAGTAACATATGATTCTCGGGAGGCACCATTATTATTATTTTGGGGTAAAATTGCTCAAACCAAAAATTGATTATGTAACTCACCTACAGTTTAATGTGGAATCCGAACAACTATTTGCCCCCATTATGAAAGTTTGCATACAAATAGTCAATCGGCGTTCTGAATTGTGCACGGTTGTAAACTTTGTTTTGCTTCATAAACATCTGAAAAATAAAAACTCTTGGTATTTAGTTTTGCCGTTTGTTGCAAATTAATAAAAACAAAAAACAACCAAAAATAATAGAACGTATGCAACGAAAGCTAAAAGTGACAGACCTACACATAATTGCCATTGATCCCAGCGCGTAGGAAGGGAGTGGATGGCTTCAGTGTAGAAACTCGTGGGTTGTTTACGGATCAAGTTTTTCAGGGTGTTCTACCTTCCTTGTCAAATTTGAACCGTTGACCTTTCAGTGATTGCTTTAAGGGGCCGAAGATATGGGAGTCACATGGGGAAATATCTGGTCTGTATGGAGGATGTGTGAGGACTTTCCCTTGAAATGTTCTCAACAGGTCGAGGGTCTTCTTGGCCACATGTGGCCTAGCGTTGTCCTGGAGCAGCACTATCCCCTTCGAGAGTTTACCTCTGAGCCTGTTTAAGGCTCAACAACGTGTTGCAGTACCGTGCAGAGTTCACTGTTTCACCCCGTTCCAGACCGTCGATGAGTAGAGGTCCTTCATCGTCGTCTTCTCCACGAAGAAATTGGATTACATTTCTCTGCACTTATCTGGAGGAATCCATAATGCACCCGCCCGCGCAAAACAACTCTCGCCAACTTAGGAAACAGCAGGCGAAGCCGTTCGCTACACCTGCAAACTGGGACAAACACCGCACCACCTATCGGAAAACATATTTACCTTCTTCGATTAGATACAACGCCGCTACCGCAAATGTCTCCTTTTCATTTGGGCATACCTATTAATTTACTCAAACGTTAGGTTACTGACTGGAGAGACTGCTGTGGAATCGAGAGAAGGTAGACGGTTGGCGAATGAACGAGATTGTGACAGGATCGGGGATGTAATGAGCAAGGGAGTGAGGAGAGTGAATTCTGACAGGGGATCAGACTTGTGACGGTGACAATTGAGTTCATTGAGAGGACGATCTCTGGAAATAACCCTCATCCAGACAAGAGGCAAGTAAGATCCTTTTCCTAACAATGTCCATATCGGTTCAGTCGTGGAGAGTATAAAACCCATTTATGGTACTTGTCAATTCTTGCCATTCTTCTAGAGTGCGACCTCTCGCACATCATACTTTACGCCAAGCGAGTAATAATCATCTGGAAGATGAATGGTGAATAGGTACGCCACCCAAGAGAAGATTCATGGTCTCTGGTTCGATCCCGACACATCAATAAGTTTGCGTTATGCTATTTGTGTCGTTCTATATAACTTTTTCTGGAGTCCAAGACTGGTAAGGCTTCACTTCCCTGTAGTACATAACGGTCACTGTTTCTTGTAGGCAACGAGGATCCGGCGCCTAGATCCGCCAATATCACATATACTGTCTCAGTAATCCACGGGGCAAGCGAACGAAAACAAGTCTCTGCGAGAGTAGGGACTCGGGAGGGCTCTTGTGTTCATGAATGAAAAAAACGCTGTTGCAACTACCAACAATGTTTGCAGCAGCGCACAGTTTGCTCCCTTCCCGTTTTCTCCCCCTCTCTACCGTGTTGCGCGGTCTTGCTCCATAAATTCCCGAGACTGGGTGTGTTTTTCGAGATTCAAATCGTCTATGCTTCTTATCCATCTGAGCTAAAATTTTTGGTATGTGTATTTCGATATCGTTTATGCACCACACTATACCCCGTCCTAGCTAATTGTGGAGCAAGGCAGCGCATCGCGTCAGAGAAGCGAGGGAAATCTATTGGCCAGAGCGAAGCAGTACAAGCTGCTGGGAAGGCTGGTAACTTCAGTCGCTTTCCCCCTCTTACGTGTTCATTGGTGGAGCCGTCTCGCGTCACTACTTGCGCAGAGACTTGTTTTCGTTTGCCTGCTCCACAGTTAGCTGAGACAGAGTATACATATACTCTATCTCAGTAGAAATCAAGTCTTCTGTGCAAGTAGTGACTGGAGAGGGCTCTTAAGAATGAATGCGTCATAGGTTTGATTATTTGTTATTTAGCGTTTCTTTTTCTGCAACTTTATGGCTAATCGCGACGATGGGGATTAGTGAAGGGGCACTCGCAAAGAGAACTCATGCCCAGGCCGGGATTCGAGCACGTAGCGCGCTGTACCACTTCACTACGAAGGTCGGCGAACGCGTGGCAGCGAAAGGGATTGCACGGAGGGGCCAACGCGACTGCTGTTACCAGCAGTATGCTGCAGCACATACTACCACTTGCTTTCTCCCCGCATCTACCGTTATTCGCTGCGTTGTTCCAGACTCCTGGGAAAGACTGTACAACATAACACTTAAGTACTCCTTGTGAGTCAACAGTCTCATTGCACAGTGGCGATATAGTTCTTAATTGCCAAGCATTCCCTTTTTTCCTGTTTCGTATCCTTCTTCCCACACGACGGCGGCTGTAGGGAACTCTCTCTCATACACTGTAAGCGAGCGTAATGAATGGAGAACGCATTTCTTCCCCGGAGCATCTTGTTAATGTTGATACTGTCTGATGCCCGACTGTTTGGACTATCCTGCATGTTGCCTTAATTCGAGGACGTCCTATTTTATGGACCATCGACGCGGACGTGCGCCGCTTGTAAATAAGAGTCCTGACAGCGTGTTGGTGTCGCTTTTGTCCCCTGGAAATCGAGCCTGGTCCATTCTTAACACGCAGGGCCTCTCCCTCGACGCAAATACCGGGTTAATCAGCAGAGCAAACTCTCCATCATGTGAAGCACAAATAGAAGCGGCCTCTTCATTCCTATGTCTCTTGTCCTGTGTTTGGCGAGTTTTTTCTTTTGTGTTGCCCGGTCGGTTTCCAATTGTGAAGCATTCGTTCTGCTCTTGTCGTCATGGTGGTTCTCTAAAATCAAGCAAAAATCGCCGAGAAGAGGTTCCTGGGATTGAGTTTTTGCTGGGTCTTGGATATGCTTTGAAAGCTGCGATTTAGAAAAGGTTGACACTCTTGATATTGGTCTTTATTTATATTTCTTACAATTATTATTCCAAAACTATTTTTGTACTCCATATCAATATTTTTCCATCACGCTTTGAAGATTTTGAGTTAAAATTTTTGGGTGCGTCGTCACGTGTGGCCGTTTTGCAACTTTCAAAGAATACCAGAAAAATCATATTATCTAAAACCCTTACCTTAAACTCAAAAACTATGCCTTGTAATCAAGGAGTCCCGGGTTGGATACCTGGTGGAGGCACATAGTGGTTCGGATCCCGCTTTAAACTGTAGGCCCAGTCCCGATTAGCCTTACTGTGCATAAAGTGGACTTAAAACACCTAAATCAATCAATCAATTAAACTAAAAACTAACTAACTCTCTAGCATTCTTAAACCCGAAGGTTTATGGCTGCAGCACACAAGCCTTCCATCTGTCCCTATCCTGGGCAAGATCAATCCACTCTTTTCCACCCTTACGGATTTCCTTTAGGTCCATCTCAACGTTATCAATCCATCTTCCTACAGGTCTCTTACCATCAGGTTTCCAAACAAGAATCCTGTAAACTCTTCTTTCCTCTCCCATTGGTGCCACATGGTCTGCCCATCTTAATCTTTTAAACTGAAATAAGGCGTGTTAAAATTGCAAGTGCACAGAACAAGCACAGCACATTAAAAAGGTAACGACAGGGTAACGAGATTTCCTCACAGACAGTGACTTCCACCCACAAGCAATCTCTACATATTATTTTATTATTTTGTATATATAAAAATGGATGGTTGTGTGTGTGTGTGTGTGTGTGTGTGTGTGTGTGTATATTTGTTTGTTCCGGCATAACTCTCTAACGTCTGGAGTAATTTCAACCAAACTTGGTACACTTATCACTTGCAACTCGGAAATAAATACTGTGGGGGCAAAACACCCCTGGCACCCCTATGGGTGGGGTGGGAAGGGGTGGCATATAAAAAATAATTGAGAACCATTATTAAATTCCGCACTGACAGAGATCCGTGACTCTATGCAATCCGCACAACGATAGTGTTTCTCGGGTTGTCTAACATTCAGGCTGTGTTGCGAATGGAATCCATAGTTTTCATGACACTCCCAATGCGATTCAACTCCAAGTTCATCACCTATCGGCATGGGGCTGAGAGGGGGTTAAGAATAAAATGCCACAAATGACCTAGATTAGTGTCGAATCCATAATTTTCGGAGTCGCTAAGCTAATAGGTGACATTCAGGATCACATTTAAAATTAGTTACATTTTACACTATAGTTAGAATTCATATAAATACCCGGGCAACGCCGTGTGATCAGCTAGTTTGAAATAAAGACATGCAAACTTTGCTTTGCATCGATAAGGGTGCGTTCGCTAGAAGTCGTTACGCAAATCTCATTTCCAGGAATCGTAAGTTGCGTACCGAATCCAAGAATCCGTTAATCAAATATCGAACCCGAAATAGGTGCAACTCGTAACATTTGACCAAGGATTCTGGTCCCTATGTGACTATAAAAAACAGAAAGGAACATGTCGTAATAAATAAACTGAAGAAGTTATTTTTAAAAGCCTGCAAAAGTGACAAAACTACGGATGAAGAATTGTGACTACGTGCAAACTTAAAAAAGTTAGAAAATTGGCATTATAAATTAAATTAGTCGACCAAGTTGTTAATTACAGGCAACACTTGACACATTTTCCTAGTGATATGGAGATGTAAGAGGGAAGACTAACCTTTGACATGAGTACCCAAATATGAACTTCTCTTCCACGTAATACACAGTGGACTACATTTTGCAAAGTAGCGAGGGCTAACCTTAGTGGCGGAGTGGTTAGCACAGCACGCTACAACGCAAAGGGTCTCAGGTTCGAATTCTGCCATAGGCATTGGTGTTCTTTGTGAGTGTCCCTTCATGAGTTTTATCATGTCACTCATCCTCAGAAAATGCCAGAAAATTGATCTAAAATGAACCAAATCGATCAATGAAAGTAGCGAGGCCCCGACGTCTGCACTCACAGCCATTATAATCCATATATGTCCCTTCATTCGTCTCCTTGTTATTCAGCTAAATATGATTTATCCCCTTCAAAGTGGTTCTGTGCTATCCATTGTTAAATGCACTCTGGTATGAATTTTGTGCAATGAGCTGCAGGTTCAAGGGAAATTTCTTTGTAATCCGTGTTTTTACAGGGTAGATTTCATCCTCTGAAACAGGAAAATATCGAAAGGTGCCAAATCAGGAGAATAGGGGAGCTGTGTCATGCCCTGTCATTGGAGCAGTGGCATGTTTCGCATCATCTACATTTTATTTGCCTTCGCCTCAGAAAATCGCCGAAAGCAAGTAACACTACCTCATTTGAACGCTTATAGATTGCAAATTAAGCAATGCAGAGTGACGTAATACTCGCTTGACTACTTCTAAATAGTCCAACTACACGGCTTTATACTGATCGCGGACCCAACCGCCAAACGTTTTCGGGAGTGTGTGGCTCAGTGAGTGTCAACAACATCAGTTTGGAAGTAAAAGTTGTAGGGGTAACATCGCTCTTCTTTGCAACGTTGCCAAGCGTACATCTGTTTTTGTCAGTTGTTTTTATTAAATTGTTTGTACAGTGTGTGGATGTTTTGTGTACTAATTTTCTGTGCTTTGTGCTTTATTGTGCAACTTGTATCCAGTAACGGCGCTGTTCAACTGTCTCCCTCGTTTTACAGTACGTTTGGCCACATGCTGTGTGTCCAACGCTCATTTGTCTCGTCCCGTCAGGAACTTTCGGTGTCTTGTGACACGAAAATGCCCGATGTCAGTCGAAGATAATTGAACTGATCGCTGATTCGCTGTTTCCCAGCCGCCAGCTGGAAATGCACGGAGTATAATAGCAGAATAACTAGTAACACATTGGCGCGCTATTTCGAAAGTTCTTTTTGGACACACCTCGTATATCGTTTCAGAGATAAAAATGCCTGAACGTCCCTGCATTGTGCTCTGACCGGCAGAATTGCTGCTCCCGGGAGGATATGGTTTCACCATCATTGATGCTGAAACCACGAAAGCTTTTAAAACAGCTGTAAAATCCCCCGTGAATATCACGCTTGCCAGGGATCAGGTTGCAAGAGGCGAAAAAAAGAATAAATGGGATTGTTCATTAGAACGGAAAACAACCGACCGAAATAAGGTTCATTTGATTGCGCTACGGACTCTTCCACCGAAAAAGCCATAGGAGAACGACAGGGGGAGGGACATGTCACGGAACGAACTCTTCATGTGTGAACGTTTCTTTTTTTTCCCTCCTCGCCATGGGAACTGAAAGTAGCGTCAAATTAGGACTCCGTAATTAAATGTCGACGATCTTTTAAAAAAACGTTTTGGCCTACGATCGAGCTTGGTATTAATAGAACAGGAATTGTTTCTCTTTCGTTGCATATTTCCACTTTTGGTTTCTACCTTTTGGGTAGATCATGGTGATAACATTCTATCTATGTGCCATGGCTTCTAATACTCATCTCTCTGGGATTTGATTCTGTTCTCAGAGCCTGGCTTTATGTAAGATTTAACCATCTTTATCTTGGTGTTTTCATTTCTGAACAAACTTTTTGAGCTAGCCGTCAACATGTAACTTCTTTATCCCTGTAGAATGCACAAGTATCAGCAAGCAAATTGCCAGTCAATATCATGATTCTTTTTCTCTTCGATTCCACGTCTTTTTAAGAAAATGATGTATTACTGACTCGGTATGGGGATTGTCATCTGCTTCGTGAAAATGTTGTTTCATCTGTTAACTATGTACTTCGTATGGATATTTTGCCTGGTAATATTTATGCATTCCACCATCTTGCTAGTTCTTATGTGTGTTATAGTTTGAGTGCAAAATGATAGAATAGTAGGAAAAAGATAGAAACAAGGGAGAAAATGGAAGAGAGAGTAGAAAATACATGGATAAAAACTGAGAGAAGCCATAGAAGGAAGTAATGGAAGGTATGAGAATTGAAGAAAGTAAAGGGAAGAGAATAGAAATAGAAAAGAATGTTAAAGAACCAGAATAAGAGAGAAGAGAAAGAAAAGATAAAAGAAAAAGGACATGGTGTGGGCATCAGAGAAAGAAAGAGAGAGAGAGAGAGAGAGAAGAGGAGACAAGGGAGAGAGACAAAAAAGGGAGAATGAGAGATCAGCACTGTATTGAGAACTTATGTTCTTAAGGTGAACCGCGAAGTATTGAGGAGATGAGAAATTGATTGAGTTGCACCGCGAAGTATTGAGAAGATGAGAGATTGATTGGTATAGTTGAACCGCGAAGTATTGAGGAGATGAGAATTGATTGAGTTGCACCACGAAGTATTGTAAAGATGAGAGATTGATTGGTTTAGTTGAACCGCGAAGTATTGAGAAGATGAGAGATTGATTGGTTTAGTTGAACAGCAAAGTTTTGAGGAGATGAGAGATTGTTTGAGTTGCACCGCGAAGTATTGAGAAGATGAGAGATTGATTGATTGAGTTGCACCGCGAAGTATTGAGAAGATGAGAGATTGATTGGTATAGTTGAACCGCGAAGTATTGAGGAGATGAGAGATTGATTGAGTTGCACCGCGAAGTATTGAGAAGATGAGACATTGATTGATTTAGTTGAACAGCGAAGTATTGACGAGTGAGTGCAGCGCAAAGTATTGAGATGAGTTGATTGATTGAGTTGGTGTTTTTAAGTCCACTTTATGCACATTAAGGCTAATCGGGACTGGACCTACAGTTTAAAGTGGAATCAGAACCACAGTGCCTCCACCGGGTATCGAACAAGGGGATGAGAGAGAACATATTAGCACAAATAATGAAAATAAAATGTTGTTCGTGCTCTGTTTCCAATGGAAGATGCATTAACAAGAAGACCGCCGTCCCTCATGGCAGAGTGGTCAGCGCAACAACCATCTCAGGCTCGAACCCTGGGTAATACACGGACGTATCGTTGTATTTGTCTGTGTGTATCATTATGGCGATTATCATCCATGTTGGGATATGATTAAGTGTTTTAAGTGAGGTAGTTTTCTCTGTTTATTTTCTTAATGTGTTTCTCCTGTGCAGGTTCCATTACAGCCATGCACTTTTAACCTTTCTCGGTGGGCTATTAACAGCCATTTTTTAATAAATTAAAATAAGAATTTTAGATAAGGGGATAATTCCCCATATACTGGATGGCTACAATTAAAGTTGCCAAACACAGAGCCCTCTGGAGTCCGTTCGAAGCATCGTATTGTGGTGAAACTTGGTATGGAGGCTATGGAGACCATGGGGAAGCGAATGCTGAGAAAAAAATAGTTCAAATTTTCACCACAGGTGGAAATGTGGCGCTGAAATCTGGTACACAGTGAACATCATCCCGGAAAACTCTTCGTCTGACCATTGATCACACTGCCTTACGCTTCCAAAGGGTCATACACGTTGACGCGCATACTGAATACTGCCATGGGCGACCGGAAAGGGGGGGGGGCAAGGGGGGTAAGGGGGGTGCCCCCTGGAAAATAAAAGTCGACCAAAAATTATATATTTGTCACATATAATTTCATTTCAGTCACAATTATATGTCTTAATTATTGCATGAATATGATAAACTCAAATTTAAGCAATGTTTTTTGAGGGAACAACACATTATTGGGGAAAATTTACCTTGTTTGTTCCCCTGGAAAAAAATACCTTCCTTGCCCCTCCCTGGAAAAAATCCTGCGGACGTCCATGAATACTGCTCCACGACAAACTCAAATTACTGGTTTTTCGACAAGGGACGTGTGTCTCCTTGCGTTGGTATTCTCTGATCCTTGTAGAACGGTTGATAAAAACAAGTAAAAATACACAGATGGGTTAAGGAAATGCATGTTCCTGGCTCGACGAAGGAAAGAGATTGTCACAGGATATTCTCCGTGCAAGAAGATGAACGGACCAAGCCGGAAACGGGAAACAGTTGCAGAGCAGGCTGCGGCTGAGTGTAATGCATCATTGATGTCAAACCACTACGAGCTGTTGACCACAACATCGGGATTACGCGGGAAGAATAATGAACGGCAGTTTACATGCATTACGTACCCAGATTGTGTTAACCCGTCGTAAATACTTCGGCTGCAAAGTCCATGTCGGCTGCGAGCTGAAAACGCCATAATAGACCGTAGGTGGGCGGATCGCCAGTTCAGCTGATGAGCGCCCGTGATATTACAAGCAACGATTGTGTTTCCTCTTTTTAATCTACTTCATTTTTTACGTAATGCATATGTATACTGTGTTGCATTGGAGACAATAAAAGTGGATAACGATTAGATAAGCCGGAAACACATTTCTTGAAATTTACAGGAGAAAAGACGAGAAAGTACTTACGGAATTTAGTTCTTGTGGACTTTCTGAAGCTGGGAAAAGTGGTTTTTCGAATTGTGCAAGTTATTCGGCCTGTAAATAAGGTATTTGTCGACATTCATGTATCTCCGTTGCACGATAGCTCTTGCCACCATTACCGTCGACTACGTGAATCAAATGTTTCGTGCGTTCGATTACGTAACCTACTGTCAGTGTAGCAGCCCACGCGGTAGTTTTACCAGATGACGTGTGAGCGTTTTTTTTTTTCAATTTAATTTTCTGTTTGCCTAACCTAACAGAACCTAACCTAATCTTCCGTGAATGGTTTGTAGATCAATTTTCGCTTAAAAACCTTTTGTGAATAGTTTGTGCGGAATTTATCGATTCATAAGTTTGGGAACACTGCACATCAGCTGACGATAGACAACGTAAGTCAAGATTTGCCCGCCGAATTAGCAACGACCAATAAATAATTATAATGTTAAAAATAACGTTTTTTTCATGGACAAAAAGTGACAGAAAGTTGAAAAATGTTCCGCTATGCATTTGAGGTAAGTAGAAATTAATTTTATTTGAAAATAAACGAGTTAAATGTGTCTCCGGCATATCTAACTGGTACCGAAAAGTGAATGAAAAATTTCAATTTTCCTTTAATCAATCAATGTCTCATCTTCTCAATATTTCGCGGTGCAACGTTTGAGAATCTTCACCAACACATCACCACGTACGGTAGTTGAGACTCGAGGAGCACAAAATCTGCTTTCCTAAGGCTTGGCGGTCCCCGCTATGAACACAACCTGTTAAACACTCGGCACGTTCCCCACTAATTGACATTAATTCAAAGTTACTATAAACTTAATTTCATTCCAGGGAACGTTGTTTGCACAGAACTTCCTTTCCCCGCTAATCCTGTTAACTGTATAATTTGCTCTCGTTGCTGTGCGCGCTGCGACAGCTACCACAAACTATGTCCGCCACTGGTTTTGTTTCATCTTACATGCATGTCACCTACGGGGAAAAAGTCCTGCGGCCGCTTTTCCTCGTGTTTTTTTCCGCCTCTTGACGGTATCCAAACTCTTTAAGGATGCGACCCCCGTATCTTGTAAGCGAATGGAATATTCCGAGTATGTTCCACTTTAGGAGAAATATCCACGTTCCATCTGTGGTAGAACTTTCGCGTCACCTCATGCATCTGAACGAAAACTGTTGTGTGTGTGTTGATTCTTTTCACCCTCTTCATATTGCACTGGAGAATCAAAGATGGAGACAGGGCACATATGTGAGATGAGTATTCAAGTACACGCTGACATCAGTTGATACAAAAATGCATACATTCTGTAGCTCACATGGCGTAGTGAAACGTAGTCGCCTTGTAATCAAGGGGTCCTGGATTCTTGTAGCGATTAGCCTTTCTCTGCATAAAGTGGATTTAAAACAACAATTTAATCAAACTAGGACCAAATGTTTAAGTGCATCACCGAGAAAGACGCAGGAAGCTGTGTCATTAGATGCATTAAAGAAATACTGGCTTGCATCATATGATGAAATTTGCCGTTACCTTTACAAACAAAAATGCATCAAACCGTTAACCTGATTACTTGCAAAGGTCAAATAACACACTTTAATGCATCAATCTATACGTTTCTGATGCTTCAATTAGATTTCATGCATTTCGTTTTCTATGTGGATGTGACCTACAGTAACATTAGACGTCTTGCGTCTTTGTTGTTTTTCTCACGCGTGACGTCATAGTTACATTTCAAACTTAACTACAGATCAACTAATTCCCCAAAACCACTTCACTTTAAAATGAACAAACCACAGAGTAATAGGAACTTCTACATTACATAATATGTGAGGAAGTTTTGCCTGCTCAGTCTAGCCAGGACTATTCTCCAGGGGGGGCTTGTCTCCAAGATATTTGGCCTGCCTTCGTAGCCGTTTCTGCCACCACTTTCACTTCTTATATTCCTAATTCTCCCCTTGAGCCAACGGTAATGGGGCAGTGCAAATCAGAGCGCGGGCAACGTTCCAAAAAGGACATATTTTTCTTGTACCTCATTGTCAGAGCTCTGTAGTTGACGGAAACAACCCTTTCCTTGCCTTTAACATGATGCTAAAATAATAGTAGGATGCTAATGTAGATTTTCAGCGAAAAATGCAGGCTCGACCACGACTCGAACTCGGGTCTCTGGCAATCCATGTCATTGCTCTACCGCTGAGCTACCGAGCAATGGCATGGATTGCCAGAGACCCGGGTTCGAGTTCTGGTCGAGCCTGCATTTTTCGCTCAAAATCTACATAGTACATCTCCTGTGTGTGCCTAATTTAATGATTTGGTGCTAATTTTCAGTTAGCACTGCTAAAAAGCTGTTTTGATTTTCCATTTTTGTTCACTTTCAAATTTTGTTTTGTGTTTTCGAAGTTCCTTTAGTACATTTTTTCTCTTTCATAGTCTTTTTTTTCCAATTCCTCTATTTGCTTCTCTGAAAACTCAATATCGAAAAATCCATCACGTATTTCGGCTCATGTGTAGAGAGATGCAGAGAAACACACACACGCAGAGAGAGAGAGAGAGAGAGAGAGAGAGAGAGAGAGAGATAGAGATAGAGAGAGCGAGAGAGAGAAGAAAATGAGCAACTACTTTGTACTTAACCTTCAAGACATGAAAAAGCACAATAGTATTTAATTGTTTTCCCGTGGTCTTCACCAGTTTAAACCACCAAGCACTCGGCTGTGTCACATAATTCAAGTACTTACATGAGGATCGTGATGCTTTTCACTTTTATGAAAAATTTAAGCTTATATATTGGTATCTAAATTAACTTTATACGCCATTTAAAAATAGGTCCTTGTATAAGTTTAAAAGGTCATTTCCTCAGGGTTTTTTTTAAAGTAAGCTACTTCCTAGCTGTACACATTGTCATCAAATTCCAGCTTCAAACGACTTCGGTAGTGGGTTCGGCAAGAGATTCCACCCACATATTTGCTAAGGTTTATGACATGCCAAGCGTGCTGAGTAGTCGTCTCAGGGATGTTGCCGTCTCAAGGAGCCTGGGTTCGAAGCCTTGCTAGAGGATGTTCGTTGCATTAGCTTTTTTGTCTCTTTCACATAATCATCATTCATTTCCTCGTACACACGGAAATAGAAAGGATGTGACGTTATAATAACGACAAACAGGGTGTACCAGAAGTCATAGCGCAAACTGAAACTGTGAAACGTACAGAAATGTACGGTGTGCCACTGACTTGCTTGTCTCCTTGCGCACTCCGAGGTTTCTTTGTTTATAGCTGAACACTGCCGAACATAACTGTACAATACAATTGTCCTTGGTAATAAAAGCAACAGTAATGTATATCGAGGTGAACCTTTTAATTCTGTTATTTGTTACTAAGTAGGACTATGGCACCTCACACGTGAAAAGCATACAATGTGTACAAACAAGGAAGTCAGTGGTGGATCGTAACCATACATTCGCAATCATCTCGCAACCCCACGTTTACTGATACTTTTTTGCTTCAACTATCGTGTACTTTTCACCGTTTCAATTTGCGCTATCACTTCTGATACACCCTGTATAAGAAAGGTACCAACAAGAACATCTTACGTTCTTTCTTTCCGAGATTTGTTCTTCTCAGATGCTATTTTTAAATTCTTTTTTGAAAAGGGTCAGAGGAGACGAACCTACTCATCTCCAAGAGCTTTCACCGAAGACCGGAGTTCTTGCACAACGCATGCCACCTGTCTTCCGCTGAAAAATGGTTTCCCCTCCCGAACCCTTTTCGCTTTTTCCTTGCGGAAACACGGTCCCAACGTGCGGTGAAAGTAAAGTTGGGATCATGGAAATGAGCCGGCGCTGCCTGATATTCCCCAAACTTTCAGGATCCGTCTTCCCCCCCCCCCTATCCTCCCGTAACATTTTTTCTTCCTCTAGTGCGAGTTGAACTTGGGCGTATCTCTCGGGAGACCGTGTTGACTGTGGAATATTGGATTTCCATTGCTCAATCCATTCTGCTTGAATACGATTATCGTACAGGAGTTTTTTTAATATTTTTTTTGCTTAAGTTAACTTTACTACAAAATTGTAACCGCAGTTGATGCATGATTGTTTTCAATCACATTGGCGACGAAGCTATGGCTGCAAATATAGTATCTTCAAAATCTCTCATAATATATGTATATTATTTAAAATAAGAAAAAGTAAAGTGCTCCCCTGTGCTTAGCACCACGCCATGAAGGCGTATAGGGAGTGTGGGGGTAACGCCCCACACTTTCTTGATCCGGTCGTGAGTGGGGCTGATGTGATCAGCATCACGCCCCTGACCGCCTTTACCCCCCAGGGTTTCCCCCAGGTACCCATGTTATTCGACGCTGGGTGGGCGCCGGGGCAGCTTCCAACGTTAGAAAACTTCCCGGATTTGAACCGGCCGGGGATCGAACCCGGGACCTTTAGCATGGTAGTCAGACGCCTTACCGACTTTTTTTATTATTAAAGGAAAGCTCCTAAGCGGAAGCTTCCCCCATCACACTTCATTCATTCATATCATTATCACTCAAGTATCTAGTTCAGGATTTTCAGGACAGACAATCACACACATCCACGTCGGAGCTGGGATTCGAACCCGAGACCTCTGGCATTGTCCACCGCGGCCACTAAATGTATAGTATTGAAAAAATTATTGTAGCAAGCTTGAAGTCGTCATATTGAAACGAGTTTATCTGTTCCGAGCAAATGTATGTCGGGATAAGCTCAAGATCTCTCAATTTACAATGTACGTAGCGCGAGAAGCAAAAGGTAAACCTACGTATTTTTCGTGACCGACTTTGCTCAAATGCAATTCCAGATCAGCCCTCAAATGTATCTAGCTTTCACAAGAATTTCTGCTCGAAAGGTCTGAATTTAGGGCTGTTTTCGCAGTCACAAATTTGGATACTTCCTCACAAACCTCTTGACTACTTTTCAGCTTTTTTATTGCTGCATTGTAGCTCATACGGTATGCGCCAAAATATACAGTACTGAAACTCGCGCATCTCGAACACGTGGTTGCGTTTGTCGACGGGGCATAGCTTCAACTGCACGTGTTCGCAGTAGTGAAAAGGAAGTTGTGTTTTGCAGTTGTTGTTGGAAATGGGTCTCTCGACGGAGGAAAAAGTATTCATAGTTGAGCATTATTTCCGCTCATACGGAAGCGGTCGTGAAGGTGGACCGAGTTTAAAAAAGGTGACTGGTCTATATGCAATCCAAATGACAATCGTTCACTCCACATGCCCTAACCTAACCTAACCTTAGGTTTCCTGACAGTTATGCAACCCAAAATGCACGATTGTTATTTGGGTTGCATATAGAGCAGTCACTATATTGTAACATGTCTTATACTTTTGTTCATCTTTTCATTTCAGTACTGTATATTTTGGCGCATACTGTATTATGCCCACAAAACTCCTGCAAGTGTAGCTCCTTAAGCTGCGAAAATGTATTCTAGACAGAAGAGATATAAAATAATAATTACTTTATTTGGCGAGGGAGGTTCAGCTGTAGGTTCATTCTTTCTAGATTGGTTGCTGGAAAATTTGATACAAAAATAACGTACTAGATTTGGCATTAAAACAAAGGTCCCATCGTCTATTCGATGTTTTGGCGCAATGTGATACGAACCCGCATTACGAGTGCGGGGAAGCAAACTATTTGCAAATTACATCTTGACTCTTGGAGGTCAATAATGCCTGGTGCAATTCTGCCACTTTTCAACGTGAAAGGGTGCTTCATAGCACTCTCCACCCACTCTCAATCATTGCATTGTTGTATGCATTCAGCGAGGAAGTGCTTTCTTGGTTTTCGTAAACTTTGCGTGACCCGGCGTAGTAGGAGAACGATTATACCACCTGGAGTTGGCCCGTCGCGTGACGCTGAATCGCAACAATGCAATCACGCATGTGTTTCACGAGAGTTCTCTCTGTGTTATTCCTCTCGGATTGAGATTCGCGAAGTTTCTTTTTCTTTCCGTAACGGATCCTCAACAAGGACATTCCACCCGCAGTTATGGTACAGTCAGGTTACTTTCATAAAGTCGCTGACAGGCAGAAGGACTACTCTACTTCTCAGAATCACCAAGGATCCAGAGTCATTGATCTGACCTGGGTAGCAAAAATAAAGACGGAATTATACAGTATAGGGCTGGGATGGGTGTGGGAAGTGGGAATAGAGGGGAGAATTGATATGCAGATGGTAGGGGCCATACGTGCCAGACTGGAAGACAATAACAAACAGAAAGTTTTGGCAAAATGCGACGCAAAAATATCGTTAACATCAGCGAAAATAGTGGATACGGATCGAGAATGGGGAAGGAGGAACTACGTGGATTTGTGTGGGGTAAAAGGAAGGTCAGGATTGGCCTGGTTCAGACTGTGGGATGGGCACAAGTTGAACTAAAACGGGAGGACGGGAGTGTAGACGAGACGAAATTTCACATTCTCCTCCATTGCAAAGAAACAGGGGATGCAAGAGAAAAATATATCAGGGAAATAAATGAATTTAACATTGAGAATATAATGGCAAGCGTTATTAGGAGGGAGAGACCGAGATGAGGGAGGTGCAAATAAGGAATCTGGGATCTTTCCTACACTATGTCTGGGCAAAGAGAGCAAAGAAGCTCAGTGGGGATAGCGAACATGTGTGAAACGGGGGGGGGGGGGCTACTAAATAAATATATGTGAGAAAATTTAGGAATCCCTCAGGTAACAGTGCAAGTGTAGTGAAAGAGTTGAAATGAAATAGTGTTTGCAAACTCCCAAGCAGTGTGAATGTGGAAGTAGATAGAGGAGGAAGGGTGTAGGAAAATTGTACTAGAATTTTTTTCATCCTTGTATGGTATGTACAGCTGTAAAGGCTCATACTTGAAATAAATTCTATT
Organism: Lepisma saccharinum; assembly: GCF_977018435.1. Taxonomy (NCBI): domain Eukaryota; kingdom Metazoa; phylum Arthropoda; class Insecta; order Zygentoma; family Lepismatidae; genus Lepisma; species Lepisma saccharinum. The sequence goes on along the minus strand of NC_139256.1, from coordinate 9,879,460 downwards.
CTATTCAACATGCTGGCAAGGGAAGTTGGTAACGGGGAAGCGATCAATCCAGTGTGATGGGAAGTAGCAGCCTGTAGAACGAGGTCCGTGCAGCAAATCCTCCCGCGACGTCGTAACTCCAGGCCCCACCGCTGTTGTCTGGTTAGCCTGCGGCGAATTTCCTGCTCCCCACTTCCCTTGCGAGCATGAAGGCTGCCCGTCGTAAGACCAGACAAGAATTATAGCAACGGTTAGCGTTATAGAAATATGAAACCAGGCAATAGGGGTTCGAATCTCGCACCATTCTCACATTTACAAGTGGCCAGAGGCAGAAAAGCTACGAAGAAATGACTTAATTTCAAATACACGTGAAGTTTGGAAAGTTAGCGGTCAGAATAGAAATATGTAAAGTTCCCTGTAGTAAATACATTAGTCATTAACTACAGATGCGTGCCATTACGTCGAATCAAACCAAGCGTAACGTAGTTTTGAAGAAACATAACACCACCTACTAACGAAATGTAACCTAACGATAGTGAAGAACAACTAGTCGAAACAAAGTTAACGGAATCTAAGCTAACTATGCTGAATAAAAATCTAGCCGGGTTGGCGGAATCTTACGGAACCAAAGATTCGAAACATAGAAATCCAATGCAACGTATATAAACGAATCGTAAGGTAATGAACCTAACCTAACAATAGCGAACGAAACCTAGCCGAGCCACAGTTAACGGAATCTTACGGAACCAAAGTTTCGAGACAACTGACCCCACACTAGAGAAACCCAACGGAACATCTATTAACAAAACACGAGCTGAAACGAAACCAAACCTGACGATAGTGAACGAAATCAAAGGCGATACAAGCTTAGGCAAACCTACATTACGAAACGCCAATGGATTAAGCGAACTTAATCAAACCCAATGTAACTAAGCCTAACAGAAGGACCTGGGCTAACGGAACCGAAAAATCCTAACTGAATATAAACTGATAAAACCTAACCTATGCTGCCAAACTCTTAGACTAAAGTAAACTATAGTGTATAAGTTTGTGGTGATGCAAACGCTAAGAATCGTCAGCGTAGAATTGACACATTGTTGCATTCGAATTTCCCTTCCTTTAGGCCACTTTTATGCCCTTTAGGCTAACCGCGACGATGAAGGTGAACGATTATATGAAACTGATAAAGGAATATCCACAAAGGAACGTCATGAGCACTCCAGGACTCGAACCCAGATCGTGCGTCCAGAACTCGACGTTCTTTTCTCGCAATTCAACCAAGCCTGTCATGTCACAAGTATTCGCGATACTGCTTTACAAGTTGTATGCACACGAACATCACGTGAAATATGAACACTCGACACTAAGAAGAAGAAGTTATTGAGAATATTTATTTCATATGAATATGAATACGGCGACAAAGAGATTTTGTTGCGCACTAACACGAAGTATTTTCCTCGGATATTGGATCTAGATCAAAATCCTTGAAATCCATTTTGCTATCGCAGAATGATTATGGTTGAACCACAACGGTTTTAGTTTCAAGCTTTGCCACAATAATATGCTAAGCATATTTTAGAATGGATAGAGAGAATGAAAGATTCTTCATTTTTAATGATGTTAGCATAATATAAGGCAATTATCGCATATTTATAGATTAATTATTTTATTTTTGGATGGTCGACTTTAAATAAGCATCGTTTCCCGTGTAATTTTGTATTTAAGTACATTTTTAACGACCACTTGCACACTATGAGTAACATAAGAGACTAAAATAAGATTTTTTTTTACACAGCAAAGTTTAAACAGACTTCTACAAGTAAATGTAACCAGTAGGAAAAATAAGCGCAAGGCGAAAAATAACATTATTACTCGTTTAGCTTTAAATACGTTTTCATATGTCTTTATAGTAATATGGTATATCCATTTTAAATGCACAAGACTGGTTTTCTCATCAAAAGTAAAGTAGAAGAAGCAATACATTCAAGCATACTAGCAACCAGTATTTCACAGCAAATCGTCATGTATTTTAGAAGTAATCGATAAACAGACTGGGCTTACATACGCAAACGAATAAATTTCCTCATTGTCATTGTACAGTTAAACGCAGAAGCATGTTAAGGACATAGGCATTGATGTAGATTCATGGACGCAAAGGGTACATTTCAACGGCATCCGAGAAACACAGAAGCGGCCAGAGTTCAGTTACGCGGCTTTACATATCTTGCGCGCTCGAATCTACGACCAGACGAAGAATTTTGCTAACGTAAGAATCCTCAACTTCAACGCACGTGAATACTTAATGAAGCGAAACAACATATCAGTTTCTATCTTAAGATGGGACGACCCGTTGTTGTCAGTGTACTGGAGCAGCTGGGAGACAGATGCAGCTCAGCTTGGGCATTTCGCCAGATACCCTCTCGGCCCCCTATAAATTACTCGGCAGGAATCTAGCTAACTGTGATGGTTTCACAGATCACCGATTTCATTGTCATCTGCAAATTGTTTGTTCCTAAATCGCATCTTTGCCTTGGAGAAATTGCAATGCTAGCTGTCCCAAATCGCACAACGACATTCATAGGGTCTCCAGAAAAGAATGTCGAAATTTGGAAAAAAGTTCGCAACAGCAGAAATGAACGAGACGCGTATTGGTGAAGATTTATGGCAGCAGTGCTTGCAATGAGGGGACGCGGAGGATGCTATCCCCCGGATAAGAAACTTTTTATAAATCATCCCCCAGCTAAGATAATTTGCATAGGAATCCCCCTTCCACTTACTGCATTGTCTCCATGCTTATCCATACAAGCATCTCGCACCCCAGGTTCTGAAGCATATAAGATATGACCTTTGTGAAAACACCAAACTTTTAACATCTCTTTTAAATAGCATTGTTGCAGACTAACGAGACTTTGGCATCTAGACTTTCAGCTCTGTGAGACAGTGTTTTCTCTGCTGTACAGTGGGATTCATAAGTATTGCTCAGCGATTGTCCATGACTATTTTCGTTGGTTTTTATCTTCATCCCAAGTATTTATAAGGACTATTTTTACGTATACTGGTTCAGAGGTTGTAAGCAGATTGTTTGGTGTTTTGTGTCAGTTCTTGAAGAACAAAGGGAGTAAACGTGATAATGGACAATTTGCTTGGCAATACTTATGAATCCCACTGTACATATGTGATTGTGAATATCATTTCATCAATTTCATCGTATCACAACGAACACAACCCTTATCATGGGATTTTTGTGCGTGACTTACAGAAGAAGCGAGGCGACAGACAACAAGCGACAGTGGGAGTTCACACCGAAGTGACAAGCGCCACAAGCCCTTTTAGTAAGCAAGTATTCACCGTGAATGTGTGAAAAATAGAGGGGAGGTGATATGATGCACGATATTTTGATAACTACCCAGTCCGAGTGAGACACAAGCGACAAGTGACACGTGCAGCTTGTCGTGTCGCTTCGGTTCGGAAGGTTTCATTGATTACGGAGTGTTCGCTTCCAAACGACACGTGTTGTTCGTTTCGTGTCGCTTCGGTCTGAAAGCTTCGTTAACTTTCATACATGTTGGTGACGAGATATATATATATACGAACTTTTTGATCACTTGTTACGACCTTACTTATTTTGTAACTTTGCAACTACATGTTAAAAGAGAAATTGATATAGTGTTACCTCGAGTTCTTGTTAATGTCTATGATACTACATGTTGTATGCTCAGGTTGTGACGCAAATATGAACGCGCCAATCAAGGCGTTGTCGAACTAATGTGTAAACCTTTCTGTAGCAATATAACGTAGTTAGCTCGCTTAAGACAACGGGCATTTATTGTGATGTAAATATATATTCGCCAATCAAAGATTATCAATGCTTGATGAACTAACCTAATTATAATTAAATAATGGCGGAACATTTAAATTTGTAAATTTACAGAATGTAAGATTTTATCATCGTTAAAGAAATAATTGTTAACTCAAATGAATATGTAAACTTTGTTTGTAAATTACTAATAGCCAAACTATGTATTTTTCAAATATCCTTCTGTTATAATTTGGAATATTGTAATAAGAAATTACCTAAAGGCAGGTGTTCGAGGCTGGAACTTTGGGTATAAATACGAAGCAGTTTGGTCTGTGACGAGGTCTGTTCTGGTGTCAGTCTAGGAAGAAGTGAATATGTGTAAACCGCTCTTCTGTAAAACCTAGACTGGCCAAATAGGAACGGTCTAATCTAGGAAGAAGTGAACAGGTGTATGCCGCTCTTCTGTAAAAGCCTAAATTGGCCGTCTCGGGTGATAATTTGAGTGTAGTCCTTTAGAACCTCAATGCTCCCGACTATAGGAGTTAAGGATGAGGAAAGTTACTAGGAACGTAACACATTCTTGTTAGGTACACATGGAACGTGAAATCAATGCACAGTTGGCTATTCTGTTTCCAAGTGATTTGATTCTTTATATTTGTGTTATTTAGCCTTGATTTACTTCCACTTTTGACTAATCGCGACGATGAGGATGAGGGATGAAATTGACGAAGGACAGCCATGCCCAACCCGGGAATCTATCTCTCGTTCCGCTACGGAAGTCGGCATGTTTCCAAGTAGTGTGAGGTGGCGATTGTGAATATTTTCGCTTGCTCGGTGGTTTCTGCTCAGTGCCGTAAACTATTCCTGTCCTGCAACGACATTTCTGTCTGTCTTAGCATTTCGCATATTCTCCCTGTGGTGTCCCTTTCTGTACCGCTGCTTGTGGTACCATGACGAGAGCTTCTTGAAAACCGGTCCATCGCTTACATCGCGCCCCGCAGAGAACGTGGTGTCGGACAAGTGAAAGACGAAATGTTGCCAAGAGAAGCAAACTTGATCGTCAAGGGGGAACCACTCCGATCGAGGCGATCGTTTTTTTTTCTCTCCAAGTCCGTTCGGCTCCCAAGTGAGCGACTCCAGCCGAGAGCTCTTTGATGCAAAAGGGAAGAGCGTCATTGTTCAAAGTTGCGGCGACCAAGTCAGCTCCCTTCGATTTATGGACCACATAAATCTGAGGTCTGTCCGACCGGTGGCTCCTGGGAGTTGAAAAGGGTTGGGTGGGAGGAGGAATGGTGGGTTGGTACGTGCAAGCTGGCAACAAGTGGAAATTCGTCCACCGAAAGAGCATTTTATTTTTGTATAGACAGCTGAACGAAGTGCTCGACGTTGACTTTTTAACTTGAAGAGGTCTCCATGCTCTTTTTTCTTCTTTCCTGATTCCAATACAAGAATCCCTCCCTCCCGCCTTAACCCTCTCCACCCTAGCAATTCCTCGAGAGACATAAAAAGATGTCTGCGCCACTTCAACAGAAATGCTTGGTCAGTTCTCTTATTGTACTTAATTTTAGGATACTGTTTTTACTGCCTAGAAGGAGGAAGAACGGGTTAAGAAAGTGAAATTTTATAACCCCTTCTGCGTCAGTATATATTGGTTATATTCTACCAGCTGGCTTCAGTGCTGTGGATTTTGTTTAATTTTTTCCACACACAAAAAATTGTTCCTTCCAAGAATCGAAAAGGAAGTTAGTGACTGAATATTTGTGTAAATACTGTACAAAAGCACGAAAAAGGTGTGTCTTAAAACATTTTGAAACCTTACACCCACCAGGTCAGTGGCTTGCGCGTTAAATGGTTGACTCTCGATATCGTCACCGAAGATCCTGGATTCGAGTCCTAGCGCTGGTGTTCTCTGCGAGTGTCCAAAAGTGGCAGAAAAGCGACGATAAAAAAATACAGACACAAGTGCACTCAATTGCGTTCCTTTTAGCATACCAGGATTTACAATTTTCTAGAGAAACATTACGCACCGTAAAAATTTACTAATCTCATAAAATTGTGAGGTCCGGATCTCGCCCAGGGCATGAATTTTCTTTGTGAGTGTCTCTTCATCAATTGCATCGTCACCCAGGGGCGCCGACTTGTCAAAATTATTGGGGGGGGGGGGGCTCTGATCACTGAAATAAATTAATGAATGACTCACTCTCTCCCTATTTTTAAGTTTTGACCTCAGTGTTCGGAATCTCGTACAAGCCCATGAATTCCTCAAAAATATCAATTTTTTTATTCACAGTTCGAATGCAGAATGTCAATTGTTCACATTCCCGACTTTTAATATCTGCTACTACGGATCGCAAAACAGATCTCCCTAATATATCAATGATCTCGTTCTGAATGTCATGTTAGAGCCATTTGTAGCCCAAATGTCCCATCCACTACCCTAGTTCATGCACATCGTCTTTTCAAACTCTTTTTAGTAAAAATGTTAACAATACTCATAATTATATACTTACGTTAGTATATAGTAATAAGTCGTGTGTTTTGCTGTTTCTGGTCATACCCCCCCCCCCCCCCAAAGTTTATGGTTTGGCGGTCTCAGCCCCCCAGCGTTGATGGTCTAGAACATTTCAAATGTGTATTTAAAGTTAAGTTCATGTGGCACAATTCAGAGTAAACTTTACAAGCAAAGTAATACATTAGATCCTCTTAAGCAAATTATTTGGGGGGCTCTGCCCTCAGTTCGTTAACATTGAGGGGGGGCTCGAGCCCTCCCAAGCCCCATGGAGTCGACGCCTATCACCACTCATCTTCACATTCACTTTTTCACTTCGAATGTGCGGTTCAAGGACATCCACTCACCTCCGCGCTTCCCTATTACTCACTTCCACTTCTATGCATTCCCCGTGCAGCACCCAATGAACAGACAGAAGGCGTGCGTTGGTTGTATTTGGAGGGGAACATTCGACTGCGTGGGGAGACGATGCCGTGACCTTGAAGCGTAGTTTGGAAATGAAAGCAGTATAGTCAAAAACGAAATTAAACAACTTGAACTTGAGTTTGTTCAGTGACAACCTCATTGGCTCTTTCTTGCGTGTTATTCCTTGTGATTTTTAGTCTCTTTCTTCTACTTCCCATTGTACTCTTATAATTTAAATGTAATAAGTGTGTGAATGATTCCTTATTCTTTAGATATCTGAAAGAAAGCTTGCAAAAATATGTCTACATTATGTAGCTCTTTCACCATAATATAGTCGGTTGTACTACACGAGCACGTTCCATATCTCCATCACCTACACTTTCCTTCCATAAAAAAGCAGTTTTTATGCTTCCCAACTCGCCTCTTCGAGGAGCGGGCTTCATATATAATACATGAAGGCACACTTGTGCATAGGGTGTTTCAAAAATATGTGACAGAAATGTTAAACGTTCTACAGCGGAAACTGAAGAAAAATTGTCGACGTTAATCGTTCAGGGAGCATCTGGGCTAGTAGAAGAAATTGCGAGGAACGTCACAAGATGGCAACAGTGGCGACAGAGCAGACTGGAAGGGATGCGAGCTTTAAGGGAAGTGCATGTTACGAGGTGGGAAGAGTATTGTATGATTCTCGTTCCTGGTTTCGTACTCATCTCCGGCTTCCTTTGTGGCGTCTGTAGCCGTAAAGTTCCAGCGCCACTTTGTCGCGGTCATACTTCGCTTCTTCCCTCTTGTCGACACCAGTTTCCTCTCTACGTATGAGGGAAGAGGCGAGTATCTGGAACCTGGCTCACAAACTTCCATAACGTCGTCAGACACTTTGCAAATGTATGTGAATGTGTGGGTAGATCTAGGGGAAGTGAGGGAAATAAGGGGGGCAGTGGAGTGGAGAACTAAGAACTAAAGAGAAGAAGAAGAGCAACGAAATGGAGGGGTGAAGAAATTGACTAAAGGAGAGAGGGATACGGACAGAGATAAATAGAGAGGGAGAAAGAAGAGCAGAGGAAGGTGAACGGAAAGGGAAAGAGAGAGGGGGGAGAAAAACGGACATAGAGAATGATGGGATAAAGAAATGGACTGAAAAAGAGAGGCGGAAAGAGAAGTAGAGATGGAAGATAAAGGGCAGAGATAGAGGGAAAGAGATGGGAGAAGGAAAGGCAGAGAGAAAGGGAAAGAGAAGGACAGAGAGGAAAGGAAGAGACGGTTAGAGAAATAGAGACATGGAAGGAAAGACAGAGACTAAGGGAAAGAGAAAGAAGTTAAAGGGGATCAAGAAAGAAGAAGGGTTGATAGACGAAGAGAAACAAGGAGAGGGGGAGAAAAGAGGTGTACAAAGATAAACAAAAACAAAGAAAGAGTCTAACAAAGGGAAGAATGAAACTGTAAGAAAGGGGGAAGAAGTTGAACGTATAGGGACTAACTCTAATGTAAATTCTTCTGACTAATACTGTGACATGATGAGGTGCACAAAATTTTCATAAGTTAATAGAGAATACTGTACATAGTAATAATAACACCATTAAGCCTTGTTTTCATTATATAAAAATTCAATATGCTGACCAAGGCAGTAATTTAATTTTATTATAAAACATAAACTAAACGTAACGTTTCAACCTTCTAGCAAGGTCTTCTTCAGACTCTGTATCAAGTACAAATGTAACAAGATACAAAAACAGGGCATTATATATACACAAACATTACTCCCCTCCAGACTATTAGAAAGTTGTTCTGGAACATTCTAGCAGGTGGCTTTCCCTTGTCAACTGTACTTTCACCTAAAAGGCTAAACATATTTACTTCCATATAGAATGTGATTAGACTCTTTATCTCACGCTCTATTTCCTTCATTCTTCTTTCTTCTTCTCTCCTCTTTCTCTCTTGTCCTTTCCACTCTTTCTAACACCTTCTTCCATTCTTTGTTTAACTTCAATTCCCATTCCAGTTCATTGTGTCTTCTTCACCTTTCTTCTCTATTTCCTTGACCTCCTTCCATTTTCTCACTAGTATTCTCTTCTCCCTTCCTATCTGCTTAGCCACATCCCACTCTATGCCATGTACTGTTTCTCTCGTGTGTTTAAATATCGCATTTCTCTCTCTCTTAAGTCGTACATCATCCCTATGTTGTTTCAACCTGGCTTTCAGGCTATTTTTTGTTTCTCCTATGTACACAGTCTGACATTCTTTACATTTCACTTCGTAGATAACCCCTTCCTGTTCTCTGTTTTCCTTTTTCTTGTTTGCATTCTTCGCTATTCTTAAGAAGCAGTCTTTTTCCTGAATGGCATCGACACAGAAATCATTCATTTCTTTACATGAAGGAAATCCAGAGTAATTAATTTATATTGACATTTTTATTTTCTTCTTTTTATTGAAATGATTTTGTTAAACTTTCCATTTGCATCATTTTACACTGCTACATAAATTGTAAGCTTTTGTTGCTAAAATATGCTTTCTTCTTATTTCAGGTAAGCACCAATAAGTGGAATCATTATGTAACCAACCCTACATTCCTTTGAGGGAAGCAAGGTAGGGTTCTTCATTTTCGTTATACGGGCCAGTAGCGAATGGACGTTCTTTTCTCCTGGGGGAGGATTGAGCTTCCTGCCAGTTTACATCTGTTGAAGGTTCACTTTTAATGTTACATATCGTCCCAATTCTGCTCATATAATTTTTCACTTCAATGGACTTCCTATTCATATCTCACTTGATGATTTATTGCTAATTGAACATGTATCGGGGAGTGCAACCACGCTCTCCACTCCACCTAACTGCATCACTTCCTGCTCAAGTCACTGAACATAAAACATAATTTGTTCTTTACGTGCCAATATTAAGAAAGTCACTGGGCACAATTCACTGGGTTAATACAACAAATCAATCCAGTAGAACTGTTGATAGTGGCAGTTTGTGACGAAGATGTTTTGTTTGTTTGTATGCTTGTGTGTGCGTCTATACAAGTATACACTGTAAGGGTATGACTTGTCCGAGATAACCAAAGTTATCCTCACAAAGTTCATAGCCACCAGCAAGCTATGACAGGTAAGGCATTCTTTATATTGCGAAGCGGCTGATGTTGGTCCCGTACGGAAAACTTCGTAAATCCCACAAGGAAAGCGGAAGAAGAGTCCAGTTATAACACCATTAAGCCTTGTTTCCATGATATGAAAAACTCAATATGCTGACCAAGGCAGAAATTTATTTTATTATAAAACATAAACTAAACGTAACGTTTCAACCTTCTAGCAAGGTCTTTGTACCAAGTACAAATGTAACAAGGTACAAAACAGGACGATATATATATACACAAAAATATTCCCCTCCAGACTATTAGAAAGTAGTTCTGGAACAATCTAGCAGGTGGCTTTCCCTTGTCAACTGAACTTTCACCTGAAAGAGAATGTCGCTGGTCTCTTTATCTCACGCTCTATTTCCTTCATTCTTCTTCCTTCTTCTCTCCTCTTTCTCTCTTGTCCTTTCCACTCTTTCTAACACCTTCTTCCATTCTTTGTTTAACTTCGGAGAAGTTGATCGTGGTCTTCGCTTCGTCGTCGTAAATGAACTTCTGTCCTGCCAGAAACTTCTTCAGTGGACCGAACATGTGGAAATCACTATGGGCGAGGTCTGGACTATACGGTGCATGCTCCAGAATATCCCATTCGAATGACTGAAATCTGTCGATGGTCCTGTTTGCCACATGAGGCCTGGCGTTATCGTGGAGGATAATCACATCGTCATGAAGGTCATTTTCGAACTCTCAACACCACCACCGCACACTTCTCAAGGCGAGACACTTGTTCCCATACTTCGGCTGCATTTCCGTATGGACATCGATAGGCGTTCGTCCCTTGCTCCAAAGAATAACACTTCGCTGCTCATATTACATGGACGTGTTGAGTACTACAGCCATCTTTGCAAACTGACAGCAGCGCCATGACGCGGAGAAGCCGAGAGTTAACGTTGAGCCGTTCCATTTTCTTGGGAGCTCTTTTGTTTCCCGTGTGGATTAAACATGTACTTCGTAGGAACTGCTCCAGGTGTAACTTAGGCTTTAACCTTCAGGTTTTTCCTCCGCACCCGTTGACAGCCTGCCATAATTAAAGATTAGCCCGTGCCCTTCTCGAGGTAATCTGTTTGATCTCGCCGCGAAGCATTAGCAGTCTGCGTCGTAATGCCTCATGATTAACGGCTAGTGCATTTTTGCAAGGATTCTCCTCCGCTTAAATTCTCTCCTGAGATAAAGACGTTCAGCATCCTCTGGAACTGAATCTGAAGACAAGGGGCTACGTGCTCTTCCATAAAACTTAATTTAACAAGAAGGTGCACAAGTAAAATTACAGGAAGATGACTTGTAGATACTGGGTAATTTTTAATACAAGGAAGATTAAAATGAAAACCTTATTTTGTATTTGTTTGTTACCTAGTAGATTTCTATATGTAGGGTTGCACAAGTTTGCTGCAAGTTAGCACAGACCTATTGCTGCTCTACAAATATTTTCCAATTTGAGTTAGTGCCTGCATACCTTAAGAAGAATAAGTCTTTGGGGTTCACGGGCAGTCACTTATGAGCCACTGCAAAGGCCTTTCCACACATCTGCCTACGAACTGAGGCAATTCTCGAACTTTCTCCTCCATTAGTAAACTTGCTGGTGTGGTAAGCAGGCACAGAGGGATTGGATTTTCGTTTGTCAAGAAATTGCTGTACGTTTTTGGCTGGCAGAGGGAAAGAAACCACTCTTCTTCACTGGTGCAACTGTGTATATGAGGATCCATCTTTAAAATGACGTTTTGAAACTCGCTTGATTAGTCCTGCAGCCTTGAGATAGTTTTGTAAGTAACAGTTGATACCTCATGTAAATTTGAGCTACCTAAGTGTGCCCTAAATTACTCTCTAGCCTTCTTAAGCCCGAAGGTATATATCTGCAGCAACACACGCCTTCCATCTGTCCCTATCCTGGGTAAGATCAATCCAATCTTTTCCATCCTTACCAATATCCTTTAGGTCCATCTCAACGTTATACCCATCTTTGTCTTGGCCTTCCTACAGGTCTCTTACTGTCAGGTTTCCCAACAAGAATTCTGTAAACCCTTCTTTCCTCTCCCATTCGTGCCAAATGGCCTGCTCTGCCCACCTAAGTCTTCTTGATTTAATCATTCTGATAATATCTGGACGTGAATACAAATTATGTAGTTCTAAGTTATGTAGCCTTCTCCACTCACCTGCCTCCTCATCCCTTTTAGGATTTTTTTATTAATACAGTCTGCACTACAATTGTTATTGGAATTTTAAGGTCTTCATTTAACTCTCGTATTATATTTGAAGAATTTTAGCCCTATATACTCGCTCGTGCGCTACATAGGACCACGTTTGTTGGTCTGTGTTACTGCAACACGATGTATAACTGCATGGCGATTCAACTCAGAATCAATATGTGCGAAAGTGATAGTATTGCAGACTGCTTCTAGCCAGTCTCCATAATAGAGAAGGCGTGGCTAAGTCGCAGCAAGTTCAGAAGGAAGACCCATCCGAACTTGGAGACTTAACCGCGCCTCTCTCGTTAAAGTGACTGCCTGGCCTGAAGCCGACTGATTCCAATGTTTTTTTGAATCGTCTCGCCAGTTTTTATTTCTTTAAAGTTTTTTTTAAGTCCAGTTTCTGCACAGAAAGGCTAATTGGAACTGGACGTACAGTTGAAAGTGAGATCCGAACCAATCCCTGCATTACAAAACGGCGACGTTACCACTGCGCCATCGAGGAGGCTCTCATCGGTTACTATATCGTACGATCCCAGGCAAAGCGCACAGTTAGGTACACTTCGGATAGTGTTACGGTATAACCTTATTTGACATCGCTTTTCTGCCACTATTGGCTAATCTCGACGATGAGGATGATTGAGATATTGATGAAGTTACACCCACAAAGAACATCCATGCCCAGTCCGGGATTCGAACCTTGAACCTCTGGCGTCGTAGCGCCTTGCACTCCGCCTCTGAAGTCTGCTGGAAACTATTAAGCCTCACGAGCTATTCATTGAAATTCTGGCATGGATTCCGTACATCTATAGACATCCACGACAAGAATTATAGTACAGGGTGCGGCAAAAAACTTAACTGAAGCTGAACAAATTGAGAAGTACGCAACTGCGTGATACAGTACACTTCATCTGCCGCCATTATTGACAACGTATTCCATTCGTCTTATCGTATATTGTACCATGTTGGAACACTGATATTGCGTTTAATTTAATTCATACAGAATCTGTACGAGCTTGCACCAATTTCCTTCACTATTCGACGAACACTTGTTTCTTCAGTTTGAAGTTCAAGGGACACATGCTGCATACTTTTTTTTGGCGTAAAGGTCTGCTGTGGATTTATATGCAAATAAAGTTGCAAAACGTTTCTAATACACGACCGACATTATCATTTGTTCTTTATGAGTGTCCCTTCACGTAGGCGCTCGGTGAAGAACCATAATGACTGGTTGCTTGGGGTAACTTGAGGCATACACTATTCACTGATTGCATTAAAGAACAGGAAGGGAGGGAGAAGCATCTTAGGAATAGTGAAGAATGCAAACAAGAAAAAGGAAAACAGAGAAGAGGAAGAGGAAGGGATTATCTACGAAGTAAAATGTAAAGAATGTCAGAGTGTGTACATAGGAGAAACGAAAAAGAGACTGAAAGACAGGTTGAAAGAACATAGGGATGATGTACGACTTAAGAGAGAGAGAAATGCGATATTTAAACACACGAGAGAAACAGGACATGACATAGAGTGGGATGAGGCTAAGCAGATAGGAAGGGAGAAGAGAATGCTAGTGAGAAAATGGAAGGAAGCCAAGGAAATAGAGAAGAAAGGTGAAGAAGACACAATGAACTGGAATGGGGGACTGAAGTTAAACAAAGAATGGAAGAAAGTGTTAGAAAGAGTGGAAAGGACAAGAGAGAAAGAGGAGAGGAGAAGGAAGAAAATGAAGGAAAAAGAGCGTGATATATAAAGCCCAATCCACATTCTATATGAAAGTATATATTTTTCGCCTTTTAGGTGAAAGTTTAGTGAAAGTCACCTGCGAGAAAGTTCCATAACAACTTTCTATTAGTCTGGAGGGAGTAATGTTTTGTGTATCTTGTTACTTTTGTACTTGATACAGAGTCTGATGAAGACCTTGCTAGAAGGTTGAAACGTTACATTTAGTTTATGTTTTTAATAAAATAAATTACTGCCTTGGTCAGCATATTTATATTTTTTCATAATAATGGAAACAAGGCTTAATGGTGTTATAGTTTAAAGAACAGTCACCAATTTATTCTAACCCAACTTTGTAACGTATTGTTTGGAGGGGCAACAAGCTTTCAGGTAAGTTCAGTTAAGGTTTTTTTGCCGCACCCTGTATAAATAACCAGCCTTATGCCTAGTTCACCAACATGCTGCAGCAAAGGGGGTTCTACACTTTCCAGCATAACTTTGATACTTGAGGCGTAACAGCAAAAATTACCTGTGCCATATGTTTAAAGAGTACAAGAGCCTTGGTCGGAATATTGCAATATGAATGATCCCTCTACTTTATATTCTGCATACTAAGCATGTGCGGTTTGGATGCAGAACTTGTATATAACACGAGCCCGCCTGCTGGATGAGAGAATATGTATGACGCCTCTTCGCGGTTGTGTCTGCACTATTCGTTATTCACCTGTCTTCCGAAAATTTAATTCTCAACTTTGGGACGCTTGCATTATTAATTGTGCCCATCATTTACCGCGGGTGTTTCAAAAATTCACCATATGTGCGTGAGAGGCTCGGGATATATATTAGCGGTTAGAACAATTGCTCTTTGCCGTCAAGTGTGACGTTAGTGGGCAAATTTGGAAGTCGCTGCATTTTTTTTACGGTTTGACATAGCTGGTTCTTCGAGGAATGCGTCCTGCGTGTAGCTGGTGAGTTTCATTTGCACACGGAACACGCAGGGTTTTCGTAAGGTGTGGGTAATTGCTTCATGAGCTCACGGGTTCACATCATATCTCGTATAAGCTGACTGGGACATTCTTTGTATTTTCATCGTATTCTTGTTGAACTTGCTCGATCTGTTTAACGTGTAGGTTCTGTACCATGTTTTACCGGTTTCCATATCAGACCACTTCTTTAAGCTTTAAACATTTTCTCTATCCAAATTCAGACCATGTAAATTTCGAACTATGCCTATATTGGTAGTGTTTTATTATACTTGCTGATTACCCGGCGTTGCCCGGGTAATTATATATCGCAATCTTGTATTAGACATGAAAGTAATGAATTCTAACTATAGTGTAAAATGTAACTAACTTTAAATGCCACCAATTACCTTAGCGACTCCAAAAACTATGGATTCGACAGTAATCTAGTCATTTGTGATTTTTCACCCCCTCTCCCCTCAAACCGATAGGTGATGAACTTGAAGTTGAACTGGATTGGGAGTGTTATGAAAACTATGGATTCCACACTAATATCGGTCGTTTTCGAAACACAGCCTGAATGTTAGACAACCCGAGAAACCCTTTCGTTGTGCGGAATTGCATAGAGTCACGGATGTCTGTTTGTTTGGAATTTAATATCGGTCGATCTTGATTATTTTTACATGTCACCCCTTCCCACCCCACCCCAAGGGGTGTCTTACCCGCACAGTATTTATTTCCAGATTGCAAGTGATACGTGTACCAAGTTTGGTTATTTCTCTTATTTTATTGCACCATCTGGAGCAAGATGTCGATATTTGCGTACGCCTTAGGTTTAGGTACTGTATGAGATTGGAATCAGGCAGGGAATGTAATTTAAATAACAGGAGGTAGAGAAAGTCAAGTCGTCTGTATGTGTTCCTTGTAGCAGAGCCTGGATCTTCTTTGGCTGCCTTCCGTCTAACATACATTCCACAATCACGGAAGAATCTTATTGCTTCGACAGAGGTACAGTGGGATCCATGAGTATTACCGTCCAAATTTTCCATGACTATTTTCATTATTTTTTTTCTTACATCGTGTGTGTTTTTAAGCGATGGATTTTATGTATGCTGGTGCAGAAGTTGTCAACAGCTTGTTTTGAGTTTTCTTTTAATTCTTGAAGCTATTACTGGGTCAAATAAAGTGCACGAACATGACGCTGGACAATTTCCACGGTAATACTCATGGATCCCACTATACGTCTGGTCCAGCGTGATGCTTAACGAACGAAGTTTTCCCGGCATTTTCAGAAATGATTCTTTTTACTCGTTCAACTTTCATTATCATTATATTAGGATTGACTCTATACCGATGTTGGTATCGGCATCGAAGTATGGGTTGGGTTTTACGATTACCGATAACACCCGATACTTTTCCTGAGTTTTGATTGGTCGCGGGGCCGCTCAATACTTTCGTGGAGTATAATTATTTTGTATATTATGGAAAATTCGAAGTTTCCATTGATTCTGTACCAATATTATGTGAAAAAATCGTAGTTTGTGATAACAGGTATTCTATTGTGATGTAATTTTTGAATATTTTAAACCAATACTCTGGTAAATTGATACTCATAATCCGAGTGGAATTCTCACTCATTAATATTGTGCCAATATTTTCATGGGTATCGGTGGGTATCGGTAAGAGTATCGGTTCAAAGTGGTATCAGCTCAGCTCTACATTATAGGTAAGGTAATGTTCCTCGTTCATTTATCACATTGCCGTGAAGGCACATTCTAAGGGATGTGGACGTAGGGCACCACACATTCTCGATCTTGGTCATTTTGTAGTTGATGTGATCAGCACCACTCTACGGTCGTATCCCCCTAGGTTTCCCACAGGTACCTATTGATTTGAGGCTGGGCGAGTCCCAGAGCCGCTTCTTTTCCGGGGACAAGAGAGGAAAAATTCCGACCCCTGGAATGGAAACCGCATCTCCCGCGTTGCAGTCAAACACCCTACCGCTTAGACCACCGCGGATAGCTCTACATAATATTGGTTTAGAAATAAATATTGAACACTTAATTACATCCTCATTGATCTATCTGTAACAAATGTGTAGAAAAGTGAGAACACAAGGAAGCATATGGCCCCGTAACAGCTTTGGTCCTTTTAAAAACCAAGCGACTTGATTTAAACAGTATTCACCACTTGCATCCAAACAATTCGCAATGTTTAAATGTTAAAGGGCATTCCATGTGCTATTCTTCGAGCGTGAAAAGGAAAGCATTCTTCCTTCTTGCCCTTAATGAAGATCCACCCTCCCCGCCCTCCCCCCGCTGGAGCATCCAGGCTTTCCGTCTCAGAAGGGCTCGTCTCAATGGACCGAGATGCCGCGGGGCCATCGATCTCGCAGGATACAAATGGAATAGCTTACCATCAAAGAGAACGAATTTGCCTTTCCATCGTCCAGGCATGGGATGGTTTCATTTTGGCACACTTTCCCATTGATTGAATAAAGATACTTTCAGACGTCATTAGGCTGACTCCTCCCCCCCCGTCTCTCCCGATCGACGCGGGTCGACTGCAGAGTGGAGTCAGGCACAACTTCTCCCTGTGATTTGTCCCTTAAAGGAAGATACAACGTTTTGTTGAGGTCCTCCGTTCTTTTTCAGATAAATTGCCATGTCCGAATTCATTATGGGATTCGGGGTTTCAAACGCGAGTATATTATTTTTGTTGCAGCATACAGTGGCGTTTTGAGCGTAATCGTGAAGCAACAATATTCCTGACCAGATAGAAGCAACATCACACACCTGTACAGCCTAAGCTGTTCATACAAGTCATACAACCGATTTTCAGAGTAGGTCCCATTCCTTGGCCACCGTGAAGTCCAGATTTAAATCCAAAGGATTTTTTTTTCTCATTCGTACAAGGATATTGTGTATCAAGAAAATACCCAGTCAATTGACGATCTGCGCCAAAGAATAACCACAACCATGAAATTCCTGTATATATTCTTATCCGACTGTGGATTGGAACATCGGTTTGATGTCAGTAGGGCTGTAAATGGTGCACATATACAGTTTTACCAAAGATAATGGAACTTTGATCATTGTAGAGGGTTTTCCAATAAGAATGATATGATTTTGGACTGAACTGGCAACTGTGCTTCAAATGTTATAACTGTCATAAGTTTTCATTTGGGTATAGTATACTGTGACAATTCATCGTGGCTAAATACCCACTTCAAGAACGTTTGGTTATTATCCAAACATTTTATGATATTGGACGTTCTCTTGTGAATACTCAACGTGCACTTCGCGATAACACTATGGTTAACATAATCGCCCTTCTGTGCTTGCTATTCGTCGATTTATATGCATATTGATTCAACTCCTTTAGATTGCTTTTTGTGGAGTTATTTGAAATCTATAGTCTATGCAAATAGACCACGAACCCTTGATGCATTAAGATTGAACATCGAACGCTGCATTCGTGAGTTATTGCACAAAGTCATTGAAAATTGTGTTCGTCGAATTCACTCGTGTGCACGAAGTCGAGGTGGGCACGTGCTATTCAAAACATAATGTAATAAACTATGCTTCAAAATAATGTAAAAAGTTTGGTTGTATCTGAAATGGTTTTCTTTTATTTCATTCTAAAATCATATCGTTCTTATTGCAAAACCGTATACTTACATGCTCTTATGATTCAGAATGTAATAAAACAACTTGAATTCAAAACTCCGGAGTTCTATGTCGGACACCCTGTATTAAGACCTTGGAATGACAGTTCAAATGAAACAACTAATATAGTGGAAGGGTGTAAGGTGTGAAGTTCTGGTAAGGTCAACTTCACTTCCCCGTAGTACACCTCGGTAAGGTTGCAGATTAACGAGGCCCTGGCATCTGGATGCACGGCCAGAATAATCCTCTGTCATGTTGCCCATAGGACAACATAATTCTCTTAAACAATACATTTATTCAGAGAGATAAGTGGCTTCATTACATTCTTTGGGTTCAACAATTACTTAAGAATATACATTTAGTGGGAGAGCTCGCATGATAGAGAGAGAAAGAAGTTTCTTTCTTGATGAAAGTGGTAACATGAAAAATTAACTCTCTTCGAAATAATCAACTAATGAATTCACAACCTATCAACAGTTATGCTCAGAAAATAAAGATCAAACCAATGATTTAAATACTTAACTGAAAACGGATTGAAGACAAGGTTGCCGATAGACAAGCAGTGTTGCCTCAATCTGAAGGCACAATTCCCCTTTCCAAGCGGCAAAATTTCCCTTTTTTGACCAAATTTTCCCTTCACCTAAACAAATATAATAATAATAATTATTATTATGAGCAGTGGTGGTAGTAGTAGGAGCAGTAGTAATAATATTTCCGTTAGTCCATGCTCGTATAAATAAAAAATGAAACAAAATTTTCACATACACGTCAGCTTCATCGCTTCCTGGTCAGATGCCCCAGGTTTGAATCCTGCTCAGGAATTCATTAAATCGTTAATTCTCATCGTTACAATTATCCGAAGATACAGAAAAGCGACGTACAATAAGCTTAAAATAAATATAAGTAGATACAGGCTTGTATTCAAGGGAGCAGAAATAAGAAGGAACAGAAAAAAATTAAAAAAGGGGATATGAAACTGGAACTTAACATATACTGTCATATTGTAGAGTCAGATGTCTTAAAATTTCCCTGAAATTGCGGTATTTTTAATCGAAATTCCTTTTTCTCTTTTGGCTAAAATTTCGGTCCAAAGTTACCTGCAAAAGGGAAATTTCCCTTCATGTGGCAACACTGTAGACAAGGGCCGTTATCTTCCTGCACGTGCACCTCAACTCGTCCACCAATCAGCGCCCTTTAGTGAAGTCACTAATGACGTCTCTCACTGTTGCCAATTTTTATTTTTCGAGCACCCACACAACCATACAAACCTTTACAGCGGTGATCAAAGGGTTATAAGCCTCAGCTGTTAACTAGAGTAAGGAGATTTTATCACCGGAGACAGTATAATTTTAATTCTTCTTAAGTTATGAACGAATTCGTTAGTTTCAAAAATCGAGTGAGGAACTTTAAAGATTATAACAGACATATTTTATTTCCTTGATCTGGCCCTGCTCTTAATTTTGTTTTAGATAAGGAGCTTATCGCCGTATTGTGTGATGGGCAAAATAGACTGTATGCTATGGTATCATTGTGTACATCAGCCTTATGCTGGTCAAATCAAATCTTTGCAGCTTCAGCTTTGAACTAGATAGCAGATTTGAGTTCTCAGACACACTTGTTGATTTTAATTTTGGTAAGGGGCTGGTCCCCGTGTAATGTTATGGTTGCAAATTAACAAGTGCTGACGTGCCCAAAATTTTCATTTAATTCAATCAATTTACGAAAGTATTCGCTTTAGCAGTTCGTTTTTGAAGCTACTAGGAGCCGTGTTTTGTTTTCTTGTTAAGGGGTTTATCCTTGTATTGTGTGACGGGTGAAAATAGCCTATATACTGAAGTAGTGTAATTGATGCTACTATAAACTCGAGAAAGGAAGAGCTCCCCTCATGCAGATTTGGCTACACTTAAAACAGGCTCAACATGCCCATATGAGCTTTTTGCTCAAGTGTGGAACCCTGCCTAATCCAAGATTTTTGTAAAAATGCCCTCAAATATTTTCTGAGAAAGGAAGAGCTCCCCTCATGCAGATTTGCCTACACTTAAAACTTGCTCAACATGCCCATATGAGCTTTTTGCTCAAGTGTGGAACCCTGCCTAATCCAAGATTTTTGTAAAAATGCTCTTCGGAAAGTATGAACCCCCCCTCAAGCAGATTTGCCTATACTTACAAAAATTGCATCAGCCGGATTTTTGTCCATAAACTTGTCAAAAATTGATATTTTTTTGGCTATACCTGAAATTAAGCTAAAACCCATACCAACATATACATATTTACTTCAGGTTTAAGTTCAATTGGATGCCAGGTTCAATTTTTTTATCTATATGCAGAGCCCCTCTAGAATGGCAATGACCTAGCACTGTGTTATGTATTGATTTTTGCTTCCCGAGTAATGAAGCTTTGCGTGCAAACAATTGCATCAGCCACTATTGTGAGAGTGGTTGAGGAGAACAGATGTGTTGTTACAGTGCTTCTCATACTTACAGGCCTGTTTGTTTTAATATATAATTATTCATATTTCTGGTATATTGAACAATATTTTGCCTGATATTTGTTACATCCAGCTTGTTTGTTGTAATCCACTCTTATTTAGGGTCAGGCTTATATCTGTCCCAGCCTGTTATACAAAAATCAATACATAACAAGGTTATTACCATTCTAGACATGCATGTCTGTGCAGGTATTTGTGCTAGGTCAGTGTGAATGAATATTTATTCTCTTTTTCCACTTGTAGGCTATTGGCTTTACAACCTGTTATAAGATAAGCATAGAGTTTTGATTTAAAACCTAAAAAAATTATATAATAAACCGAGGATAAAAATTAATAATAATATTAATAATATTAATATTAAGTATATACACTAAATATACAAATCACACAGCTGAACCTAACTGATATTTTTATTAAGTATAAAGTTTTGAATTGAAGCCCAGAAAATCTTATATAATAAACAACAAGAAAAATGCCAAAACAAAAATATTGTGACCAATGCCATAAAAATATATTTAGCTCTAATTGGGCCAGACACCAAAAGATTTGTAACCCAGACAAATGCAGAACTCCCACAAAAATATGCCCCAAATGCCATAGAAAATATAACATGGAATATTTCACATATAAACATAAAGGTACTTGCTCTGCACAGTCATCAACACAACCATCTACATCTGGTCTGAAAAGGAAGCATGAAACACCTGTTAATGCTTTACTAGCAAAGCAGCCACGCTATGAACCCATCCATAGCAGTTTTAATGCCCAACTTAGTGATTATTGTTTTGAATCAGAGCCAAGATGTGGTATTAAGAATTTTTTGAACAGTATAAATCCTAATGTGCAGGCAATTCTAAATGCACAAAATGGGTCTTATAAGCTGTCCCTCAAATTGTTTGCACAATATAAGAAGCCAAATGGCACAAAATTTACACAGCCCCACATAACAGAAACTGTACCGGTATATTCAAATACAAATTCAGACAAAATAATAGGCAATTTGATAGATCAATTGAATATTAAACACTCTGAATTTGCAGCAAAAGAGTCAGGATGGAGCCTATGCGGATCTCCACACAAGTTATATGTTAATATTTCTGAATTCAACCCATTACAAGGTTCCACTTATGTGCCATTACCTGCCAATATTAAAAACAAAAGAGCCGTGGTCAATATTGAAAATAATGATGAGAAATGCTTTTTGTGGTGTATTTTAGCTGCTTTGTTTCCAGTTTCAAGGAATCCTCAGAGAATAAATTATTATAAACAACATGAAAATGATTTTGATGAGGCAATGGAGGGTTTAGAATATCCAATGTCTGTTCAGAATATTGATAAATTTGAAAAAAAGGCCAGGAATATTAATGGAAAACAATTATCTATGAATGTATTTATTTGTTCCACTGGCCGTGACAATTGCTTGATAGATCCTCTCAGAATCAGTACACTTGATGATGAATCTGCTATTCCGATTGATCTGCTCTTAATTGAAAAGGATGGCACAAATCATTACACTCTGATACATAATCTTGAAGCTTTAGTCAGAACACAAATAGACAAAACTCATAGAATATTCAAGTTGTGCAGAAGATGTTTGTCTGTATTTGATGGTCAAAAAATGGTGAAGGGGGTTCGGGAAAAAAATGCAGAAATTGCTAAAAACAAGTTAATTGAGCATCTGAAATACTGTGGCAATTATAAACCTGTTCATATGGTGATGCCTAATCCAAGTGAAAAAGCAAAATTCAAAAAGTTTGAAGCCTTGTTGGAACACCCAGCATATATTGTCTGTGATTTTGAATCAAACCTCAAACCTCTTGCATTCTGCAATCCAGATCCTGAAGAATCTTCAATTACACCATACCAGCTACATGAACCTTCCAGCTTTTATTATGTGGTTGTACAGGATGGTGTTGTTAGTAAAGAAAATTTATACATGGGAGCAGATGCCATCAAAGAATTTGCACTTAGAATAGAAAATGAGTGCCATGACATAGCATCTAATATCTTATTAAAATCAAAACCCATGTTGCCTTTAACAGAGAAACAGATTGAAGATTTCAACAATGCAGAAAAATGCCCGGTATGTGATTCTGAATTTTCAGATATAAATATCAAGGTGAAACACCATTCTCATACAGATGGTAAATTCTTAATGGCCCTGTGTAATAGCTGTAATATTAAGATCCAGAGACCAAAATTTATCCCTATATTTTGCCATGGAGCATCCAATTATGATTTCCATCATCTGATCAGATATGAGGGGTTTGACAAGCAGAATTTAAATATTTTAGCTGAAAATGATGAGAAATATATTGCTATTAGCAAAATAATTAAAGTTAATGGTGTTCCTATTCACATAAGATTTCTTGATTCTTACAGAATTTTATCTGCTAGCCTGGCTACACTGGCCACTCAATTATCTGATGATCAATTCAAAATCACATGTGCCTTGTTTCCAAATCAGGACCTGAAATTATTTAGGCGGAAGGGTGTATATCCATATGATTATGTTACAGATTTTTCTAAATTTGATGAGTGTTCTCTGCCACCACAACAAGAGTTTTACAGCAAAATCAGAGCATCTGGAATCACTGATGATGATTATCACCATGCCCAATTGATGTGGAACAATTTAAAATGCAAGACATTTGGTGATTATCACAAGGCTTATTTAAAACTTGATGTGACCCTCTTAGCTGATATACTTCAAGCATTCAGAAAATCTTCCATGCAAAATTATAAGCTGGATCCAATGTATTTTTACAGTGCTCCGGGCCTAGCATGGTCTGCAATGTTTTTAAACACTAAAATGCAATTGGATCTGATCCAGGATCAAGATATGTATCTGTTTATGGAACAATGTATAAGAGGAGGCATGGTGCAATGTTCCCAGAGATATGCCAGAGCAAATAACAAATATATTCCTGATTATGATCCAGCACTGCCATCAAATTATATACTGTATGTAGATGCAAACAGCCTCTATGGTTATGCCATGATGAATAAACTGCCATATGCAGGGCTTGAATGGGTTGAAGATTTTAACATTGAGGATCTTAAGAATTTTGATGACAGTGACTATGGCCTGTTCTTAGAGGTTGATCTGACAATTCCTGATGATTTACACAACACATTTTCTGATCTGCCCCCAATTCCCGAGGTTCAGTGCTCACCTGGCTCTAAACAGAAGAAGCTCATGATGACACTGGAGCCAAAACAGGGTTATGTTATATATTACAAAAACCTCCAGTTCCTGATGCATCATGGTGTTCAAGTGACCAAAGTTGGAAAAGTTTTGAGGTTCAGGCACTTAAAATGGTTGAAGCCATATATTAATACAAATACAGAGCTTCGAACATCTTCAATGAGCCAATTTGATAAGGCCTTGTTTAAATTGATGGTCAATTCTGTATATGGCAAAACTATTGAAAATGTCAGAAAACATACCGATGTTAAAATAATTACTGACCCCAGCCTGAGCAAAAAATTGGTTGCAAAGCCTAATTTCAATTATAGAAGAATTTATGATGAAAATATGGCACTCTTCAACATGAAATAAACAAAGATTAAATTTGATAAACCTATTTATGTAGGGGCTGTGATATTGGAATTGGCCAAATTACACATGTTAAAATTGTATTATGATGTGTTGAAACCTTTTTATGGTGATTGTGTAAAATTGATGTACACGGATACAGATAGTTTTGTTCTTGATATTCAAACAGAAGATGTTTATCAAGATATGGCACAGCCTGAATTGTTTAAATATTTTGATACCAGTGAACATACAAAAATTAAACACCACAACAAAAAGGTGCCTGGCAAGTTAAAAGATGAGACACTTGGTGATGTTATTGTGGCATTTGCTGGGTTAAGGGCCAAGATGTACAGTTTTGAAACATGTAGTGGTGCTGTTGCCAAAAAAGCCAAGGGCATTGGCAGAGTGACTGTTGAAGAAGAGCTCCAATTTGAAGATTATAAAAATTGTCTCAAATCATGTAGCACAATCAAAACATCAGAATCCAGAATTCAGAGTGTGGATCACTTATTGACTAGCAATATTGTAAGAAAAGTGGCTCTGGACCCACATGATGATAAGAGATGCATTTTATCATGTGGCATACATACTCTACCATGGGGGCATTGTGATTTGAAAAATGGAAATCAATGCCCAATTACAGAGCATGATTTGAAATAAATAAACATGCCTATGAACTTATTTGGGTTCAAAAAACAAGGTATTATGGACCTGCCGACACCACAACCCTCTTCTCATATAATATCTAAACTAAGTGGTTTCTTAATTATTCATCTGAACAGCATACTTACAGATGTTGATGATGAAACAGGCAAAACATTGTACTTATTTAACAATAATTTAAATCATTACCAATTACCTGTAGGTGGGCAATTGCAATTTATTACAACCCCTGAGGGTGATGTCAAGATTTCAGTAGGGAGAAATATTTATAGAATTAAGCACTCAAACATGATTTCTGGCACTGTATATACTGTTTCTGCTGGTGACTGCTTATATATTGAGGTCCCTGGATCATATGACAAGCTTATACCCTTAACCACTAAAACAAAAATGCCTAATGATATATTTGGCCATACAAGGCATGAAGATCACAGTGATGAGATTTTGATGCATGATGTCAGAGTCAAGAAATTAAGAAGTGATTTACAAGCTTTACAAACCACACTCAATGCCAGTCTTCAATTAGAAATTACAAATTTGCAATCACAATGCATGGACCCTCTTCTTAAAATTGATTCTGAACTCAAACTGCTGCTTCAGAAATATACTGATTTGGCAACATTAGATAATTTTCAAAGTTTAGAAGAAGCTGTAGCAGCTCTTCAAGCCAAATTTAAGACCCAGGCCACCAATTCTGAGCAATTGAAACAACAATTGGAAGAGCAAATAAATAATGTCCAGGCACAGCTCCAAACAATTGTCAAAAGCATAAAATCACAAGAAGATTTTGATCTAGTGATTTCCACTCTAAAAGAACAGATTCAATCATTCCAAATACCTAATCTGGATCCTCTGCACAATGCCATAGCCGAGGTTAAAGAAAAAATTGAGACACTTGAAAATTTTATGAACAATTTGCCATCTTCTGATGCTTTGAGTGCAATAACTCGGAGTGTAGCAAATATTAAGCTGCAACTTGAAACATATGAAGATTTTGGAAAAATTCAAAGTACCATAACCCATCTTGAAGGTACAATAGCAGCAGTGCAAAGTGATTTGGCAAATGTACAAGAAACTCTAGAATCTCGCCTGCCCGGTATTGTAGATACTCTTGTTAGTGTCCAGCACCAAATCACAAAGCTTGAAAACCTCAACACTGAATCTGAGCTATCTCATTTTCATCATTTGATTGATGATATTCAAACAAAACTTGAAATTTTACAACAATCCACACCCACTCAGGCAGATATAGCCCTGCTCCAAAATGCTATGCAAAATGTGGCTGATGCTTCTGAATTAAACAATGTAAAATTGGCACTTGAATCTTTGCAAAATACAGTATCAAATCTTCCTACATCACAGGAACTTAAAAATATTAAGAGGGCAGTGAATAGGATATTGAAATCAGAAGATATCAAGAATATCCAAGCAGAGATCAAACATCTCACTCAGACAGTGGTCACTCTACCAACCAATCAACATATTAATGAACTGCATGCCCTGTTTGAGGATATCAGAAGACAGGTCCATGATCTTACTGCTCAAAATTCAAAATTGGCAGTTGTTGAAAATTTGCAACAAATTGTAGCTAATATCAAGCAGCAGCTAGGGACCATGGAATCCAATCAAGCAAATGCTCTGTCTGTTTTTGCCACCCAGCTTCAAGAGATTGTGCAACAATACAAGAAACTTGTTGTGGACATAAAAATTAAGCCAGGCCATGATGATGTTGTTAGGACCATCAATGAGCACCTTGAATCTGTAACAAGCAGATTGCTTACAGCAGAAAAAGAAATAACAGGCATAATCGAGAATCCAAAACATACAGTAATTCTTGAATTGTACAGCATCCCCAACAAAGAATATGATTCACCATTTACACCAGGTGGCAAAATATATATGCTGTCCCCTGCACAATTTTATTACCAGTTTTTTGTTGGGGGCACATTGAGACCAATCAAGATCAAATATTGGCTTCAACCACAGGCACACCACTACCCCACCTTATCAATAACAAATGCTGATAACAAAGCAAAAATCACCAGTGTAGAATTGGAGGATTTTACAGATCCCAATACATTAGATACAGCATATGTTGAAGATGATGGCTCTCTGGAATTTAAAATACAAATAGGAGACAAATTATATTTAGAAAATCCTGCAGTATCAGCTGCTGAACACCCCATAGTTGCAATATTCTTGTTTTCATATTATGTCTAGAGAAATTATTGTTGATGAATTACACAGACAGGCCAGACATAATTTTAAGAGACTCCCAGTAGTCACAAAGGGCATAGATGATTTATGGCAGAGCGACTTGATTGAAATGGCAAGTGGACAGTTGAAAAACTTAGACAAAATCAACAAGGGCTACAAGTATCTACTCACTGTAATAGACACATTTTCAAAATTTGCCTGGGCTGTGCCACTCAAATCCAAAACTGGAACATGTGTTACAGAAGCCATCAGAACAATCATCAATCAGAGTGGAAGATCACCGCGCTATTTGCAAACAGATAATGGCAAAGAATTTTATAATTCAGTGTTTCAACAATTGGTAGGCCGCGGTGGCTCAGTCGGTAACGCGTCTGACTACCATGCTAAAGGTCCCGGGTTCGATCCCCGGCCGGTTCAAATCCGGGAACTTTTCTAACGATGGAAGCGGCCCCGGCGCCCACCCAGCGTCGAATAACATGGGTACCTGGGGGAAACCCTGGGGGGTAAAGGCGGTCAGGGGCGTGATGCTGATCACATCACCCCCACTCACGACCGGATCAAGAAAGTGTGGGGCGTTACCCCCACACCCCCTATACGCCTTCATGGCGTGGTGCTAAGCACAGGGGAACACTTTACCTTTTTTGTTTCAACAATTTATTAAAAGCCAGGCAATACAACATTATTCGAGTTACAGTGATCTCAAAGCCTCAATTGTAGAGAGATTCAACAAAACCCTAAAAAATCTTATGTATAAACAATTTACACTTCAAGGTAATTATAAATGGATTAATATTCTTCCAGAACTTCTACATAAATATAACAACTCGGTCCATTCCACAATCAACATGAAACCCTCTGAAGTAACTTCATCTGATGAGCAAAAATTGATCAGCACTGTTTATTATCCTAAATACCAGCCAACAACAAGAAAGGCCAAATACAGGGTGGGTGATCAAGTAAGAATCAGCAAATATAAGCACTTATTCAAAAGAGGCTTTACAAGAAACTGGAGCACTGAATTATTTACAGTGGTTCAAGTTAAACCCGGGACCCTTAACACATATATAATAAAAGATCACCGAGGAGAAATTCTCAAAGGCAGATTCTATGAAGAAGAACTCAGCAAAACTAAACAGCCTGACACATATCTCATAGAAAAAATCATCCGCAGAAAAGGCAACAAGTTATTTGTCAAATGGCTAGGACTTCCAGAACACAGCTGGATCGATGCAAACAAAATAATAATATGAGCACCTGGGATGTTATAAAAAGGCTGCCAGAACCTGAACAACAGAATAAGAGAAATGGCAACTTGCTGCCTGATAATATTAGGTGTCTTATTGTTGGGCCATCTGCTTGTGGTAAAACTACACTAATGGTTGATAATTTTTTATTGGCACCCAACTGGTTAGACTGGAAAAACAGGCACTTGTATGTTTTCTCTAAGAGCTTGGAACAATTAAAATATCAGCAGCTGATGAAGCTATATGATGGATTGGATATAGCCACTTTTGAATCAGATGTTAAGCCACTCCATGAATGTCTCGATAATTCTGTTGTTGTGTTTGATGACATTATATTGGATAATCAAAACAAGGTTAGAAATTTCTTTACACAGGGGCGGCACAAAAACATTGATTGTTTCTACCTGGCACAGACTTTTTCAAAAATACCGAAGCAGCTGATCCGAGACAACAGCAATTTTATATGTGTGTTTCATCAAGATCATACCAACCTCAAACACATACATGATGAATATGTAGGTGGGGACTTGAGATACAATGATTTTTCCAAGTTTTGCAGTAGGTGCTGGAATCAAAACAGTTATGGGTTTGTCACAATTGATATGACAAGAAAACCCAATAGTGGCAAATACAGAAATAAAATCAACAATTTTCTAGACATTGAAACATATATAAATAACCATGAAAAGGCCAATCATTGATGATCTTAAATTAAGAGATTATCTTGTAAAAAGATTTAAGGGATGGAAATCACAGAACCGAGGAATTTATGAACAACACAAACAAACAGAACAGCCTATCATTGATGCTATTAGTGAATTAGGTAAAAATATCAAAACTGTTACAGAGCAAAATCAAAATTTGATCACAGAGCTTGTACCTGTAGCTGCAAGGAACATATTAGATTATCCAATCACCCCACTTTCCAGTATTCATACACCTAGTCCTGTTGCTCCTCGAAGAATTGAAGCTACACAGGATCCTATTGAATTGGGTCTTCTTGCTCAAAAATATTTAAGCACACCTAAAGACAACAAAGATGAGGTCTTTGGCTTATATGCTGACACAGAGCGTGATGGTAGCATCATACATAGAATTGGCAATTTCAGAGTAACATTTATGGGAGATGATATAATTGTTTATTCAGAATCTCATCTTGGACAAAGAGGTGGTTTTGTTAAATATCCCGGCACACCTGGGTTGTGGGAACTGATGACTAGGAAAAGGCCTGGCAGCTATACAGATCAAGATTATGAACATTACAAAGAAATATTAATAAAATCAGATGCTCTATACCAGAACAATGATCCCACACAAAAAAGAGTCAAGTCTAGCAGTGGGGCAAAATACAATAATTTAATCAAGCCCATATGGTCCCAGATCAAGACTGGCAGTGGAATCAAACAATACAACACCCTGCCTAAAGAATTTGTGTGGGTTGATGATGTCAGGAAACTTGTAGATAGGTTATTGGTGATAGCTGGGGAGGAAAATGCTGGGAACCACAATTTTTACAATGAAAAGGTTGGAATTATGGACATGATAAGCACCAAATTATCTAATTTTATAGTGAATGACACTAAGGGGATTGGATATCTCATTAAAATTATTAATACTCTACCACCTAAATTTTGGAATATTTCTGAGGGTCGGGGCCTTGTTAATGACATTATAAACAAGCTGCCATTTGAACTACACATTCCAGGCTATCAGTATTGTGGTCCAGGCACAAAATTGGATCATAGATTAAACAGAGGGGATCCTGGTGTAAATCCCCTAGATGCTGCTTGTAGAGACCATGACATAGCATACAACACACATTCTGATCTTGACAAGAGACATGTTGCAGACAAGAAATTAGAAGAGGCTGCATTTGGTAGATTTGTAAGCAAAGATGCTTCTTTAAGTGAAAAAATAGCAGCATTGGGAACCACCATAGCTATGAGCACCAAACAAAAACTGGGGTGGGGGTTGTGAATATGTATATAATAAACCTACAATGAAGGCCAAGGGTGTTATGTATCAAATACCTTATGCAGGTCTCAAATCTCTTGGGCCTATTGATAGCCTTTTGACCAAAAAGCAGCGCAAGAAAAAAAATTCTTGTATTGCAAAGGGACATGGTATGAAATTGTTGCTTAGTACCCCCCAATTAAAAAAATTACAGCAATCAAGAAAAAAATCACATGTGGGGGGTTTCATATTTACTATCCCGGCCATCTTAGCTGCTCTCGGGGCTGTTGGGAGCTTGGCTGGGGGATCAGCTGCCATAGCAAAAACAGTAATAGATGCCAAGAAAAATAGGGCAGAATTAGATGAGCAGAGGCGCCATAACCTGGCCATGGAGAAAAAAGGCAAAGGTGTTAAGAGAGCCATGAATAAGTTTAAAAAAAACAAGAGCCGCTTACAAACCAAGATATTGAAGCTTTAATCAAGCCACTGGGCATCAAAAATTTTAGAGGTGTGTACATGTCTGATTCTTTACCAGAACAACCACTCAACAAAGAGTGTGGCATTGTTAATTTGGATAAGTACAAAAATCAGGGCACTCACTGGATCTGTTATCTTAAATATTTAAAAAATGAGGCATTTGTGTTTGATTCATTTGGAGGTGTTCCACCTGAAAATTTAATAAAATATCTAAAATCAACTAATCTTTATTACAATAATGCCCGTGTTCAAAATTTCAAAGATGTTAATTGTGGACATTTGTGTTTATCTGTTCTTAGATATATGTCTCAAATAAATAAACCATCAATTGAAAATTTTCAAAAGGCCCTGTTGTATCTGAAACATCATGGGGGTATTCCATCTCACCAGCCAAAATTCAATATTGAAACTCAAATTGCATGATGACATAGTGTATCCCAAAACAATAGCTCTCAGAGCATTTTACGGCATGTACTTGATCCCTAATATTACACACCACGACAACAAAATTGCAGTAGGGGATCAAAAAATTGTCATCACTCCATGGCAATATAATCTATCCACTCTAAATGCTCAATTACCCAGAGGTGTAGTGTTAAGTCAAAATTCTGTCACTCACAGAGTAGAGATTGTATCTGCTACAGAAACAGTGGATCTGGGTACTATAGGAGAGCTGTTAGGCTTTGAGAACAACACAAAACTTGAACCGGCCATCAAACACACTGCTATTAATATACCTAAATTCTTAGCCATAGAGACTCTGAATATTCACTGTAATGTGGCTGAGGGTATGATCACCAAATCAAATGGTATAGGCACTCACAAACAAACTGGCATCATTGCAACATTCAAACCTAATTCTGAATTTATGGAGCGCATCATCTACAATCCATCCCCAACATTATATTTTCCTGTGTGCCATAACAGAATAGATAATATTGAATTGATGGTCACTAATGAAAAAGAAGAATTAGTTGATTTTGCTGGAGCCACAACAACTGCAATCATAGAGATTAATATTTAAATAAAAATACATACAAAAAAAATGGAAAATATTGAGAGTTATGAGCTACAATCATTCCCCCCAAACAGGAGGACATTTGCAAATTTAAATCAACCAAACACAGAGATTGAGGTTGATCTTGATGTAGGGGATGGCTTTATACACCCCCACAGAGCAGATCTATACATCAAATTTGATGTTGTAAAGCTCGATGGAACAGATTATCCGGCAAATTCAAATATAAGATTGGTGGATAATTTTGTGCCACATCTGTTCTCTGAAATTGAGATCAGAAAGCATGGTGTTGTTATAAACAGAGTGGATTATCCCGGCATTACCTCCACAGCTTTGGCCACTCTAAAATTATCCAAAACCGAGGCTTCTTACTACAAAATAGGTGGATTTGAGGCTGGTGATAAAATATTAACCAAGAGCCACACAGTGCTGTTCCCTATGCGCCTGTTGCCAGGATTCTTCTCAGATTACAAAGATATTATGTGGAAGGGTGGTTTAAGAATCACATTTAGAAGAGCTGCCAATGATAATAATGCTTTGATGAGGTACAGCACATTAAACTCTACAGGAGAAGCTCTGCCCAATACCCTACCTGATGAAGGCAAATGCATTATTCAGACTATGGAGCTAAGAATCCCAGTTGTTGAATATGAGGCCAGTTATGCTCTTAAATACAAAGCAGATATAATAAAAAATCCACAGATTCCTTTACAATTATATCAATCAATGAGTCATAATTTGAGTATTTGCAGTTTAAATAAATCTATTTGGAAAATACCAATGTATGATTATGCTGGCTGTCAACACAACTGCCTGCTGATCTTGGGAGCTATTTCTAACTGCCAATCGCGTGTGTTCTGATGCGGGTGGTAATCTCATTCCCATACATCTTCTAATATATAAAAATGGATGTATGTGTGTATGTTTGTTCCAGCATAACTCTCGAACGCCTAGAGCGATTTCAACCAAACTTGGTACACATATCACATGCAATCTGAAAAGAAATGTTGTTGGGGTAAGATAACCCTGGTACCCCTGGGGGTGGGGTTTGTAAGGGGGTGAAATGAACAAATAATCGAAAACGACCGATATTATTGTGGAATCCATAGTTTTCGGGGTCGCTAAGATGAATAGTGACACTCCCAATGCGGTTCAACTCCAAGACACCCCTGGCAGGGAAGGGGGTGACATGTAAAACGACCGATATTAGTGTGGAATCCATAGTTTTCGGGCCGCTGAGATGAATAGTGACACTCCCAATGCCGTTCAACTCCAAGTTCATTTTACACTATAGTTAGAATTCATTATATTCCTGTTGAATAGAAGATTGGGATAAATAAATACCCGAGCAACGCCGGGCAATCAACTAGTGTTTACATATGGGGAACTTCTCCATGCGTTAGTCGCAGACTTCCAAATGTACATATTTTAAATAGTCTGACCTAATCATAAGGTTGGTGTTACGTACCCAATAGGACCAAGTAATGTAAATAGTTTGCCAAAGAGTAATAGAATAGAGATGGTAGCACCAGGTGGGCAAGATTAAGAATTAACATAATATATGTGAATAACTTTATAAATAAGAATAAAGCAGATTGAAAAGATGAAAAACAATAGAATCTACTATAAGAAGATAAAGAATATATATGAAATAAATAAATTAATGTATATACGCGATAAATCAAACCAGTGATCATATGTAAATTGATCAGAAAACTAAAGAAGTTAAAGTGCTGATACAAATTTGTGTGTGAACAGATATTGCATCTGTCTGATTGATTTACCGTTCCCAAAGCGGAAATTTTGTTTACATCAGTGGTGGCGCGTTTCAGTCGACGACCCACAGCACTTTTGGTTGCGCGTTTCAAACGTAGCACCTACCTGGATGCGCGTGTCAGTCGTTTGCACCAAGTATACACTCTGTTGTACCCAGTTAGTGTTGGCGCGTTCCAATCGCAGCCGCAAGGGAGGAGATTAGTATATTTCCCAAAGCTTAAGGGAAAAAGGATAAAGGAATTCATTAAATCGTCAAAATCATAAATATATGGAAATCCAGAGGGAAGTTCACAAAGAAGACAAGAAGGAAGTCCAGAGCCAGAACATCCATTAAGAAGGAAGTTCAGATCTAGACCGTCCATTGAGAAGGAAGCTCACGTAGGAAGTCCAGACCGTCCATTAAGGAGGAAATCCAGATCCAGACCGTCCATTACGAAGGAAGTCCAGATAGAAGAATATACAAATTGAAGAAAAGAAATATTAAAAAAACATATTGACATAAAACTTGACTGTATTATAGAGAAAAGTAGCTCATCATGTAAATATTCTATTTCCATGTATCCTTGTTTATGTAATATATTCATTTAAACGTCTCCATTGGAAAGCATCCTGTCTGGTTTTGTTGTCTACAAAGAACCATACCCTGCAGATAAGCTAGCTGAGGATTAAGATTTATGCTCCTTGCAGCAAATGGAGGTAGCATTGGTTTACTATGAGCTATGAACTTCATTAATTAATAGTACTCGTAGTTTCTTCTAGCTGAAATTTCCAGGAAACAGCGAATGTAAAGTAACTTCTGTGTGTTATAGTATCTACAATTTTAAACAGGAAAATGCACCAAATCAATATTTGAATCCATTTTTATCACCATAACACAAACTGTTGTACATTTGTCACATGACAATGCCAATGTTGCAAAATACATAAGCGTTTTGCTTATAGAAAGACAAAGACTTTCGGCAAACTTTACCAGATAGGCTGTTTCAGATCCTTGTTGTTTTTTAAGAAACATGTATACCCTGTCCCAGATAACTCTGGAGCAATGCCGCGCATAGCGCCAGAGAAGGAAGGCAAAGCTAAGAATTACACGCTCTTGGAAAGTCTGTTGACTGCAATCGCTTTACCTCCTCCACGCAATCCCATTCCTCTCACATGTTCATTGGTGGAGCCGTCTCGCAGAGACTTGTTTTCGTTCCCCTGCTCCAGAGATACCTGGGACGGAGCGTAAAGTAGAACTGAAATAATCTTTCTCATCTCCCGAAGATGTTATAAATGAATGAAGAACTGATGGAATGGATGAATAGGAAGGAAGAAGGGTCGCTAATGAAACATTACTTTTTTCGTGCTGGATCATGCCACAGCGCAAATTTCTGGCCTCACGGTGCGCTGTTATATCCGTGAAACTTAGCCCTAGTGATAAGGTCCTCTCCGATACAACAAACGCCCAGACAGCGACATTCTTGGCTCATTTCTTCTCCCCTGAACGGCAACTCCAACACATCAAAATTCTGCCGCTGTTTGCTCCTCGGGCCGTGGCGAACTCTCGGAGCAACTGCTCAAAGAGCTCGGAGCAACATCGATTACCTATACGAGTCGGTTCCTCCACATCGGTATTCTATGATTGGATTCCTTCAGAGGCCACTTGAGGTGGCGTGGGAAGTCTTAAGCTTTCTTCATTTAGAACGTTTGAGGACTTAGGAAAGGAAGGAATTAGAGCTTGGTAGCTCTTTTGGCGAGATAACGAATTCTCTTCATACACATTGGCCATTCGCTCAAATCGCTGACCAATCCACTCCTGAGTTTTCTTTCCTGCCTTGAATTACAAGAGCAGTTTCGTCTGTGACCACAGTTTATGGTAGTTATAGAAGTTAGTATTGAAACTTAACTGATAGTGTGTAGAATAGTAAGTTCATCTGAAGTCTACCTCCCCCCACACACACTTGTAATGAAAGATAAGGCTGTGTTGGGAGGGGTGTTGCGCACGCCAATAAGAAACGCAGAATCCAAAGAGGATTAATCTGGCCGTGGACCTAAACGACAGAGCCTCATTAGCTTGCTAGAATGTTGTTTCCATGGCGCACTACCTCATTGAAACTTGAGTGCTTTCACATAAGCTCAACCTTTCAATATAATGAATTAGTAGTTATTAAAGGCAGCAATAAATCTTGCAGGCATTATTAATAGCAAGAAAGAATATGCTTGTTAGATGTAAGTTGTACTTGAACATCCAATGCTAAGAGGGCTTTATTTTATCTTACCTTTCGTGCTGTTAGGCATAAGAGTTTTCAGCCATCTTCTAAAGGCTCCTCTTAACTTGCAGCAATATATTCTCTATCATGGTAGCCATCTCACACAATTATTGTTCCCGCTGAGCTCCGTGGCGGGGTGGTTACCACAGCTCTCTAGGACCATCAATTTCATCATCATCGTAGCCAAAAGTGGAAGAAAGGTCCTCCCCGATGGCGTAGTGGTAGCGTCGTTGCCTTGTAATCAAGGGGATCCGAGTTTGATATCCGGTGGTTCGTATCCCACTTTAAACTGTAGGTCCAGAGCCGATTAGCCTTACTGCACATAAAACACCACCCCAATCAATCGATCAAAAAGCGTAAGAAAATCGAAGTAAAACAAAGAAAAATTAAATTATTGTGCCCCTTCTGTTCTCCTTCTTCCTCTCCTACCTTTTGGTCTTCCTTCCAGTTCTTGCTTTTGCTATTTCCTCTTCCATTCTAGTAATATGTCCAAACCAACCCAATGTTTCCCTCTCTGATCTCCACAACTGATCACACTTGAAGCTGAGTAGAATTGGCCCGAGATAAAGTCGTTTTTCTTCGATTATCTGTTATTTTTAATTGACATTAATGGGTTTTTTATTCATTTTCGAGGGGTGACGCTATTGTTAATTAATCTAGCGCCACGTGGCGACACGTGTCGGGGGTGGAGGAGGAGATGAGTCATCGATGACTCATGCACACGTGTGAGTTTGAAATTAATGGTTTTCCATTAGTGCACAAAAGATACTATTATGTATTCCGTTTTTGACCTAAGCTAACCTTTTGTTGTATATTATATATGCGTTTCTGCCGGATATGAGTCACAGATGATTTATACAGACGTTGGAGTTTGGAATTAATGGTTTCTCCATTAAGGTACAAAAGACACTATTATGGAGTTCGTTTTCGGACTATTCTAACACTATTGTTGTATATTATATATGCGTTTCTGCCGGATATGAGTCATGGGTGCTTTATGCACACGTGGGAACTTGGAATTAATGGTTTTTCCATTAATGTACAAAAGACATTTTCGGCCATTTTGGCGTCGGTGGTGAGTTATATTTGGTATAATTAAGGATCCGGATTTACCCGTATTCAACCGGTGCCGACGCGTTCGATCGGAGGTAGAAGATATTATAACACATGTTCGCTTTAAAGGCGAAGAAATTGAACGATGTATCCTATATGCAAACGAAGAATGCGAGCAGAAGATATGTTATTAATATTAACCTGTTACGGAAGAACCTGTTATGTGGTTGCATTCATCGGCACCCCCAAACCGCGCGCGTTCATGGATACGCGTGGGGGAAAAAAGGGTCGCCATTGTTACGGCCCCCTTCGCTTGGTCTTCTTCCGAAGTTGAATGGAAGTCAAGTGTCGCCAAATTTTTACACACGAGTATTGATTTTCTTTTAGGTTCCAATTTTATTTGGTGGAAGTAATCTACGCGGTATTTCTGCCGTCTTTTGTAACATTGCAAAGACTATTTGACCAAAACCGTAACGAATTTGGCTGAACTAGGAACATTCAGTTCCAGTATCTACAAGTTAAAGTGGATGGCAGCCACTATTTGCTCTTATTTCTGGGTTGCGAACCACGGCCCATTTGATTATTGGGTTATAAA
Source organism: Lepisma saccharinum (assembly GCF_977018435.1). Taxonomy (NCBI): domain Eukaryota; kingdom Metazoa; phylum Arthropoda; class Insecta; order Zygentoma; family Lepismatidae; genus Lepisma; species Lepisma saccharinum. The sequence goes on along the minus strand of NC_139256.1, from coordinate 9,841,841 downwards.
CATCAGGATTCACGTAAAATTGACCAGATGTTTTTACTGTTAGAGACAATATTTCGCATTTTTTGTGTATTTTTACTCAGAAAACGCTATTTGAACGAATCAAGCAAGAGTTCGCATGGCAATTTAGACACACAAACTGTGTTTCTTCAACTTTAGCTGAAATTTAGGTTTATTTTTTACTCTAATATCACAATTTCTTCTATTCAGACAACATTTTTTATTAAATTTTGGACTCACAAAGACATTTTTCAACTTTTAACTTGTTATTTTAAAAGTTTATTTCCATTTTTTACTCTAATATCACAATTTCTTCTATTCAGGCAACATTTTTTATTAAATTTTGGACTCACAAAGACATTTTTCAACTTTTAACTTGCTATTTTAAAAGTTTATTTCCATTTTTACTCTAATATCACAATTTCATCTATTCTGGCAGGAGTGTTTATTCCAGTTTAGACTTGCAAAGATAATTTTTTCAACTTCTTTTATTAATTTTTCTATTTATTGCCTTTTGTATCTTATATTTATTAATTCTTAACTTTGAGTTTTGTTCTTTATTTAAAGAATTTCTCTAACCACTAAGGAAGAAGTACTTTTAAGTAAAACTGTACCCACAAACTTTATTATTACTATTATTATTATTATTATTATTATTATTATTATTGTTGTTTTTTGTTTTGATGAAGTTGTTGAATCTTGTTGTTGTTGTTAGGGTTTATTGACTTCCACTACGGTATTTTTGGTTTGCTTCGTAGGAAAGTTTGTTTATTTTAGAGTTTCCTCGGTATTTTCTTACTGTTAGGGTAGGTAAAGTTTCCTAAATATATGAGTAGGGTTCCATATATTCTTGTTCTTGCATGTTTTTCATATGATGTGATCACCACAACTCTCCAAGTGCTTTTACTGCATGTTTCCATTTTTTATTGAGGCTTAGTGATTCCTAGAGCCACTTTATGCATGAGAGAAAGCTTGAAAATTTTGATCTCAGATAGCCGTCAACCTTATGTCAGAGTATTTTCGAGTATATTTTAGTCTTATTATGGCCCACTAGAATATCACGGCTTGCTTATTTTTTAAGTATGTTGCGCAGTTATTGTATTTTTGCTTTTGCTTTCTAGATAAACTGTATGAAATGTTTAATATTTGTACTTTTTGCACTTATAAGAGGCCAAACTTTTACTGTAACTAAAATTATTATGTCTCTAGGCACTGAAACCCCTTTACCAAGAGTACTATAACTGCATGTTTATTAATATTGTTTCTTTCATCCCTCAAATATAACAATTTAACAATATAATGACTAATCACAGGACAAGTCGATGTTAGCAGATGACTACGTGGCTCTTAAGTCCATCTGCCAAACTTTTCTTACCATGCTATTTACTCTTATAGTTTTTTATTCGGGGTACATTTCAAGTACTACTTGACTTTTTGAGTGTTTGATTAACACCAGGGGTTATTTGTATCTGTTATGCTGTATTATTTGAGGCTTCTAATTTTTATTCTACAATCACTATATGTCCATGAGAACTAAATTCCACTGACTGAAGCTTAAAGCTTAGGCTCTGCAGCATGTTGAATGGTTAAGCACTGGGCAATATGAATTTTACAGAGGCTAGTAGGAGGCATAGGAACACACGCCAGAGCATTATTAGCGTGCAAGAAGCACTTTCAGGGAGTACTACGAGGAAACGAAGTTGATTTTTTTGAGGGCTTTACCAGTTACACAGCCAATATTTGCTATTTCAAGTAACTACATGTACCAGAACATTTTACAGCCCATCACTAACTAGACTTCAATTTATACTATATTAGGGGCTAAATGTAGCAAGAACACTGATTGTACATACTTTTGAGAATCCAACTATATCAGGATTTTTTCTATGTAAGTATATTTTTATTGATTACTAACTTTAACAGACCATTCAGGAAGACAACAAAATTCACTAAACTTAGTACTATAGTGTAGGTGATTGCATGAAAAGTAGAAATTATAACATCCACAAGATTTCGTTTTTTTTTTTTTTTTTTTGCTTTTGTGACTAATCGTGACGCTGAGGATGAATGGATGGCCAAAAATCTTAAGGACTGGATGTATTTTACCACTACAGACGCCTATGTAGAAACACTAGAATACTGTTAGCTTTCAAAATTGAGGATATACTGTACTGTTTCTTAAATATTTTGTACTTGGCACGTTACAGTTATATCCATTTCAGGACAAATATTGCTAAAACTCTCAAATTTACTGGTACAAGTTGATATTTCTGCTATCAGAGGAATTAACAACCCTATTTTACAAACAAATGGTATTGTTTACACTTTATTTACTTCAATCTGAGACTAATATTTTACAGTAATTGAATCATTCAGCCCTAGTCAATACTTTACTGCATCAGAAAGTTTGTTATTAATCTAATAAGTATGCTATTTTGTGATATTCTAATGCAAACGTTGTTTAATTCACTGGTTATAATGCAAACTTTTGCACAAATTCGATATATTCACTACCTTCAAACCAAACAATTGTACTTATTTAGCGCATTTCATTTATATTTCTTGTAATTAACTTATGTTTCTTATAATTAACAAACTAAACTAATTACTTTGGCATGTTAAAAACCTTATTTTTTACTATTTCCTATTCTATCAGGTTCTATATTGCTGTTTTTATCAATTTATGTAAGACCACACTCTGGTAAATGCACATAGAGTATTAGTAATCCCAAAGTGGTGTTTTTGGTGTCCAAGTTCAGATGAGAGTCTGCTATGTGCCTTTTGCAGGGGATTGCATGTGAAGTGTATGCATATTGAGCATTATTGAGTGTGTAGGCTTCAAAGTTTTGCTGTTATTTTCCTATAATTCTGCGAGACTGTAGAGAGTTCTCCCTTTTCAACCAGTTTTCTTTCATTGATTGGATACTTTTTGGGAACTTAGCAGTTTTTTATGTTATGAAGCAGATTGTTGTAGAATATTTTGCATGGTCTTTTGTGATATTGAGTGCCTGCTGTAACGGAAGTAAGTATCTTTCCTTCTTGTGTTGATGTTCTCGTGTAGGTTTCCTATTTTCGGTCAAGTTGCAGTAGGGAACTTAACAGTTTTTTATGTTATGAAGCAGATTGTTGTAGAATATTTTGCATGGTCTTTTGTGATATTGAGTGGGTGCTGTAATGGTAGTAAGTATCTTTCCTTTTTGTGTTGATGTTCTTGTGTAGGTTTCCTATTTTCTGTCAAGTTGCAGTACTTAGAATAATCGCTATTGTTTTATTGATCTACGAAGCTCCTTTGAATAATCATTTGCAGGTGACCCTATACTCCACGCTGTACTTTGTTCTGGGAGCTATCTTTTGAAGCCTTGGCATTCTGCTAGTACAGTATTATTATCGTAGAGGTAAATTAGTTCGTGAAAATATGTATTTTTCTGATTAACTATAGTCGCTTAGTTGTTCTAGCAGGTATAAGTAGTTACTGCTGATGTTGTTAATTTTCTATTCGCAGGGGCTATGTATGATGTAGCGTATTTGTGTTGGCTGTCCCTTTTATTCCTATGTTGTTGAGTTTCTCCATAAGCATGTCCTGTTTTACTCTATTCTATGCCTTGTTGCTGCTAGATATCTGAGCTATGTTGCTGGTTCATATCTGAGGTAGCTTGTTTGACTATCTATTATTTTTGCTATGGCTGTGGCTATTGATGTCCCTTTCTGAATTCCATGTTGGTTTCTGTTTATCCTTGTTGCTGCTTGTTATCTGAGTTAGGTTGTTTGACTTCAGGACTATCCTTTTTTAACTTTATTGTTGATTGCTGTTTTGTGTCTTGTAATATTATTTACTATAGTAACAAAATTATTTTTAAAAATTGATATTTATCAACATACTTGTATATTTCTTGTTCAGTATTTTTCAAAGTTTAATTTATTTTGTCCGCTATCTTTAGCAAATAACACTATTTTGAAATTTAATATATAAATTCATGAAAATTTACTGTAATTTTATATCATCTAACATATTTATTTTAACAACAATAACAAAATTGTACAAAAGTTCAAATAGCAGAAGAATTGTACTCTTAAATTATTAACTTTGAAAGAATAGTATTTTTAAAACATTAACTTTGTAAAAATTGTACTTTTAAAACATTCACTTTGAAAAAATTGTACTTTTAAATTATTAACTTTGAAAAAATTGTACTTTTAAATTATTAACTTTGAAAAAATTGTACTTTTAAATTATTAACTTTGAAAAAATTGTACTTTTAAACATTAACTTTGTAAAAATTGTACTTTTAAAACATTCACTTTGAAAAATTGTACTTTTACACCAGAAATAATCAAATATATGGGAAAGAAGGAGAAGTTCTGTTGCTCAGAATAATAAATGTGGGATGGAAGGAAAATAATTTTGTTACTATAGTAAATAATATTACAAGACACAAAACAGCAATCAACAATAAAGTTAAAAAAGGGTAGTCCTGAAGTCAAACAACCTAACTCAGATAACAAGCAGCAACAAGGATAAACAGAAACCAACATGGAATTCAGAAAGGGACATCAATAGCCACAGCCATAGCAAAAATAATAGATAGTCAAACAAGCTACCTCAGATATGAACCAGCAACATAGCTCAGATATCTAGCAGCAACAAGGCATAGAATAGAGTAAAACAGGACATGCTTATGGAGAAACTCAACAACATAGGAATAAAAGGGACAGCCAACACAAATACGCTACATCATACATAGCCCCTGCGAATAGAAAATTAACAACATCAGCAGTAACTACTTATACCTGCTAGAACAACTAAGCGACTATAGTTAATCAGAAAAATACATATTTTCACGAACTAATTTACCTCTACGATAATAATACTGTACTAGCAGAATGCCAAGGCTTCAAAAGATAGCTCCCAGAACAAAGTACAGCGTGGAGTATAGGGTCACCTGCAAATGATTATTCAAAGGAGCTTCGTAGATCAATAAAACAATAGCGATTATTCTAAGTACTGCAACTTGACAGAAAATAGGAAACCTACACAAGAACATCAACACAAAAAGGAAAGATACTTACTACCATTACAGCACCCACTCAATATCACAAAAGACCATGCAAAATATTCTACAACAATCTGCTTCATAACATAAAAAACTGTTAAGTTCCCTACTGCAACTTGACCGAAAATAGGAAACCTACACGAGAACATCAACACAAGAAGGAAAGATACTTACTTCCGTTACAGCAGGCACTCAATATCACAAAAGACCATGCAAAATATTCTACAACAATCTGCTTCATAACATAAAAAACTGCTAAGTTCCCAAAAAGTATCCAATCAATGAAAGAAAACTGGTTGAAAAGGGAGAACTCTCTACAGTCTCGCAGAATTATAGGAAAATAACAGCAAAACTTGGAAGCCTACACACTCAATAATGCTCAATATGCATACACTTCACATGCAATCCCCTGCAAAAGGCACATAGCAGACTCTCATCTGAACTTGGACACCAAAAACACCACTTTCGGATTACTAATACTCTATGTGCATTTACCAGAGTGTGGTCTTACATAATTGATAAAAACAGCAATATAGAACCTGATAGAATAGGAAATAGTAAAAAATAAGGTTTTTAACATGCCAAAGTAATTAGTTTAGTTTGTTAATTATAAGAAACATAAGTTAATTACAAGAAATATAAATGAAATGCGCTAAATAAGTACAATTGTTTGGTTTGAAGGTAGTGAATATATCGAATTTGTGCAAAAGTTTGCATTATAACCAGTGAATTAAACAACGTTTGCATTAGAATATCACAAAATAGCATACTTATTAGATTAATAACAAACTTTCTGATGCAGTAAAGTATTGACTAGGGCTGAATGATTCAATTACTGTAAAATATTAGTCTCAGATTGAAGTAAATAAAGTGTAAACAATACCATTTGTTTGTAAAATAGGGTTGTTAATTCCTCTGATAGCAGAAATATCAACTTGTACCAGTAAATTTGAGAGTTTTAGCAATATTTGTCCTGAAATGGATATAACTGTAACGTGCCAAGTACAAAATATTTAAGAAACAGTACAGTATATCCTCAATTTTGAAAGCTAACAGTATTCTAGTGTTTCTACATAGGCGTCTGTAGTGGTAAAATACATCCAGTCCTTAAGATTTTTGGCCATCCATTCATCCTCAGCGTCACGATTAGTCACAAAAGCAAAAAAAAAAAAAAAAAAAAACGAAATCTTGTGGATGTTATAATTTCTACTTTTCATGCAATCACCTACACTATAGTACTAAGTTTAGTGAATTTTGTTGTCTTCCTGAATGGTCTGTTAAAGTTAGTAATCAATAAAAATATACTTACATAGAAAAAATCCTGATATAGTTGGATTCTCAAAAGTATGTACAATCAGTGTTCTTGCTACATTTAGCCCCTAATATAGTATAAATTGAAGTCTAGTTAGTGATGGGCTGTAAAATGTTCTGGTACATGTAGTTACTTGAAATAGCAAATATTGGCTGTGTAACTGGTAAAGCCCTCAAAAAAATCAACTTCGTTTCCTCGTAGTACTCCCTGAAAGTGCTTCTTGCACGCTAATAATGCTCTGGCGTGTGTTCCTATGCCTCCTACTAGCCTCTGTAAAATTCATATTGCCCAGTGCTTAACCATTCAACATGCTGCAGAGCCTAAGCTTTAAGCTTCAGTCAGTGGAATTTAGTTCTCATGGACATATAGTGATTGTAGAATAAAAATTAGAAGCCTCAAATAATACAGCATAACAGATACAAATAACCCCTGGTGTTAATCAAACACTCAAAAAGTCAAGTAGTACTTGAAATGTACCCCGAATAAAAAACTATAAGAGTAAATAGCATGGTAAGAAAAGTTTGGCAGATGGACTTAAGAGCCACGTAGTCATCTGCTAACATCGACTTGTCCTGTGATTAGTCATTATATTGTTAAATTGTTATATTTGAGGGATGAAAGAAACAATATTAATAAACATGCAGTTATAGTACTCTTGGTAAAGGGGTTTCAGTGCCTAGAGACATAATAATTTTAGTTACAGTAAAAGTTTGGCCTCTTATAAGTGCAAAAAGTACAAATATTAAACATTTCATACAGTTTATCTAGAAAGCAAAAGCAAAAATACAATAACTGCGCAACATACTTAAAAAATAAGCAAGCCGTGATATTCTAGTGGGCCATAATAAGACTAAAATATACTCGAAAATACTCTGACATAAGGTTGACGGCTATCTGAGATCAAAATTTTCAAGCTTTCTCTCATGCATAAAGTGGCTCTAGGAATCACTAAGCCTCAATAAAAAATGGAAACATGCAGTAAAAGCACTTGGAGAGTTGTGGTGATCACATCATATGAAAAACATGCAAGAACAAGAATATATGGAACCCTACTCATATATTTAGGAAACTTTACCTACCCTAACAGTAAGAAAATACCGAGGAAACTCTAAAATAAACAAACTTTCCTACGAAGCAAACCAAAAATACCGTAGTGGAAGTCAATAAACCCTAACAACAACAACAAGATTCAACAACTTCATCAAAACAAAAAACAACAACAACAATAATAATAATAATAATAATAATAGTAATAATAAAGTTTGTGGGTACAGTTTTACTTAAAAGTACTTCTTCCTTAGTGGTTAGAGAAATTCTTTAAATAAAGAACAAAACTCAAAGTTAAGAATTAATAAATATAAGATACAAAAGGCAATAAATAGAAAAATTAATAAAAGAAGTTGAAAAAATTATCTTTGCAAGTCTAAACTGGAATAAACACTCCTGCCAGAATAGATGAAATTGTGATATTAGAGTAAAAATGGAAATAAACTTTTAAAATAGCAAGTTAAAAGTTGAAAAATGTCTTTGTGAGTCCAAAATTTAATAAAAAATGTTGCCTGAATAGAAGAAATTGTGATATTAGAGTAAAAAATGGAAATAAACTTTTAAAATAACAAGTTAAAAGTTGAAAAATGTCTTTGTGAGTCCAAAATTTAATAAAAAATGTTGTCTGAATAGAAGAAATTGTGATATTAGAGTAAAAAATAAACCTAAATTTCAGCTAAAGTTGAAGAAACACAGTTTGTGTGTCTAAATTGCCATGCGAACTCTTGCTTGATTCGTTCAAATAGCGTTTTCTGAGTAAAAATACACAAAAAATGCGAAATATTGTCTCTAACAGTAAAAACATCTGGTCAATTTTACGTGAATCCTGATGTTTATAACCCAATAATCAAATGGGCCGTGGTTCGCAACCCAGAAATAAGAGCAAATAGTGGCTGCCATCCACTTTAACTTGTAGATACTGGAACTGAATGTTCCTAGTTCAGCCAAATTCGTTACGGTTTTGGTCAAATAGTCTTTGCAATGTTACAAAAGACGGCAGAAATACCGCGTAGATTACTTCCACCAAATAAAATTGGAACCTAAAAGAAAATCAATACTCGTGTGTAAAAATTTGGCGACACTTGACTTCCATTCAACTTCGGAAGAAGACCAAGCGAAGGGGGCCGTAACAATGGCGACCCTTTTTTCCCCCACGCGTATCCATGAACGCGCGCGGTTTGGGGGTGCCGATGAATGCAACCACATAACAGGTTCTTCCGTAACAGGTTAATATTAATAACATATCTTCTGCTCGCATTCTTCGTTTGCATATAGGATACATCGTTCAATTTCTTCGCCTTTAAAGCGAACATGTGTTATAATATCTTCTACCTCCGATCGAACGCGTCGGCACCGGTTGAATACGGGTAAATCCGGATCCTTAATTATACCAAATATAACTCACCACCGACGCCAAAATGGCCGAAAATGTCTTTTGTACATTAATGGAAAAACCATTAATTCCAAGTTCCCACGTGTGCATAAAGCACCCATGACTCATATCCGGCAGAAACGCATATATAATATACAACAATAGTGTTAGAATAGTCCGAAAACGAACTCCATAATAGTGTCTTTTGTACCTTAATGGAGAAACCATTAATTCCAAACTCCAACGTCTGTATAAATCATCTGTGACTCATATCCGGCAGAAACGCATATATAATATACAACAAAAGGTTAGCTTAGGTCAAAAACGGAATACATAATAGTATCTTTTGTGCACTAATGGAAAACCATTAATTTCAAACTCACACGTGTGCATGAGTCATCGATGACTCATCTCCTCCTCCACCCCCGACACGTGTCGCCACGTGGCGCTAGATTAATTAACAATAGCGTCACCCCTCGAAAATGAATAAAAAACCCATTAATGTCAATTAAAAATAACAGATAATCGAAGAAAAACGACTTTATCTCGGGCCAATTCTACTAAGCTGTTCTCTAAGTTTTGTATTTCTTACCTTTGACTTGTATAGTTCGCCCTACTACCTAACTACATTTCTGAGATATGTATAGCTGTTGCCGTTATTCTGCTTTTATGCTGATGTTTCCAGGCTTAATCTCAACGTTATCTCTCCATCTTCGTCTTGGCCTTCCTACAGGTCTCTTACCATCAGGTTTCCCAATAAGAATCCTGTAAACTCTTCTTTCCTCTCCAATTCGTGCCACATGGCCTGCCCACCTAAGTTTTCTTGAATTAATTATTCTAATAATATCTAGACATGAATACAAATTATACAGTTCTCCTCATCCCTTTTAGGTCCAAATATTTTTCTAAGGATTTTATTTTAATAAACTATTCGTTATATTTCAACAAAGAACGACGATTCGTCCAATATACTGTTTACTCTGACTATGTCCGTACCGATAAACGTGTACTTCTAGTCCTTAACACAGAAGCGCACTTTCGTCAACACCGTACAATGATCCCGAAGCAGTTCACAATCGCGTAGCTATAATTCAGCTCATGAGGGTGCGTAAAATAAATTAATATTCAGCAACCGCTTCCGATGGGATCAACTTGTTAATCATTCCTGTTTGAGTTGACTATTTTTAACCCGAGCTGTTACCCAATGGTGTTTTGTTTGCGTTGAAGGGTAAATTTGCATACTAATGGGTACCTATCTGGTTTTTCCTTTTTTTATCAAGTGTTCGTTAAATAGTTCGAAATTTGACACGTGCGGTAATTCGATCGAAGACTCGCGGGTGGCGTTAATGTCAACAGTGCTTCATTGAAATACCATGGCGACATTCAGTGACGCAACTCTTCTGCCTTATTCGCTATGGTGACAATTAACCTGAAGAGGCATTGTTGTGGAGATTCCCCCTGATAACCCACAATAATGCATCTTCCAAATTACCTGAACGAAATAAGGTTCACAAAAGTATAGCTTCAATGAAAATGTTCAAATTTATGAATGGGAATTGTCAGCAATAGAAGGGAAAGTTCAGAAAATGCACATGGAACATTCCATGTCAAAGTGCCAATGAATCTGATTCTTTGAAAGTTACATGCAATTCTGTAACTATTCTATCTTGTGAGTCAGCAATCTGAGATTGTCATTTTAGATAAAAAATGAAGTATACTGGTCAAAAAAAGTTTTGCATATTGCAAGTTTTTCATAGTTTGCATCCCTGGCGCCACAAATCTCCATACCTTTGAAGCGCACACATCAACCGAAGGCCAATTCAACGCACAAAAGAGGAGGTACATTTCTGTGGCCGGGCTTTGAAGCATGGCAACTCGAACTAGGCAACGCAGCCCGATTGACGTTGCCACACCGCGCGGGAACCAGGGACTCTTGTCCCGCTCTTTCTTTGCTTTTCCCATAATGTGGCACCAGAGCGCAATTCCGCCCAGCCGCCTGTATTTGTACACTCTGAATATAGTTATACTTGAGTTCAGAGGCGTCTCCTGAACGCATGCGTCAATTGTGGGAAAAGGGACAGCTTGCTCTGCGACGACATTCTAATTTCTTCATATAGGAGAAGTATTTATTTTACACGAGAGCGCTCAACTAAGACTATATTACATTCCTTGGATCTGAAGTGACGCATGCATCAATTGTGGGAAAAGAATTATTACTTTCTTTCACTTCAGATCCAAGAAATGTAATATAAGCTTAGTTGAGCGCTCTCGTGTAAAATAAATACTTCTCCTATATGAAGAAATTAGAATGTAGAAATGCTCATGAATGTCGTCGCAGAGCAAGGTGTCCTTTTTGCCACAATTGACGCATGCGTAGCATGCACCGCATGCGTTAAGGAGACGCCTCTGCTTGAGTTACTTAAACGTCAGGAGCAGTAACTGACTGTTACAGATAAGTACATAATTTTTGTATAATTTCGTATCTTATAGCTGAAGAGAGAGTCTCAAAATATACCCACGAAGTTTAAATAGAGATAGCACCACAATACGTATAAGGGTGCCCACAAAGGGGTCACACCATTGTATTTTTTTTTCTGGTTCGAGAACATTTGAAGGGGTCTCCAGCCCGTTAAGCCCCGCTGAACTATCCCACTGGCTTACACATCATAAGAGTATATAAAATATGCCAGAAGTATAATGTACGGTCATGAAGTTTTAGAACATGTTCTATACTGCTTCTTTTGTGTCAAGCTCGTTATTAAAAGTAACGTGAAGGGGGCGGTGGGGAGGGTTCTAGGATAAAACTAATGGATCGCCAATATTCAATGGACTACCATAAACAGACTTGCCTCAACCGTTTCATTAATGGCGCAAAATAAAAATACGGCGAAACGTATTTTATCAGTGTTGCCAACTCGCATTAGTACAAAAGAGCTAGACTACACCTTGAGTTTTGAGTAGTTGCAAGGCTACCTTATTCACATAGTATAGCCTAATCTGGACTGGGCCTAAAGTTGATAGTGGAATCCGAATCGCCATGTGTATCCACTGTGAACCGAATCCAGGATTCTTTGATTACAAGGTGACGACGTTACCACTACGCCATCGAGGAGGCTCTAGATTACACTTACAACTGAGTTCGTAATATAGTTTTTGAGTAGCTAGATTTACGAAACAGCAAGTAAGTGAAAGGAACGTTAAGCTTAAACCTTAGATAAGTAAACAAATAATAAGGCACATTTAATGATACATCCAAGTCTTGCCCAGGGTTCGAACCTGGAGAGACTGATCACAAAGGACGTCGATTGTTTCGTTTTTATCATGTTGAACCATAGGAGGACCCTTCACTTCTATCCGTTTCTTCCCCTTGGCTTGAGTAAACATTCGCCGTCTTATCATCTTTGAATTAAAGCACTGTGCCACGATACGCCAGAAACTCCAAGTTTGAGTCCCTCTCGAGCATTTCGCTAGGCTTCTAGGATAGTACCTCTCATGTGTGCCACTAAACGCCAGGCTGCCTAGTGGAGTCCTACATGCGACCGCTTTCGCTCGCTTGAACCTCCCACCCTCGAGTGGGTCAATATTCGTAGATACATATATGTAAAATATCCGCCTTAGTAGTTTCAGCCCATAATCATGTTTCATTTTCACATATCATTGTGTATTGGAAAGATAGACTAAACTGCATTTTAACATAATGATGATGATGACTATGTTCACTAAAGTTTCAATTTCACTTCGGCTTTCACTTCACAATCCATATTTGAGGGAAATTAATGACAGTTTCCCGGATTCGAATCCCGGCCTGAGCATGGATGTTTGTGAGTGTCCATTCATGAATTTCATCATATCACTCATCCCCATCTTCGCAAATTAGCCAAAAATGGCACAAAAAGCGAAGTAAAATAAAGCAAATCAATAAAAACAATAAATGACAGTTATGTATATACTTCTGGGTTCGAGTGTGTGCCGCTCGAGTGTTATTCGCTCGAGCGAAGCAACTCTCAATTCCGTACGCTATCTAGCGTCGTCCGTGCGAACTATTTGGCGCTCGAGCGAAATCCTCTCTCTCTGCAGCACTCTAGTCTACACTGAAAATACTAAATTTGAAGCTTAAAGATCCACGTTGGCAACACTGAGTGCTTCTCTCTCAGCCTAGCGGAAGTGTGCGACCACGGGCTATAAGCAAGAGGCGCCACATTACTCTGGTGCGTCAGGTCGCAAGGCCTGGCGACTAGGTGCGTTCGACTGCGTAGGAATGCTGGCACGCAACGTCAATCCATTTAATCGAATGGCTAATGCGAATGGCGCCGTAAGGGGGGGGGGGGAAAGCGTCCTGTGGCCCATTTCAAAGCACTGACGGAAAAGGGCTCTTAGCGTCTCTTTCGCGAGATGGAACTCAATCTGTACCGAATGCTCTAACCTCTTCGCTAAGCAGCTCGGCAATCAACATTAAAGGATTACATGCACGGCCGATACAATCGCATACTACTACATGACAGACGCGTGTTGAGTAGCCGAGTGAGTGAATAAGTGCTTAAGTAATCGTGCTGAAGATCTGCAATAAATTGTTACAAAGCAATTGGATAAGACCTTCACTGGTGCGACAATCAAATGAAAAGGGATCAGATTACCGGATCATTCCGAACAGTTACAAAGAGGGAAAAATAAAGGGATAGGAAATTTCATCTAGCTTGCATGGTTTTTCTTCTGAACGTTTATGTATTCAGGCAAGGTATTGTAATCGCATAACTCCGATTAAAAAATATTGAAAACCGATAAAATCTTACATTTGAACTCGAATGAAAAGTAGAGTTGTTGTTTTAAGTCCACTTTGTGCACAGATAGGCTAATCTGGACTGGACCTACAGTTTAGAGTGGGATTCGAACCACTATGCGCCTCCACCGGGTATCGAACACGGGACACCTTCATTACAAGAGGACGACGTTACCACTAAGCCACCTAATTTTTATGATCATGTTTTTTTATGATTTTCTGGGAAACCTGATAGTAAGAAATCCGAACCGACCCCCTTGACGGAGTGGTTAGTGCGCTACGGCACCATAATCCAGGCCTGGACAAGGGTGTTCTTTGTGAGTGACCTTTCATGAATGTCATCATATCATCCATCTTACCTCATCGTCACCATTAGCCAAAAATGGCAGAAACACGACGCTAAATAACGAAAATAACAACTAGATTTTGTCGCTACGGGTAAATCTTCGGGTTACGTAAATTTAGCCCTCCAACATTTTTTTTTTTGTAATTACTCTTGTTCTTATGAGACACTAATGAAATGATTAATAGTTGTTTGGAGCACTAACGAATGGCACTTTTAGATTCGTTTGTGCTCTATTTTGGGGAGGGGCAAGTTCACGGATGTCGAGAGATAGGAGAACGAGATGTAAGAACAAATGACTGTGCACTTTAGTTCGAGTTTGCCGGAAGCATTCATAGTCAAAACGAGTCGATAGATGGCTCTGGCTAAAATCTATGTGTACGAAAAGTCATATTTTTTCATGATGAATCATGCCACAGCGAAAATTCCTGGCTTCACGGCGAGCTGTTCCAACTGCTGCGCCGTGAAACCCCGCTCCATGTTGGTTAAGCATTACCGGAGGATAAAAAAGTTTACAGAAATGGCTCGGTGGACCATAACAAGAAGGATATAAGTCCACGTGTCCTGGCAGAGGGCATTGGCGAGGCTGAGCACGTAAACGCCGAACGTCCCTCACCGCAAATGCACATCGAATCAACCGGGCCAAAAGTTGGCGACGAAGTTCGGGAACCAATATGACACGGACAGACGGCGCTTGTTACGCAAGCAGCACGGGTACCTCTTCTCCATCTCTTCCGTGAAATGATGGTACGCAAGGGACTTGCGGGCCGCAGCAAGCAAGGCACGCAGAAGACCAGAAAGGAGAATTTTTCACCTTCCCAGTAATAGGATTTCTCGCACCAAAACTTGGGATACAGAGTTCTGCGGTCGGTCTTTACTTCCAACTGACAACTCTGGATTAACCTCCTTGAAGGGCGAAGCCAAATTGCTTGTCTCAGCGTGCAGGAGAATAAGTATATGTCTTCCGGTACCTAACTCCCGAAATGGAGGTCCACGGAAATTATAAATGTGGGGAGATTTACAGCATCACAGTTGTTGCAGCTCGCGTGTTAATTAATGCCGGTTGCTCAGCGACGCCAGCGGATAGACCCGTGACCTCTTGTGCGAGACCTAAAGGGCCTTGTATCGCAATGCATCATGGTCGCTGTTGCGGGGAGCTCTCACTTTCTGCGTCAGTGTTGCAACCCTCGAAATCTTCATTGTCGGTACTGCCGTCCAGATTTTAAGGTTCCCTAATTTCTGTCAGGGAGTAAGGCTCGACTTCGTCTGGATATCTTCTGTAGTTCCATCTAGTTCGTTGACTCTCTTTGCACTCACGTGTCTAGTTGGTTACAGAGGGCAACACTGTGTCGTCTACTTCGTTGATTTGGCGTCACGCAGTGTATTTGAGTTTGACTTTTAAGTTCACTCTATGCTCACTAAAGTTTAAAGTGAAATCCGAATCACTATGTGTCTCCAGCGGGTATCAAACTTGGGATCCATCGTAGAGCCAGAGGCCAGTTCAAAAGGCGCATTAAGTTCAAAGCACATTTCGTCAACGTCTATTTTCTAGCCGAGTCGTTGTCAAGCAAATTAAGAGGTCGACTTTTGATATCGTCACCCAAGTTTCCTGGGTTCGAGACCTAGACTGAGTGCTCTTTGTGACTGTCCCTTCATCACTTTCATGTAATCATCAGTCATCCAATCGTCGTGGCAACAAAGTAAGAGAAAATTGATGTTCATCTCAACTTCAGGAAACAAGATTTATGAACACATTGTCTGAGTTGGCAAGATTTATAAGTAGACCTCGGATTTCAGGTTTTAAAATTATTTTTTCCTTTACAAGTATGTAAGAAATAATAAGTTGTGTCAGCGTTTCGTTAAAAAACGCAACAACTAATCAAGCCTTTTAAAGGTTTTTTATATATGTTTAAAGGTTTTACAGAATTTTTATGTCACACAAAGGCATTTGCTTTGTTTGGTTATGAAAAATTTTAGGATTTTTAGAGCTTATTTTAGGAATTTTAGAATCTATTTTAGGATTTTTAGAATCTATTTTAGGATTTTTAGCGCCTATTTTAGGGTTTGTTGAACGTATTTTAGGATTTTTTAACCTATTTTAGAGTTTTTTAAACCTATTTTAGGATTTTTAGAACCTATTTTAGGGTTTTTTCGAACCTATTTTAGTTTTTTAACCTATTTTAAAATTTTTCGAACCTATTTTAGAATTTTTAGAGCCTATTTTAGGATTTCTTGAACCTATTTTAGGGTTTTAGAGCCTATTTTAGGAGTTTTAGAGCCCATTTTAGGATTTTTAACCTATTTTAGGATTTTTTGAACCTATTTTAGTTTTTTGAACCTATTTTTTGATTTTGAACCTATTTTAGGATTTTTCGAACCTATTTTAGGGTTTTTTGAACCTATTTTAGGATTTTTCGAACTTATTTTAGTTTTATTAACCTATTTTAGGATTTTTTGAACCTATTTTAGGATTTTTTGAACCTATTTTAGGATTTTTCGAACCTATTTTAGGGTTTTTTGAACCTATTTTAGGGTTTTTTGAACCTATTTTAGGATTTTTAGAGCCTATTTT
Organism: Lepisma saccharinum; assembly: GCF_977018435.1. Classification (NCBI taxonomy): domain Eukaryota; kingdom Metazoa; phylum Arthropoda; class Insecta; order Zygentoma; family Lepismatidae; genus Lepisma; species Lepisma saccharinum. The sequence continues at coordinate 9,825,370 of NC_139256.1, read as the reverse complement.
AGGAACCTGAAAGCCCACTTTTTAGAATCTAAAGATCTGAGGTCTGCTGCACAATGACGTTAACACTCTTCGACCGTTCAGTCTAAATAGAAGCAGTCAGTTGAAGCTCTACTTTCCTTCTCGCAGCTTCCACAAGACCTACTGTGGAGATCCGAAACGGCGGCGTTTGCAATCATCAAGTCCAGCTCCATGGACCGGTTGCTTCCGTACGTGCGGTGCCAGAATGGGGCATTTTGTCCTCCGCCGCGTCTCGCCACGGATTTGCCTCGAGCTTTCGTTATATTCGTTGCAGCTGCCGTGCAGCATTTTCCGGTTTTAAAGAATGTCATTTTTTTGGACTTCCCCGGGCGATAATGCACCGTCTGTTGGCTACGCAACCGTTGTTGTTATGGACAATTGTTTGCGGTTCTCCGCTCCGGAACGGTCTTTGCGGCGGCCTTTGTGGCGCATCCCTGCCTGGCGGTAACGGCTCTGCCATTGCTGGTGGCTCCGGCGCACAAACTGCCGCGCGCCTTTACCTTATTTGTTCAAAATTAACTAAGCACGCACCGCTATCGCAGCCAGTGTGTCGTGATTGTGCGTCGTTACAGTATATAATTTTTTAAGTGCTGCCGCACGTAGCATTGTGATTTCGACCTGATATTTCGCTTTTAACGAACACAGAGCTCGTGGTTTTGCATCTAGTCGCAGCTGCCATTGCAGCTCGTTACTGAACTAAATTTATGCCCACAGACTAAACGTTTTGTACATTTTGTCTTTTAACAAGGTAGAGCGGATATGATACCAAACATGGAAATATTGATCCTTCTGTTTTCTCTGTATTTGAGACAGTGTGTGTGTATTTGTGTGTACTGTATTTGTAATCCAGCCATTTTAGGCATAAAAGTGCAAAGCTGAAAGTTAGCGGAGAGTTCCTTCAAAGACTTCCATGAACAACATTATAAAAAGTCTCCTCAAATCCCTGCATTGACCCAATATGGCTATTAGCAATCTACGCCTACTAGTAATTTATGTACCGCCATAAAATATTTACCAGACGTAGAAACTTGAAATCGGAGAAAAATATCACAGATAACAATGTGTGTTTCTTGACAGTGTTTGTTGGAATCAAAAGTTTTAGGTTGGAAATTATGTTTTTGGAACTTTATTAGAATATTTTATGAGATGACGTAATTATACATTCTCTCAACAACAAGATTATTATATAAAGGAAAACACACGTCCTTCTATATGCTTTACAAGTTACACGAACAATATGTCACTCAGAAGTACAGCGCCTAGAATAACGTAGTGTGGAAAACGGCATGGTTTTGCTCTCTCTCGCTGGTTCCACTCGAAAATGAAATCCGCTAGAGGCGCTGGTGTTGACACCGGGGTACAGCGCTCGACTGCTTATAATGGAAGTAAATGGGGTTTTTGCTGCAACGTCTGATTCTTTTCCTTGTAACATTTCTTTGCATCAGAAAATTGTTATGATATTTGGTACAGTAGTCGCGAAAATATTAAAGAATATTATGAACCGTCTATCATGACCTGTCCTTGAGTTTTTTATTAACAATACGGAAGAAAACATAGGTATGGATTGTAACACGTAACATGACAATTGCTGCGAGAATTAGCATTGTGTATGCATTATCCTGAAAGGTTCATTAATATTGTCATTGTCACAAATATTATTTTTATGGAAATTCACACAGACAATACTCGTTTATTTTAATTAATTAATTAATTAATTTTATTATTAATTAATTTTATTAATTTGTGGTTTATTTTAATCAAGTACAAGGTAGACATTTTACAGCCAAGTCACGAGTAAAGATGCACAGTGCTTAACACCAAAGTTCTACTTACCAATCGACCCGAATGTAAAGCAATTTGTTGATAGAGATGACAAGGTACATCGTAATCGGCTATTTGAACTCCATGGAATATGAAATTAAATTCTTTCGAATATCTGCATTTCGGGAAAATGACTTCATAATATGTACGCCACGAAACATTTTTTCCCCTTCATGACACTATTTCAATTTTATTAGTATACAAAAATAAACTTGTGTACACAATCCAACGTTTGACGTCCAGCCTCACATGCGATATGTTGATGCTCGTGTTGCGTTGCACATAAAACGTATTTATGTTACTTTTCTGTGTAAATTAATACCATTTCGTGACTGCAAATCACTCCACAAATATAACTGTTTCCATCAATTCACTTACCGCCTTTCTAGAGAAACAAATCTACACAATATATTCCAAAAACTAACTAAGCCGCATTACTTTCATAACAAAATTAGCAGCTGTGTCGATCGCACTGCCATCCACTTGTCATAGTCTCGGGGAACCAGTTTCTTGGGTCGTTTTCCACACTACGTTATTCAAGGCGCTGTACTCAGAAGTTATGTAATAGAAATAAACATGTTAAGTAAAACCATACTTCTATCGGTTGTATACTTAATCAGGTATTGATGTTGAACTAAAGTGCGCGTCAAATCTCCTGCATATGGCAATAGCCAATAGCAGCGCACTGCAGCGGTGCCATGTCGAAATCTCACACGGAAAAGAGACAGCGTGGTTGAGCGAAAGGCATTGTCACGGAACTAGGCAACGCCGCACGTCTGTGATTCGCTGGTGCTGTTCAGCCGTTCAAGGCCATATGCAGGAGATTTGACGCGTACTCTAGTTTGAAATTTCAAATATGTTGACCGATTTCGTTCAAATGCAACAGCAGACAAACGCTCGCCCTTCCACAAGGTATTTAATATTTTACAAGTTACAGCTAAAAAAAAACTATAACTTTATGTGACTGCTATGTTTTCATTTGACCCCATTACGATACAAAAAATGTATTAAATAGAAGGGGAAAAAATGATGGAAAAGGCTAATTTTTGTAGGCACTACAATTAAAACATTGTTTTTATCTAGCTTTAAATTCTAGTTAAACATTATAATACCTCAAATCAGGGGCTCTAAACCTCAAGGGCCCCGGAAAAATAACAAAATATTGTCATATTTCTCATGTGAAATATTTACACTAAAATTCACGATAACTTGCGTGGACATTTTTACCCATTTATCCTTTTCTCGAATAAAAATCAATTTGCCTTGTCTTTTCTTCTTTCTCTCGACCTTGCACTCTCGATTTTAATATGTTAACAATAAAGCAGCTCCAACTGCCACGAAGCAAGTTCAGGCATTTAAATGCTTGGGTTATGTGCCACTCAAGAAGGCAGTTATTAAGCAGTTCTTACTTACTTGCTACAGCTACATATTTCAGCTCCAGAAAAACAAAGAAATACATTTTTAGGGTGAGTGAAATTATTAAATATAATTTTCTTCAGTAATTTATTATTATTATTATTTAAATATGATAAATTGCTGACGTATCCGTGAAGATTTTGTATAGATTCACATTGAGATTTCAAATTGATGGGGGCCTCGCGATATGTTGCTACGCCACTGTGTATGGCTACCATACTTTTGCCATTTTATGACTCACGACCAGTTGTGAGCTCACCCTTTGACTTCCAATATTGGGTTAATTAAGAAATGACTATTCCTGTAACGTAGATCCAGTTTGGCAAGTGATGCCAAATAGAATAACACCATTAAGCCTTGTTTCCATGATATAAACATTCAATATGCTGACCAAGGCAGTAACTTAATTTTATTATAAAACCTAAACTAAACGTACCGTTTTAACCTTCTAGCAAGGTCTTCTTCAGACTCTGTACCAAGTATAAATGTAACAAGGTAGAAAACAGGACGATATATATACACAAACATTACTCCCCTCCAGACTATTAGAAAGTTGTTCTGGAACTTTCTAGCAGGTGGCTTTCTCTTGTCAACTACTTTCACCTAAAAGGCTAAACATAATTACTTCCATATAGAATGTGGTTGGACTCTTTATCTCACGCTCTTTTTCCTTTATTCTTCTTCCTTCTTCTCTCCTCTTTCTCTCTTGTCCTTTCCACTCTTTCTAACACCTTCTTCCATTCTTTGTTTAACTTCAGTCCCCCATTCCAGTTCATTGTGTCTTCTTCACCTTTCTTCTCTATTTCCTTGGCTTCCTTCCATTTTCTCACTAGTATTCTCTTCTCCCTTCCTATCTGCTTAGCCTCATCCCACTCTATGTCATGTACTGTTTCTCTCGTGTATTTAAATATCGCATTTCTCTCTCTCTTAGGTCGTACATCATCATAAGTTGTACTTGGTGCAGAGTCTGAAGAAGACCTTCCTATAAGGTTGAAACGTTACGTTTAGTTTATGTTTTATAATAAAATTAAATTACTGCCTTGGTCAGCATATTGAATTTTTATACCAAATAGAAATACATTTTGTAAATGCTAAAAGAAAAGAAAAGTTTTCAAGCCTCATGTTCAGAATGCTGGAAACGTTATTATATCCTGTCGGTAAACAAGGCTTAGCATATTACAGGAAAAACTCTAATGGAAAAAATGGTTCCGCATAATCTTTCCAGTTATATCGAGGCAGGGAGATTTACCTTGGAGAGCCTGTAAAAAAAAAAAAAGGAACATCTGGTCCGAAATTTCAACTGCAAAATGAATCTTGTGAGCCTCGTAACACAGCTAATACATTTGCATTTTAGAAAAGCATCATCTTCCCGCTTTGCATCGGATTTGGCCAGCGCCATCCCTCCCTTACCCAAAGCGAGAGTTATGCACGATTGAAAAAATGGCGAAGATTTATTGCGCCGTGGAGATTTGCCGGAACTGTTAACCGTCGGATCCTGAGAGGACTTGCTATAAACCGGAAGTTCCTCTATCGAAACTAGGACTTTACTGCACCTGCGGGATTAAAAATGCCCGGCTTGTAGCTTCAGAAATATTTACAGGAGAAGGTAATTATTCTCCCAGGGCCAGGCTAATACAGCCGGTGGGGGAGTGCTGGGGATGGCTTTCTAGCAGCTGCATTCTTATTAAGCACCCTTGTGGTAAGGAACAGTATAATAGAAGATGCACCTCGTGTAAATGCCAAATTGGCCCACTCGTTTTTTTCCTGGATGCACTCCATTTTCTGGTCGTGCAGTGGTCTGCGTGTGTCGTAAAGCTGTAACTGCTTCTTAAGCTGGCTGTTTAATGCTGCTGTAAACGTGAAAGGTATGGTGATTTGCGAAGGGCGCATCTGATAACCGTCCCTCCCGTCCCTTACTCCCTTCTACTGTGAATATGTAGCCCTACGCTAAAAACTCGTTTATCCGGAACTATTGTAAAAATATGTGTGAGATTAATGTGTGGTCTTCCAAGCCGTGGCCACTGTAAGTTAAGTTTTGTTAGACTAGGTATTATGACAGCTCCTGCTATCTTTGTATTCCAATGCCTACTCTATATGAAAGAGAACATTCACATTTATGAGGAGTTAGGGTGTTCACATGCCTATCAAACCAGAAATAGGGATTGTTTAGGATTGTTCAGATGTAATTACAACAAGACACAAAAAACCTTCTACTACATGTCAGTTAAGTTTCACAATGCTCTCCCTCTGTCTTTAAGGCAACTGCCCTTTTTAGAATTCAAAAGAAAAGTACAAAAAATATTAACCGATAACTGTATATATAGGGTAGAAGAATTCTTTGAAATTAATTGTATTAGGTAAAGTAGTTATGATTGTAAAACAATAATGTTAACAACTAAATTTATGTAAGTGGTGTTACGTTTCTAAAATGCTTTTTGGATGTTTTTTTTGTAAGATCTATAAATACTTTATATGTATATTTCTGACGATTGTAATACATGTGATGTTCTCACATGTTTCTACAATAAATATTATTATTATTATTATTATCCAAAATCATTTTGGGGTGCAATGGTTCTGAAGACAGCCGAATATCTTCTTTGTTTGTTTGATTCTTCTTATTTAGGGCCATGCCTCTTTTGGCGAAGAGGAGGATGAGTGATGATATGATGAAATTGATGAAGGGACACTTACAATGAACACCCGTGCCTAGGCCGCGATTCGAACCCAGGAGCCCTGTCCTCAGAGCACGATAACCACATCGTCATGGATGTAGGCAACACCCAAATGCCGACCTGTCTGCCACGTAATACACCCTCGACTACATTTTCAAGGCTAACGAGGCTCTGTCATCTTCCCGATTAACCAAAAATGGCAGAAAAAGGAAGTAAAATAGACTAAATCAATCATTCAACCAAAGCCATTTCTCCGTTCCCTATAATACACAATGTGAATAGCGTACGCAAGCATTCCCACGTGACACAACATTGTAAGGTAAAGGTACACCCTGTAACGGGAATCTCAGGAGCGAACGCAAGCGAGTCTTGCCCAATTAGTGCTTAACCAATGAACAAGTACGAGGGAACGGGATTGCGTGGAGGAGGCGACTGCAGATTACACCAGCAGGGTGTACTGCTTCGCTTAACCCACTCGCTTTCTCTCCTTTTATACCGTTATGCGCGGCCATGTTCCATAGATTCCCGGGATAGAGTATAGCAGTTTAGGACATTGGCAACAAAACAAAGAATAATATTTGACAGACTGTAAGCGCATTAATTTTCCTATGCATATCTTGTACAGATTTTAGACCACAAGGAGATCATTAGGATGATAGAAACTGTTATGTGCATGTTTTGTAGGCGAGAGTATTATTGCGGTCTGTTCTAAAGCCCCGGCTACACGTACACCATCAAAATTCAATAATAATGAAATGGAGATGGACATAATTAATGGTCAATCAATGGACGCTTTGTATAGGCTTTTGCGTATTGGATTCGAACCCCAATTACAACGGCGGATTCTTCGTTTGCGGGGAACAACCGAAATTGTTAACCGACTTGCATTTCAATAGATTCGCGTTTTTATTAATGGACTTTTGTGCTCGCTTTTATGAAATCCGGCTTTGGATTTTTGCTCGATTGCCGTTTGACTTGGTTGTCGCCACGCATGGCATTGTGGGAATTTATAATCCTACCCATTGTCGTATGCATGCGTTTAGTGTAATTTGGTATGTTTTGTTCATGATTGCCTGGGCAGAGTGATAGAGCGTGGGGAATATAACATTCAGATCAATGTCCAGTTTGGATTTTTTAGCTATGTCTACGTTATGGGCTACTAGGTACTGGACCTACAGTTTAAAGTAGAGTTGCTGCCACTATATCCTGTCCCAGTATCTCTGGAGCAAGGCCGCGCATAGCGACAGTGAAGGGGAGGGGGCCATCGAGTGGGCAGAGGGAATTAGAACACGCTGCTGGGAAGGCTGGTAACCGCAGTCGCTTCTCCCCTCCACGCAATCCCGTTCTTACGTGTGGTGGGGTTGTCTTGCGTCACTACTTGCGCAGAGACTTGTTTTCGTTGGCCTGCTCCAGAGATATCTGGAACAGTGTGTATGTGCCGCAACAGAGTATCGAACCCGGGTTAGAACCCTTGCTTAGAAGACAGCGACCCTACCACTACGCCATCCAGGAGGCCACTACATATGTCACTTTTTTTTACGAAAAATAATTCTTCATATGAGTGAACCCATACATGCATCCTAACATAGCAGGAACAATGGTTGATTGATTGATTGGTTTATATTACTTCGCCCTTCTGCCACTTTTGACTAATCGCGAAGATGAGGATTAGTGATGATATGATGATTGATGAAGAGATACTCACAAATAACAACTATACCCAGACCGGGATTCGAACCTGAGACCCCTAGCGTTGTAGCGCGCCGTGCTAAGCACCACGCTCCGGAGGTCGGTCCACAATGGTTGTCATTAGAAAACTGAGACTGTATAATGCTGACTTTAATATACGAGGGTGTATCAAAAAGTTTAGACTAAGGGTATTATTTTAAGACTATTGACACCATTGATTCTCAATTACGAACTTTCAAAATAGTTCCTTCGAAAGTGATACGCTGATTCCACCGTTAAATCCACTTTTCAAAGCAAAAGATTGAAGAAGCCTATCTTCGTAATTTTGTTTAGGATGGACACACTAGCTTTGTGAGCTCACTTTTTTTTTTTTTAACTTACACCTTCAGAAGCATTAGAGTAATACTCCTCAGTGGCTGCAAGCTGTTTACGAGCTACAATATCAAAACACAATTCCAGTTTCGTCGAACTAAACCTGATTACCGCACACGGCTTCAAACCCATGCTGGATGCTAAAAAAGGCACGTCCTAAACGAATGATTGCCTGCCACCAACTGAATAGTTCAAGAACAGTGGTGCTTATCTTATGACGTCATTCAAGGTCACTTCTCTCCATGACAACTGACGGACGTTAGCGCGCGCGCGTTTAAACAGAATAAAATATTTTTGTGTGTGTGATTCACCCTCGTAATTTCTCCTAAACATGGTTTTCAGTTTGTAGGAGGTACTCAACTTATGCCCGCCTTGTAATCAAGGGGTCCCGAGTTCGATACCCAGTGGAGGTTCATAGTGGTTCGGATCCCACTTTAAATTGTAGATCCAGTCCCGATTAGCCTTACTGTGCATAAAGTGGACGTAAAACACCAAATCAATCAATCAATCAAATCAACTTATGCCCTCAACGACACTACTTCTAATGGCTGTAACCACTACACTACGGGGTTGGTTAAACAGTGCTATAATCCCGGAACTAGATGTCGCACTGATGTACTCATATGATCCATCTTCCTTATATATCGAGTAGGGGGTTTAATACATCTATGATAATTTAATTCCACGTGTTTGTGATTGGCATGAGCCTAGTGATCTTCAAAACACTTTTAATCTGCTGTGGCACTTTCCTCTTTGCTTGTAGTACTAAATTAAATTAGTCTTTATTTACTTTGCACGACAGCTAGCATACTTATCTAGGTAAATTTCTCGTATCGGACAAACGGCTGAAATTTTATAGTTCATTTAATGTGAATATTCGTACTTACGTATTCTGCATTGAGAAACATTGTTGAAGGTGGCATTTCACTTATTTCACGGAAATAAGCTCTATTTGCGACATATCGAGTAAGTTTTCTTTGTTTCTTCGGTAACACGCAAAATGGCGGTCACAGTTTCACTACCTTACTCGGCATGCAGTATTTCCACACCACTGCACCCACAATTACCTACGTAGCCCCACAAACTATTAACTCATAGCCCCACGAACCATGTCAGGTAAGGTTAGGTTAGGTATGGTCACGTATAGGTTACAAGAGTTAAAAATTGGTTTCGAAAAAAATATGCGTAACCCCACACACCATTCTCGCATAGTCCCACGAACCATTGACCCATAGCTCCACGAACCATTGACACATAGCCCCACAAACCATTTGCGGAAACGTACCTTCTTCAGTTACAAAAACACGTGTTTGGAAACACTGACCGGGATTACGTCATCACACACATCTAGATCCACCTGGAACTAAATGGATGCAAGAGCTTTCGTGCATCGGTCACACATTTATAACGAAAAATAGATGATTTACCGGCAAAATTCAATGATCGATGCGAGAAAACACTTCCCCGAACTTACAGAAGTATAAAGAAACTGCATTCGGTAAGTAATTTCTCCTGTAAATTTGAAGAAATCTGTTTGTCCCTTACGAGAAATTTACCCTTATCTAATTTTATTGTAATTATTTAAATAGGTTAAATATTTAAGAAAATGTTTCAATACACGCACATCAGGGAACTGCTTATTTAACACTTTCACTCCATCTGTATGTTATAAAAAGAGTTTTGTTTGTAATATAAATGTTTAGATTATAAAACAAGTGGATAAAGAAAGCTAATTTTATATGTCTGGGGAGGGGGGCTAAGACCTCAAAGCCCCATCCTCGGCAATTAAAGGTAGGGGGTTGTTTACAACTTTAAGTTAGATTTTTGGGTTTGGAATGGGAAATTCAATTTTAACTTTTGTCCTGTTGACAGAGCAACACGTCTCTCCTGTGATAACGGCATCTTTTTTTCAAAAGTTTCTGGTGAAATAACTTCCGGTATTGCAACCTGCTTTCCTAGGCAAAACCTGCACCATCCAGGTTTCCGTTCTCAATCCCTGGTCTCCATGGCAACCCATCTGGAAAACGTGCCACGGCACTCAGAGCTTCTAAACGCTGCCCTCACTAAAGGCGATTCGGAAAGTAATTTCGGCTGAGGGGGTGGGGGGAGGGTACGACAATGGCCGCCACGTCCTTGTTGTGCTTCGAACAAAGGTGATTCTTGCAGGGATCCGTCGGCTCTCGATTCTGGGTTAGTAAACTGCACGGGGCGCATGACGTCATAAATTGTTCTTTGTGTCGTCAGGAAGGTTTTCCTGTTCTGACCGGAAATGGAAGGATGCCGGGTCAATCGGAGTTGAGTGACGTATAATGAATCGACGGAGAAAGAAGGATTGGGGAGAGGAAGGGGGACATTTCCGATCGGAGCGGGTTTAAGGCTTTTTTGCCTTTTGGGCAGTGTATTATATACACTGCCAATGTCAACTGGCAGCGCAGGTCCATTCCTGTCATTTATGTGACCCTTATAAATAGTTTCTTTGCACAAAACATTAGGAAAACCATGAAATTTGATAGACATTTGGTACTTTCCTAGCAGTCTCCTGTCTACGGTCGCCATATTGGAAAATGACTGCCAATTGTCGATTTTTTGCCCATAATTCAATAAGAGGTTAGGTGTGGAAATAACGTGCGTTGTGTAGCCTCGCCTCTTAGGCAGGCAAGCCCGGTGACTGCTTTGTTTTCAGAAGAGGGGTCAGGTTTGTAAAGTTTGTTGTGAAGTGTCAATTTTATGCTCATCATATAATGTAGAAATGAATTTATAAACATTCCAAAATAATTGATTGAGTTTTTTTAAGTCCACTTTGTACACAGATGGACTAATCGAGAGGGATCCGACCGAACCACTATGTGCCTCCACGTGGTATCACATCCTGAACTCCTTGTTAATAAGGTAACGACGTTGCCACTATGCCATCTGGAGGCTCGTATTCTAAATAAAGTTAAGCACTTTATTAAAACGGACCTCAACAACGTGGTAGGGTGTCACGCGAGAGACTCAGGTGAGTTATCTAAGGTCAGTATTTCTCTACCCTCAGATAAATGGGTTGGGGGGTTTAACTGTGGAGGTAAACGCGCAACGGAAACTCTGTGCTGACCACATCACCTCCAGAAATGACCAAGATCCAGAATGTATGGATCATTACCTTCTGCCGACCACTGTAGCGGAGTGGTTAGCACATCTCGCTACGACGCCAGGGGTCCCGGGTTCGAATCCTAGCCTGGACATGGATATTTGTGAGTGTTTATTCATCATATCATCACTCATCCCCATCACTCATCTACTCATCCCCAAACGTGGCACTAGAAGCAAAGTAAAATAAGGCAAATCAATCAATCAATCATTACCTCCATATCGCACTCTGTGCCTTCAGAGCACGGTGCAAAGTGCACGAGAAGCTTTACCTTTCCATAATTAAAAAAAAAAATCAGATTTCTCAAAATTGGGGCTGAGCTTAAGTTTACTTTATACACAGATAGGCGTGTCGAGAGCGGACCTACAGTTTAGAGTGGGATCCGAGCCGCTGTGTACCTCCACCGGGTATCGAACCCGGAATATCTTGATTACCAGGCAAGAACGTTTGCTCGACGCCATCGCGAAGGTGTTACTTGTCGAAATTGAAGAGGTATTCAAGAGAATGGTTATGTTACTGTTAACGGCCCAATTCCATTAATATTCGCCTTGGCTTGCCACCATCGGAGGGGCTCTGGGGAGAAGGCCGCTGACAACCAAATCAGAAAGGACTTTACGGAGTGTTGCAAATTTTCAGCGTCGCCTCGAGACGCCTTGGGGGAATACGAAACAGCAGAGGAAGACAACATCCCCTGCGCGTTAATTCTGCTGCTGGGCCCGCCCCTGAAGCAGAACTTTACAGTAACTGCCACTTTCCCTCCGACACAAGGCTCGAGAAACTTTTATTCGAAGCAGAGTGAAGGAGATTATTTTCATTGTTGAGGAAACTGTTGCACATCCTCCGGGGCGAATCTTGTCAAGTTCATGTTGAACACTTTTCTAAGAGATTCCAAAGTTAAGAGAAGTTGACGAAACTTTGATTAAGTCACTTGCCGTGAGAATACACTCGTGTGTTCTTGCATGGACGTATGACAACCAAAGCTCGCCTATTCATTATTCATTTCACATAATATCTCTTCCGTGAATCAACAACCAGAAATATAGTTTCCGAAGATTTTGTAAACGTCGTGACTGATTTTGTTAAAACTCAGCACCTACACAGGTATGTGGCTGCTATGAAAATTACGGACCAATAGAACTAATTTCACGTTATTTGGTGAAAGCATTAGTGACTTGTATCCCGTTTAGTCTCAAAGCCAGCCAAAACCATGACTGCCTATCAAAGTTTTTATTGATAAAGTATAGCCAAAGCGATTGGTTACAATTGTTGGGAGTTTCACTACCTTATCTCTGAAGATGGGCTACACAAAGACTTCATGTCGAAAAATTGATTTTCTTGCGCCATCTGGGAACGGTCTGACCTATTTCATTCAAATGCAATGATATATTAGTCATTCGAAGTATAACGGTTGTATGCATTCCAGCATACGACTTCTACGTTGTTTAGTTTATATATAATCGTGTGAATTTGAATTTGAATTTAAAATCTTGGGTGCGTCGGCACTTAGGCTATTTTGCACCCGACACATTATAAGGGGTCCAGCCCTTACCGTTACAAGTAACAACTCTAACGTTGCAGAACTAAAATCTTAATATATTCTGACTGTTAAAAGCAGAGACTGTAAACGGGTACTCAGCACACACAAGGACAAAAACAGGACAACACACACAAAATTATACTGGCCTTAGTGCCAGTCGTCAGAGCCTCGTTCGTCTGCAAGATGCAGTCCAGGGTGTACTACGTGGAAGTGAGGTTGACTTTTGGGCGCCTACGTGGAAGTTATCCCTTACACCCCATATAATCGTGTGAGAACCAAAGGAGAAAGAAGAAATACTTAAAAATAGGCTATGTCTAAACCTTGAAAAGAGTCAATACATTGGAGATATAAGTTTTGGATAGGATTGGAAATCCTTAATATTGTGGATATATTTGTGTGTGGGGGGGGTAATAGGTAAGGTTGAAATATCTGCCTGTACCCTTGAAGTTTTTGAAAGTTCGCCTTTGAAAAACTGGAATTATACTTAAATTCTATCATGGTTCTAAAGTGGCCACCATGTACGAGTATTAGTGACTTGCTCCCACTTTAACTAAGAATGACCAGGAAAATCAGAATGTCGAATATGCTGATTTCAAATTATCGGATATCCCTTTTGGACACAACGGATTAATCGAATGTCGAGATTTTTTAATTATCCAGACATTCGGCTGTCCGAAATATTTGAATATTTCGATCTTTGAATTATTCGGATTGTCGCGACTTGAGAAAACTTACATGGGCGCAAAACTAAACATTCCAGTCGCGCTTTGCGGCCGTTGAAACACTGGAGCTCTGACCACTTCGCCATTGAGGCAGGCGATATTGATGATAATGACACACATTTCAGACTCTTCTCTTTGGTTTGATAGAAGTCAAAGGTTGCGACAGGGCTTCCTCTTGTGATGAAAGCCTTCTTGATAGTCCCAGTGCGCGTGGTGATCGATACAGAATTGCCAACCATATTCTCGTCTCCTAACTTTCTTCCTTCGCCGATGACAAAGGGCAAGTGACGTTCTTTATCACCCTGTCTTGTAATTTGACCCCAAAACGTCACCGCGTATCCTTGGCTTTACATACTAAATTGTTCGCAAAGATCTTTCATGAGGACGGGCAAAAAACATGGTATAATTGACTGTGTAATAATTGGACTCCATTTCTCTTCTGAGGGTCCAGAAAATGAAAAGAAAGACAGGGAAGCTGGGAAGAAGGAAAGTGAAGCCTTTGAAACGAAATTTTAATTGAAGGCTCATTATGAGACTTTTAATTAGAAGCAATATGAGAATCATATCAGAAAAACTGGTGTAATTTCGTGCTCGAAACTTAATATATCATCAGAAGATCTTTCTCTCCTTTGTCTCAAACGCTCCGCAAGATTTTCAGTCCAAAAAACGGTCTAGCGAAGGATGCTCAGAACTTGAGGATTTGAACGCACGTAAAAACGATAAGGCATACCAGGTGTAAGAATTTTATTCCCGAAATGACCCCGTGAAAGCAAAACAGTGTATAGTTGAGGTCCCGATTCGAACGCCATTTCGGTAACTTTGACATAGCTCGAAAGGATGCCGACCGAACGCGTATCTGGTTTCGAGCCAGCTCTTGTTTTTTATGAGAAGAGCTGTTGCCACTTTTACCTGCCGTGTTTAGACATCCAAACTTGAACTACGACGACATTACACTCCCAAGGTCTCCATATTGTATGTAAAAATAGAACAACACAATAACGCAACCTAACGTTATGAAATCTCTAAAGAAACTGAATTTGCAACATCCCATTTACTCCGCGTGGACTTGACAAGTACTGTCAGTTCCTAAAAGGGACGCTATTGGTGGGGAAAAGTTTGAGAGGAGGATATACTGGGCTACACGTGGACTTGACATTTGGTTGTCAGAGGGAAACTAATCTTTCGGAACTTTCTTTGAAGTGAAGTGGCGCTTGAATCATGACTTCAACTATACCTGTGAACTAGCTGCTGCTGTCGCTTGTGAAATGCTCTTCTTGTGAAGCTATACGCAGGAGGCTACGTGACATGAGTAAGGTGGATGGTTCATTTTTGCTGTTTCTTAGCCAAGAACTATGGAGTCATTATGAGAAAGGGCATTGTCATGCTTGAATCCACTAGTCAGGCTTAGCCTTTTTCTCCAAACAGATTCCCGTAATCTTTTCAGCACTTCAAAATAACACTTTTGCTTGTCCTTGTGGAATGAATTCATGGTGAATTATCCCCTTGTGATCGATGAAAAACCCAAGCATTGTCTTGGAACTGCGCGGAGATATACAAGCTTTAATTGGCCGAGATGAGTTGTGTGTTTTCCACTTCGTGCTCTGAAGTTTAGATACGAGGTACTATCTCTGCCGAATTTCGTTTTCTGCCAACAGTGTACCGCGGCCAGGTACTACTTCCGGTGCTGCTGGGGAACGAATGACTTCTTTGGTCTGTGTCGTATGTAAATCCAAGTTGAAACATGTCCACACGGGCTTGGGTACGCCTGACTCAGCATCCATCGGCCTTTCTAGGGATTTAATTGTCCAACCTCGTATATAACATTAGAGCCCTATTTTTTACGGAATTATATATTTTACTCTATATCAAGTCACATAAAATCCTAGTGTGTCCATGAATTATGCATGTCTCTCATATTAATAATTTAGTTCTCATAGTTTAATCTATTCTACATATATTTTATAATTTTTATGTATTTGTGCGAGAATTTGTACATGATTTTCTAAGGACTCCAGATAGCTATGGAAGTGGATTTGAAGATACTGCAGTATCAGAAATCTTTGAAATAAAGGTTTTTAAATATCCAGTTATTTAGCACAGCTCTCTGATGAACATATTTATGCACATGCAAATATTTATGGAAGTTAATCGTATTTTTGGGTAAGGCTATTTATCAGGTAACTAGCGAAGCTCGACAGTATTGAGGGAATAATAGAAACTGTTGGAGATCGGAAAGCTATGCTTATTAGGTGTGAGATGATAGAGTGTAGTCCTCAAAATCGGACCACTTTCAAATGAAACACATATAAAATCGAACGTAGCTATTTTGTGGTGATCCGATTTGCACTACTTTTTTTTATCCAATTTAAAGGACTAGTATACGAACTGCAAAGTACAGCCTACACGAGCAACAGCAACAATGACCATGAAAAAGTCAAAGACATCGTATTTGTGTAGTGTTCCTCCTATTTATAACACACCAACATCAACACCTATTACAACAATGCGCACCTTGTGAGCTTAACCAAGTACTGAAGAAATATTTAACAGCAGAGTAAACACACACAATGGCTCACGTAAACGGTATGTTTCGAATCGCTTTGTCACAATGAGTACAGAGTGAACACTGTACCCGTTCGCTACTGTCTGCACGAGGCATGGGGTCACTCAGTGAGAATAGTAAAATACATCACCACTCCATATGTTCAGCGCTGGAAACGGTAAACCTTAGGCCGATCCGATTTTGAGAACTCCACTCTACCTTGAACAGCCATACAAGAAGTTATATTTTATGAGGATTTTATTTTGAAATCATTCACAAACATTATTATTATGACTAAAGTAGGAATATTTTTCAAGAGACTGGAGTTGGAAAGTTGAATATTACATCGCAGCGTTACATGTTACATGGGGCGAATACATTATAAAATATTTCGTAATCTCCATGTTTAACCATCGTTTTGCAACATGCTCAAAGACAATAATGGTAATCTGGGTCTTTCACTTGAAACTTTTGTAGCCCCATCAGCTCCCCCTCCTACGTTAGTGAACTACATACCTGTACCCGGGGCGTTAATAGGTTTTGATTCCGCTCCTTTGCTTGGGACGGAAAAAGCAACCAGACACTCATCTTATCAACGAAAGGTTCGAATGGCCACATTTGGTATTGTATTTATTCCTCCGTTTATATTGGTTAGTTTATAATTTACCACTAGTGATCGCGGTGGCTCAGTCGGTAACGCGTCTGACTACCATGCTCAAGATCCCGGGTTCGATCCCCGGCCGGTTCAAATCCGGGAACTCTTCTAACGTTGGAAGCGGCCACGGCGCCAACCCAGCGTCGAATAACATGGGTAGCTGGGGGAAACCCTGGGGGGTAAAGGCGGTCAGGGGCCTGATGCTGATCACATCACCCCCACTCATGACCGGATAAAGAATGTGTGGGGCGTTACCCCCACACCCCCTATACGCCTTCATGGCGATGTGCTAAGCACAGGGGGAGCATTTTACTTTTTTTATATATAATTTATCACTATGCAGCATATTGAATACAATTGAATCGTTTAGAAATCCCCTTTCGACCACTTCTGGCGAAATCGATACTTGTACAGTTTCATATAGCTCTTGCCAAGACGCATTCTAGAAATTCATCATGTAACCGCCTACCTATACTCTGTCCCATCTAACTCTGGAGCAGGCGAACGAAAACAAGTCTCTGCGCAAATAGTGACGCCAGATTGCTCCACCAATGAATACGTGAGAGGGACAGAATTGCGTGGCGGAGGAGAAAGCGAATGCAGTTACCAGCCTTGGAGCAGCGTGTACTCCTTCCGCCAATATCACATATACTGTCTCAGTAATGTACGGGGCAAGCGAACGAAAAAAGTCTCTGCGAGAGTAGTGACTCCGAAGGGCTCTTGTGTTCATGAATGAAAAAACGCTGTTGCAACTACCAACAAGGTTTGCAGCAGCGCACACAGTTTGCTCCCTTCTCGATTTCTCCCCCTCTCTACCGTGTTGCGCGGTCTTGCTCCATAAATTCCCGAGACTGGGTGTGTTTTTCGAGATTCAAATCGTCTATGCTTCTTATCCATCTGAGCTAAAATTTTTGGTATGTGTATTTCGATATCGTTTATACACAACAGTATACCCCGTCCTAGCTATTTGTGGAGCAAGGCAGCGCATAGCGTCAGAGAAGCGAGGGAAATCTATTGGCCAGAGAGAAGCAGTAGACGCTGATGGGAAGGCTGGTACCCTCACTCGCTTTCCCCCACTCCACGCAATTCCGTTTCTCTTACGTGTTCATTGGTGGAGCCGTCTCGCGTCACTACTTGCGCAGAGACTTGTTTTCGATTGCCTGCTCCACAGTTAGCTGAGACGGAGTATAGATTTCCCTCGCTTCTCTGGCGCTGTGCGCGGTCTTGCTCCAAAGTTAGCTGGGACAGGGTATAAGGTACCTAGCTAGGTACGTGGTTACATCAAACAATGAGTCTTGGCAAGGGCTATATGAAACTGTTCAAATATCGTTTTCGATAGGGGTTTCTGAAATAAACGATTTAATTATTATAGCATGCAGAGAATCGTAAATACGAGGCGTATTCGTAAAGTAAGTACCGTTTGCAAATATTGCCATGCAGTCGCGACCGTGTGAGTTCTCGCTGACGTCCTTCATCCATTAGTTAGCCACAGGCACGAGTGGGAGCAGATCAAGCTTTTTCTTCGTAGTTTTCTGAGGGTTTGAAATGTTCAAGAAAATCAATCGGCCCGCCGACTGTGAAGTCCGGTCTGTGATTTGTTTTCTCAATGCAAGAATGGTTCAATTCTTACCTAGAGGACAGACCACCACCAAAGATGTCCGCTGTGACACACTAATCACACGGAATGCTTAGCGAAGGCATTGTGTTGCTTCACGACAATGCTCGTCCTCATACGGCCCAACAAATTCAAAATTTCATCACATTATTCGGCTGGGAACAATTTGTTCATCCACCAACAGCCCTGAGTTGGCACCATGTGACTACCATCTCTTTCTTGATCTGAAGAAGAAGTTTCTTGCTGGTCAGCGTTTCGACGAGGACGACGACGTCGAAGCAGCATGGCATGGATGGCTTTCGTCACAGGCGGGAACATTCTATGATGATGGGATACAAAAACTAGTGCCACGCTACGACAAATGCTTGAACAATTGTGGAAACTACGTAGAAAAGTAGTTTAAGGTCTGTAGAATGCAATGCAAATAAAAAAGGTACGAAACTATTTAACTTAATTTTTTTACACCCTTTCGGTACTTACTTTCCGAATACGCCTCGTATAATGGTATCTAATAAAACAATGATGGACATCTCTGAAAAAGATCCTGCCAACGCCAGTGGCTGTTGCTTGCTGGAGCTGTCGCTAGCTTCTCCAGTTTCCACTTCTCCTGTGATGTGTGTTTACGTTTTCTCCACCAAACTAAAGCGTTCAGGACAAAAGCGCGAATGATTAAACTGCCATTTATGCGCAGTTTACTACCCTGGAAACCTTGTTTTGCTTGAAACCAACAGCCCGCAATCTTTACGCAAGGTTGAACTGCGTAAACCGAGGGATGCGGAATTCTTTAAGGAACTCGAGGCGGTGGTAATTCGCAGTCTCTCACTCTCTGCGCCAATCCTTAATTACTTGGTGACACTCCGCCAGGCGTTAATGGGGACTATTGACAAACGCAAAACGGAGGGGAGAGGTCGCGCCATAAATTCCGGCGCCCGGATTGCTCCGGTGGATTGTGTACAAGCATCGAGCAATGTTTTGAATCCGGGTTTGGCAGGCGTGCATTTGCGAACGGGCTTGTTTTGGCCAGATTTTATGTCTCGAGTGGTATCAGACCGACCTTTGTAGGGGAATGGTTAGCATAACGTGATACACTGATAACGTGATAAATCGAGGGCTAATCTTCGACAGGATGTATTGCATCTAACAATGACTGATCGAACAATATTTTGTATAGTAAATAAGTTGGCTGAAATAATTTCAAGCAATGAAGAGCTTGAATACAGAACCTCAAGAAGGGTGCCAGGAAATGGCCAAATAAATCCTGGGAAACCAGTGACAGAGAGAAGGGTCACAGCTGAACTAAGAAGATCTACAAGAAGACATGAGAGGACTGACCCTGAATCTTTGGACTCAGAAGAGGAGGATCCTGATGGTAATATCAAGTTCTATGAGGATGGACCTACTTCCATAAATAGAAGAAGATACTTCGTACATAACTACACTTAGAAAGATACCGACTGGAATGCAATGAATCCAAATTGTCACAGATTCCCAGGCTGAAGAAAGAAGAAAATACCAAATACGGAACACCTAATTATACTGGATAGTTCATCATCCCAGTACCCATATAACCTTTTATTATATTCCTACATAAATGTATAATGTATATATATATATATATATATATTTGCTTATATTTGTTTATCATATTATCGTAGTTTATATATACACTTTATTTTATATAAATATACTCAACAAACTTATATAGAACCAAAATGAAAGTTCATACGTCTTGGTTTTCATAAAGGTACCAAGACTCAAGTTTCACTTATACTCGTCTTATTCTATAACGTGATACAAAGGTTCCGGGTTCGAATCTCCTCCTTGGCATGTTCTTTGTGAGAGTCCCTTCATCACTTTTGTCATCCCATTACTCATATTCCTCGTCGCGATTAGCCAAATGTGGCAGAGAAGGGAAGTAAAATGAACCAAATTGGCCAGCCCAATCATATCGTATCATACCTTACCTTCGTGAATTCTCTTGCATTCGGAATGGACGAATTTATCTTTTTGTAGGAGTAAAACACGGGTGCCCGTCGCCTTCAACACGTATCATACCTTACGGTATGGGGATCGAATCCTGGTGAGCATATCGCAAACTAGCCCGCTTAGCTGTTGAGGGCTCTACTGGCTCAGTAGAAGAGGTACATAAGCACGTAACAAGAATGGCAACACTATACTTGGGTTTTAGACTCGTCAAGACAGAATCGGCAGATGCATGGTTGGATAATGGAGGAAAATCTCAGCCAGTGTATATTCCTTCTATCACTCCGGACTACAGCGCCTTGAATAACGTAGTGTGGAAAACAACCCAAGAAACTGGTTCCCAAGACGGATGAGAAACATAGATGGCAGTGTGATTAATATCGGTGCTAATTTTCTGATGAAAGTAATGCGACTTTGTTAGTTTTTGGAATATATTATGTAGATTTGTTTGTCTTGAAAGGCGGTACGTGAATTGATGGAAACAGTTATATTTGTGGAGTGATTTGCAGTCACGAAATGGAATTAATTAGGAATGGAAAGTAAAATAAAATGAATAAATATATAGCATGCGTGCGTAACACAAGAAGAAACATCGCAATGTGATTCCGGACGTCAGGTCTTGGACTGTGTATTAGAGTTTATTTTTCTATGTTATTATAATATAAATAGTATCCTGAAAAATATTTCATACCGAGGCGACAAACCACAAGTATCGCTTGAAAGCGCCGTTGGTAATCAATGCAGCCTTTCGAACCGTAGGGACACAAGCTCTGACTGCACCGTTTCCTCAAGGAGATTCTAGACCAAAGCGACACGCGACAAACAATACGAGGATTTCACACCAAAGCGACACGGGTCCTTCGGTCCAAGGCAACTTTCATACCGAAGCGACACATGTTGCTTGGAAACGGGCTAATCAGGCCAGCGTTCGGTTGGTGAAATCCTCAAGCGACAAGTGTCGCGTACCGCTTTGATGTGCTGCGCAATCTCCCTAAAGCAAGACACTCATTGCATCGCGCATGCGCGAACAACAAACCACGGCAACACGTTGCCAGCTATTGAAGAAATGGCCCAATGTGAGCGACACACAAGCGACAAAGCGACACGTGCGGCTTATCGTGTCGCCTAGATCTGTTGTTCGCACAATTAGCAGCAAACGCTTTCTAATAGACTGAAATGCCGCTTCAAGGCTGTCGCTTGTCACTTAGCGCGTCGCTTCGATCTGATCACAAGTAGCATGCGAATACGATATATGAACGTGTCGTTTGCTGTTTCGACCCTCATGCGCAATGAATGCTATTTTACAGTCTGGAAGTGTCTGTGTCGCGTGTCCCATTGGTCTGAAAGTTTCCTTACACTCATGTCGATGGCATTAAGGACTTTTTGTGGGTTTCCCTTTATAGTTTCATGCAATCATCATTATCATCATCGCCGCGATTAGTTTAAAGCGGAAGATAAGATACAGTAAATATAAAAAATATAAATGCTTCAGTGTGTATATCTTTAAAAGAAATCATGATGATGATAATAATTATGAACCTAATTCATACACAAAAATTTAGTTACCAAGAGAATTCCACGCGTATTTTTTCTCCCGTATTATTAACGAAAGTATGACGATAAGAGGACGTGGTCGACTGTCTAGAATGTTCGTTAATATCTTCGCTACCACTGTACCAAATATCATAGCAATTATCACATTCATGGAAATGCTTTATGTAAAAGAATCAGACGTTGCAGCGAAAACTCCATTTACTTCCATTATAAGCAGACGAATACCAAGCACCGAGACCAACACCAGCGCCTCTAGCGGTATCATATTCGAGTGGAACCAGCCAGAGAGCCCAGAACCGTGCCGTTTTCTACACTACGTTATTCAAGGCGCTGTACTCCGGACGACCTTCTCTCCTAATCGCTACTCCCCGACTTCACTCTCCACTTCCACCTACTACCCCCAGGACTGGACTCCCTTCATCTCCCTGACCACCGACCCAATGCCACCCCCTTCACCTCCCCTCAGTCATTCTCCTCTCATAATCCGGTGACACGACTCTGGGTTGAGGAATGCCTTAATTTACACATTCCTTGTATTTCCTCTGTACAACCTAACGGCGGATCTGCTCGAGACTTTGCGTTACTTTATGATATCATATTATTTTACCGTGCTTAAGTACGAAAATTTATCTTTAGGAATTGTGTGGCATCCCATATTCACTGCAGCGTTATATCTATTATGGTGTATATTAGACTCAATAGTAACACAGTTCGCTTATTTATACAACACTTTTGTCCAAGGTGCAGTTCGACTGACATTATTGGATTGTTTCTAATTAGAATTTTCTATTACTTTATGCTTGATTCATTTGGTTTATTTTGCTTTCGTTTTTCGGCTACTTTTAGCTAATAGCGAAGATGAGGATGAGTAATGATATGATTTAATTGATGAAATGACACTCACAAAGAACACCGACTCCCAGGCCGGGATTCGAACCCGGTTCCTCTGGCATTGTAGCGCGCTGTGTCGCCACGGAGGTCTGCTGTAAAACAAAGGAACGCTTTATCGTTCAGCGAACTCCTCCAATGGATCCGGATGCACCGATGAGATGCTGCCTGACAGAGATTTATTCTCAAAGCGTGCTTGCGCCCCTGAGTTTATTTATTAAGTGCTCTGTATGAATATTCAATTGCAATATTATGTATTTTTATATGCTCTGAATATTCTACGTGTAACCTCTTCTAGCCTTGTATCTGAGACGAAGGAAAAGCGAACACTTTTGGCTGTTACGAGTCAAAGTTTGGAATAAACGGGCCGTTGGCAACAGACTATGTAAACCCTAGTTGGGAGAGGGCGGGGGGAGGGGGAATCTGGAACTTGAAAGGGAGAGGCCGTGTTGCTCCTTCGGGCTACCGCTGGAGATCGAAGCTCCTGAGCGGATGCTGGATAAAGAGTAGTTTCACCGGGCAATCTAGTGCTTTGGTATCCAGTAATATCAAGAAAAGGGTTTATTCTGGATACTGGATAAAATTGTTGCGGCACCCTGTGAAAGATAGTGCCTGGTTGCCGAGAAACGTCACGAAAAAATGTACACTCACCGGCAATAAAACTGGGACACCTAGATCCTGAAACAATCGCTTCCCTGCAATACTTATGTGGTTTTTAAATGGTAATTTCTACCGCCGCCGTATAGTTAGGCAACACACACAACGCCTTGAACGCCAGTATTTCAGAATCTTGGTGTCCCATTTTATTGCTGGTGACTGTACATGCCGAGCGACCTCGTATTGATGATATCGTGGATACAAGAGTACCCATGAGATATTGAATTGCCAGTGTAAATTATTCTGGAAAGAACAACTTCCACCCCAACACAGAGGAAAGTCACCAAAACCGACATATGATTTTCTTTTTTACTCATAACTCAGAGTATAGGAGGAATTTTCCGAAGTGGAATATATCAATGTATGCATCAATTCCATGTCTAAGTATAAGCTGCTTAACATTGTCTATTACAACAACATTTTGTATCGCAAAATTGTTTTTACACGAAAGGTAAAAATCATGGCATCTGAGGAAATGGGTTCCTAACCGACACCTGTTTAAATAAGGAATTAAATTACAAAACAACACAAACAAATATTTGTAAATGGTTTCTATTAGAGAAGAAAGCAATTCCTTTAATTATCATGAAACAAATGCAATTTCTTTGGACTATTTAGCCCTCAATGGCAAGTCATTTACAGAAAACACAGACATTATTTAAATCATGTTCTGCACCTGCATATTGAACATGAGCCGAAAGATTGCACATTAGGGTGTATCGAAAAAAACTTTTTTTCGAAATGTTAAGATGGCTAGTGCGGAAAAGTGGCCATTTGCGACCAAAAAGACGGCTGATTTTTTTCAGATTTTTTGGAGGTCGTTTAGGTGGCGCGCATCGACCTTGAAGTTTTGATAGTGATTTGGTTATGCAACACGCACAACAATTTCACAAAAATGTCATTATTTGGCTATTTCATGTCTTTTTTTCTGCATTATGGTCGTTTATTGTTTTGTTTATGGCAAATATGCTACATTCGTGCCTCAGGGGTGGTTTTCTATGCTGTTTACGTATGCTTTTGGTCAAAAATTGTCAATTTGAGGCTAAAAATTCATTTTTTTCTATTGATGGTTTCCAATTGGTTTCGTCTTTGTGTTTTATTCGAAAGTTTTCCGATATAAAAGACTAAATAAAATATTTTGGCTTTCTAATTGCTAACAGTTTCTCAATTACTGTCCAGCGCTTTGCTTATTTTCATAGCTTATTATGCTTTGAAAATAACCCAGAGCTCACCACGATTGATTGATTGATTTAGTTTATTTTACTTCGCGTTTTGTGCCTCTTGGCTAATTTGCGAAGATGGGGATGAGTGATGAAATGATGAAATTGATGAATGGACATTCACAAACAACCAAGCCCGACCGGGATTCGAACCCGGTACCCTTGGCGTCGCAGCGCGATGCGCTAACCACTCGACCACAGGGTCGGGCCCTAGAGCTCACCACGAGGAGGTGGCTGGTCTGTGAGCCCCACCCACTCACCCACCTAAATTATGTTGGCAAACATAATTTTACTAAGGGGCAGGCCACGATTTTCTTCTAGTTTTCTCCTGTAATTATATAGTCACTTTTTGTTCGAAATGTTGGCATATGTTCTCTAGATTATCAATTTCGCTTTGATGTAGCCAGTGCGCTGGCACCGAAAACGGAAGAAGCAGCCTCTGTGATGATTTTCACAAGTCGCTCCGCTCCTTGTGTGTGGCAGGGAAAGTCTTGAATTTCAGACATTTTTTGTTTTTAATGTAGTCATCTACTTCTTCATTTCTAATATTGTTGGTCAACGGAGGCTCGTGGAGGGAGCATGAAGCCCAATCAACCATGTCATAGTATTGGTCTACATTAAAATTGATGGTTGGTAAAACAAAAGTGCGAATTCTTTTGCCTTTTTTCAATCCTCTTGCTTTCTTAATTCTTTGCCAACCAAGACTTCTTATTTCTGGGTTTTGGCCCGTTATTAAAGCCAGCAGGAGATTTTCAGGATGGGCGAAGAATGCGTTTTGTTGAATGACCCTATCAATCAGATCTCTCAAGTGGTGTGGGAGAAATCTGGACAACTGGATCAAATTCCAGAGGTGTCGCGCTCCGTCAGTTATCGATGGTTCCTTCTTGATCCCAAACCACACCGGTGCGTACACCTTCATTATGTAGTATGTGACACCAAATAATGACATTTTTGTGAAATTGTTGTGCGTGTTGCATAACCAAATCACTATCAAAACTTCAAGGTCGATGCGCGCCACCTAAACGACCTCCAAAAAATCTGAAAAAAATCAGACGTCTTTTTGGTCACAAATGGCCACTTTTCCGCACTAGCCATCTCAACATTTCGAAAAAGAAGTTTTTTTTGATACACCCTATTGCACATTATATGCGTTATCGATTCTTCACCACTGGCATCTTCAAAAGAACGTCCTTCACCAAAATAAATACATTCAGCATCTAGAGTATCTTCATCTCGCGCAACAGTTTAGGGAATCCAATTATTGACGTATGTTTAGGGAAAGACGCCATCAAATAGAAGTTGCATACTTATTTAAATTCATTTCAACTACATCATTCCAATGGATATTTTCAATTATACATTTCATCCATAATTTACCCATATCAGCATTTAATTTGGGTAAAACTGCTAGCATAATCTCGTGAGAAGGAAACATTTTTATGTCTAATACCCTGCAATACATACAGAAATCGATACAGGCTTTCAGCATTAATTTCCTTAACTATAGGTACAGTAGCTATTAACCGAGTCAAATTTTCTTTAGCCATTTCCATATTTAACTTTCTCAAATCTAACCTATTATTTAATACTCATTCGTCTTCATCAGACGACGACGAACTTTCCAAAGGCTTACTTGGGCGTTTATTCACCCACCGGGGTTTTCAAGGTACCTTTACGTACGTTTCTACATCTTCCCCCTCCCTTTGTCGTCCTTGGGCATTTTCAGGAGTGTGTTGAAAGGGTCCAACGAATTCATTAACAACTGCGAAGCAGAATGTTCTCTACGAGTTGATGAAAGTGGAGGAAAAGGCGGAACAAAATTCCTCCCATCCACTGTTCCCGTAATATCTACTGTATAATAATTCCGAGAGGTAGCCATATTACCGCACAATTTTACAATCTAATCAAACTAGAACTATTGACAGCCAATTCTACACAAGTACCAGAGACAGAACAACCATGTAACCACGCTCTGCTCTTATAATCCTATACCTCTCTTATTTCCCCTTTATAAATAATAAAGAAGTGAGACGTGGATTATATTATCGGCGCAGTGGAAGTTAATTATCATTCAGTAGGTAATTAAACTATTTAATGTAAAGCTTAATATTCATTCAACCATAATATTTATTAACAAATCAGATTATACTTTCCACATTTATATATGTATCACAAGGTTCATTCACAACCCATATAAACACAGAAGAACAACGTTTTTGTTTATTCAACAATAATAACCATGTATAATCTCCCATTAAATTGTATCAGTCCGTCCAATTAAATCGTCAAAAGTCAGTACGTAATGGCTATATGAGTCAACTGCAACGCCGCCCAAAACCCGCACAGCCTACATGACCCGGAGCAATGTACCCTTAAAAAATTAAATACCGTATTCTCGCGTCTATTAGCCGCACGCGTGTATAAGCCGCACCCTCTTTTTTGGCCTGAGATTTCAGGAAAATAAAATTTCTCGTGTATAAGCCGCACCTCGTGTATAAGCCGCAAGATTGACTTTTTTTTGCGTAGTTAGCCAATTTCAAGTAAGTATTTTAAAAGTATTTTAACCATTATTTTAGCGCAATGATCTACATATTAATACCGTATCATTCAATTTGAGTCCTCAGAGCCCTTATTCACTGTCATTGCTGCCACTCGTTGAAATATTTTCTGCACAAGAGGTATTGTCATCTTCATCACTAACATCATCATCCCACATTTCATCCTGGGTACCATCTAGGGCAGTGGATATGCCGCACTTCAGAAAATCCTTCACAATTATCTCCGACTTTACACTTTCCATGCTGCCAGAATCCATTCACACACTTGCTTGACAGTGGGACGTTTGATCTTTCCTGTTGCTGTAAGCTCGTGGTTTCCTGCACTAATCCAGTCATTATACAGACGCCGGAACGCAGCTTTAAACGAGCGAATTACACAAACGTCTAGGGGCTGCAGTACAGACGTTAGACCCCCAGGAATCACAGCTACTGTTGCAATTTTGCGTCCATTCTGTCTGTTAGGTGACCAAGAAAGCGTTCCCACACCAGCAAACTATTTTGCTTCAGCAATGCACCAGACCTTCTATTCCACACTTTGTCTATCCAGTTCAATACCAGTACTTCTTCCATCCATCCTTTCTGCTGGGCATGTACGCTTCAGCACAACATACGGTGTCAGTTTCCTTCCATCCTCCTTCCATTCGCAAGAACACCCAACATTGCAGTGCATCGTTGTTTCTCTCCACCCGTGGTCTTGATCGATACGGTGTGCGAGCCTCTCGGTGCAACTGTGCTGGACATAGGCATGTTCCAGTAAATAGGTGTTTCGTCCGCGTTACCGATCTGAGATAAGCTATAATCATTGGACTTTCGCATTCGAATCACGTATTTGTGAAATTTAACAATTTTCTGATCAAGTCTGCAGGGAAATGTTGCGTAATTGTTGTCCTACGGTGAAGCGATAAACTTTTCCTACGCATAAAACGTGAACACCATCCCGCACTAGCTCGGAAAGCTTGACGACTGATGTCTAACTTTGAAGCTACTTCACGAGCTTGAAAACGTATGTCTACGGTTACAGCATAGCCAGCACTTCTTCTCTAATTTACAAAGGCCAAAACTTCTTCTTCTACTTGTGGAAATTTGGCTCCTTTTCCACGAAATGTCTTTCTCTTGCTACTTGTTGTAGCAAGTTGTTCCTTCTGATTTCTCCATCGACGAATGTTAGACTCGTCCACATCGTAATATCGCGCCTCAGATCTGTTGCCGTTTCCTTCAGCATATCGCATCGCTTCAAATTTCAAATGAGCATCGTAGCTTATTCTTCTGCCAGAGATCCTCCCTTTGATAATACCAAGCCTGACCTCAGGTCCACAACCTTATTTAACCAGTTCACTTTACTGAATGGTTTCCAGATCAATACGACAGTAAGGTTGATTCGTGTTCAAAGATAAGATATTATCATATTGTTGCAAAAAAAGATTTAAAGATAAGATATCATATTGTTGCAAACCCTGCTACAGATGCATTGTTGTTGGATTTGCTGTTAATGAATCCGTTATGTGATAAAGATAACAAATCAACATACTATTTTAGTATCCTAGCAGTAGCTGCACTTTCTTTCATTCGCGTGTATAAGCCGCACATGCTTTTCTTATCATTCGCGTGTATAAGCCGCACCCCATTTTTTGGTCCACTTTTCGGGGAAAAAAGTGCGGCTTATAGACGCGAGAATACGGTATCCACTTTAGCATTTTTAAAAGGTAGACATAACTATGTAAACGTTAGGCAAATTACACCAGGCCATGCAGGCCCAAAAAGGGTGATACACGGATATACAGTATACTCAGCCTGTGTCGTACGTCTTCCCCAGTCGGCAAGGATCTGCAACACGCAAAACTCCTCGCTCACCCAGCGCAGAAGCCTAGCCAATGGCATATCCTACCTTAGTCACATGTATCTTGCGTCTTCAATACGACACCAATGAGCTATCGTACACTATGGGCTTACACCTTCTATTGACCGAGTTAAATGCTTTCTCGAAGTCAACGACAGCTGTATAGAGACGAGATGACCATTCTATATTCGCAAGGTGTTAATTTCATCGATAAAAGAAACCCTTCTTGTTCTCTTCTGAGTCTCAAGTTAACTTGTTCTTTAATTCTGTTTAGGATAACTCTAGTGAAGACTGGAATGGAGAGAAGTGCAATACCTCTCCAGTTGTCACACTTTGATGTGTTCCCCTTTTTTCGGTAGCTTCACTAATAGGCCACTCCTCCAGTTCTTAGCCCTATCTCCATATCTTCTCAAACAAGGTCTGCAACTGATTTGCCGTGGCTTCTTGTCTGAAGCACATGGTGATATGCAAACAAAACTAGCAGATTTGATAGAAAATGCAAGAAAGGAGAACTTGTGATTAACTGCAAGAAGACCAAGGCACTGAGGATCAACTCCACAAAAACAGACTTGTTTAGTATCGGTGAAGAGAAAATTGAAAATGCGGATAGCTTTACTTACCTGGGTAGTGTGGTGGTAAACGACGGAGGGGCTGAACAGGATGTTTCTCAACGTATCCAAAAAGCAATGGTACCTTTGTGAGGGTCTATCCAGTATGAAAAAACAAGAAAATATCCATAAAAGCCAAACTTCGTATTTTTCGAAGTAATGTTAAGTCTGTGCTGCCTATATAGGTTTGAGACATGGAAGGTAACAAAAACGATTACCTCTAAACTACAGACCTTCATCAATCACTGCCTTAGAAAATGTTTGAATATCTTTTGGCCAGAAGTGATTTAAAACCAAGGACTTTGGAAAGACTGGAGAAACGGAGGTGTCCACACAGATAAAGCGAAGAAAATGGAATTGGATAGGGCATACGTTGAGGAAGGAAAAAAGGCTGTCGAGAGAGAGACACTAGACTGGAACCCGCAGGGAAGAAGGAAAAGAGGGAGGCCTAGACAGACGTGGCGAAGATCTGTTCACGCTGAGGCCTTGGAGGAAGGAAAGAGCTGGAATGCAGTGAAGAGAATTGCCGTCAATAGAACCAGATGAAGATGCTTTGTTGATGCCCTATGTTCCACAGGGAACATCTGGCATTAAGTCAAGTCAAGTAGTACCATCAGGTTCTTTCAAAAGCACGTTCTTCTTAAGACTGTTCTTTCCAACGTTAGGAATTCCTAAGAAGAATATATTAACATTTGAAAATACCTTATGATACTTGGAGGACACGAACTAACAAGTTGTGTCTCGGTTTACGTTCACTGAGAATGTAAATGTTCTATGTCCAATTTTTCATTTTTACAGGAGAGACCTTTGAAGTTTGACATGTTATATTTATTTGGCCTTTGTCACAATTGCTCTGAAAGTTCGTATCATTACAAAGGCTGATATATTGAAGCCTCTCTAAAAAGAAGTAGTTGTTTGGTTAGGTATTTATGCTGTAATTAATAAATGAAATTTTAGATAAAACAATTGCACCCAACTGTAACTTAGATTTGAGAATGCCAGTGTTCTATCTACCAGATAATAAGATTAGGTAGTTGTTCTGTAATGGAGATGAAAAAAATTCATTTGTCACTCTGTAGCAAAGTAAAATAAATAAATTCAATCAATCAACTACTTTGACTCCACTATTATTCACATTTTTGTATGTTAACTAAAGTAAGAACCGAAGTTCACTACTAAATCTAAGCAGCTCCCACAAGTGACTGGGGTTAGAATGCAAATGGTTTATTTTATACTCAGATGGCGCTTGTGGTTGATTGAAGAAATTGTCGTAAGGTTTCATTGGCTGGTAGAGTTCGCTTTCTCGTGGCTGCTTCCAAATTCTGTACATGGGCCAAAAAGAGTCTCAGTATATTAATATCGGTTACATGTAGGCATCATACAATATCAGAGATGAAATCATTCTGAATAGACCACAGCCAAAATATCTCGATTTGTTTTCAATTTGGAGAAATGATTTCCATTCTCAATAGACGAATGTTAACTTACTTGTAAACCGATTGCGCATCCATAAAAGATATCCCTATATCCAAAGAAGAGCCGAGCACCAAGCCCAAGAGGAGAAGCAAGGTGTGTAGGCAGCAAGTAACACACTTGAGACCTACCGTGCACCACATATCTTCTCCAAGGACCATTCTTGTGGTTTTCTAACCACTAATCCTTCAACAGATGGAAACGCTTCTCTGTGGCACTACGTTGCACATCTGCTGTGAACTCAGCAACCTCGATTTTGGCCTTTGATCCCATTATGCCTTCGAGTACCGAGATATAAATATTCCCCTGGAACACACAATTTATGAGGTACCCTGTATCGATAAATATACGTCGTAAAATAGTTGCTGATACTTGTTTGTGGTCCATAAACATTCCTGCATTGTAAGTCGCTGAAAGGTTCTGTTTTAACTGCCAGATCGTAAATAACCAAATATATATTCACAGCTATTGTGTTCATTGATAGAAACAGAAAATATTTTTCTGAATTACTTTTTAGTTAACAGATAAACAAGAGTTAAATATTTTATAGTAGGGTCAGCTATCAAGATGTCAAGGGATACTGATGCTTCGTAAGTCTGTTAGGGTGAACATGTAGAGTCGTTCTGGTTTTCGATCTTTCCTCCACCTTAGTCGACACATGTCCGAACTGTTGCAACATTTATGGTCGTCATGAGTGACAAGCTTAGCTATTTTGGTGATGGTGTCCAGGGGTTGTGCTCGAAAACGTTCAAGTAATATTTACAATGCTCGTCTTGATTCAGTGACACTGTAAACTGAAATGTATCTCTTACTCTTGCAAAGCTAACCTGTCTCTCTTCTTTTTCAGGTGAGTATCTAGATTTCCGATTTCGAGATATCGATTAACGTAGCTGGAAGTAAGTACAATAATGTAGCTATCTTTCTAACTGGTTTGGCGTGACGTATCGATAGATTTCCAAAGCGTTGTGGAGACTTTAAAAGAAACACTTGAATGCAAGACTAAATTAATATTTTAAATGCATTTAGATTGTGTTATTTTCATTCCCTGTTGCAGGTCAAAAATACCAGAAATATAGTTTCTAGCCCAGTCTAAATTTGACCTCTGCCATTTTGCTATCGAATCGAATTGGGCAGTTATAGTCTTCGGCGCGTGCCAGTTATGCATTGGTCCCGAAATGACGCCTAAATCGAACGGTGCATCATAGCTGTACAAATTACGCTCTTCCGCATTATCTCTCATCTGATCCACTCCTCGAGGCCTTCGTCCCGTGAAACTCGCCTGTTCTTGCCCTGGATGTCCGCTCCGCTAGTCCCACAAGAGAAAAGGAAGGTTGCTTTTAAGTACAAGGAGCGAAGGGAGCCATAGCTTGTATTGTCTTCACTCGCAATTAAAATGCGACGGGAACTCCGTTTTAATGTTTCCGTGATGTGCATTCGCATGGCTGGTTAGAGTTTTATTGTCATCAAGATTTAAGCCCTCAAAAGCATATATGCAATGTTGCCAAATATGATATTTGAAAAGAAGCTAAATGACACAAAAAATAGTGTAAATGTGCGCAACTGATGGAGAGTTACTTTAGACCTTCATGAATAGCATACTGAAGCTCTCCAAAATCCTGTGTTTGCTTTGTCTAAACTTAGCAGATGCGAACCTTCCCTTATTATATAATGTGTGGTGATTCGTTATCATTCCATCTGAACTTGGACCAATAGCGGTCGAAAGTGCAATCTTCATGAAACGTAACGTGCAAATAATTTGCCTCTATCTTTAGAGTTATTATAGACGTACAAATTTTATATTTAAAATTAGCAACCTATTTTATCAACAATACTCTATGACAGAGTGGGTAGCGTAAGGCACTACTAACTCAAGAATCTTACATGGATCGTTCGGTTTGTTCCAGAACCCATTTCCTCATTATATCACTTACCCTCATAGTATCTATTAACCTGAAGAAGCAGAAAGGCGGCGTACAAATAACAAAGCCCGAAACATATAGGATTGTGATATTAAAGCGATGATGTTATCATGGTGTTCTTAATGTTTGGAGCTATGCTTCCATCGCGGAGTTAGAAAGCTTTTTCTGACTTCTATTATACTCTGCCCCCAGGTGATTGTGGAGGAACCGAACGAGAAGAAGCCCTATTCGCAAGTAGGATTCGAGAGGGCTCCATTAATTTACACAGGAGAGAGATAGTGAATGAATGGAAAAACGCAGCTGCAGCTACCAGTGATTTACAGCAGCGCTCTGTGCTTTAATCCGCCCACTCGCTTTCTCTTCTTCTCTATCGTTATGCGTTGCCTTGCTCCAGAGATTTCCGAGACAGAGTGTAACTCTCAATTTATCTTCACTCTGATTAGTAATCGTAAAAATCTGTCTCACTAAAAGAGGCTTGATATATGGACCAAATATAGTGATTTTGGCCACTGCACTACCAGAAGAATCTATTGGAAATCAATAATTGCCTTTGTAGCGTTAGATTATCAAACTTATTGATAAAAGTGTAACATATGGAAGTTACAAGAAATAGAATATTTCTGACGCCGGATTCACGGGTTCGATTTCCGGCATGGGCAATCTCAGGTGTAAATTATTCCGTTGTTGTTAGTAGGGGCAAATAGAGAGTACTGGGCCCTCAATTGGGGCTCGAATCATCATGTGGGGCTCGATCGCCTTAATGGATTTCTCTCGTAAGGCGCAGTGTTGCCAACTCCTTACCCGAAAAAATCACCAAGGTTGTGGCGCTCGTCGTAGCCTTTTATGATGTACATTTTGAGAGCAGAGTTGGCAAGACTGTGGGTTTTTACTGTAGCCTTTTATGAGGGGGGGGTTTATTGCCCTCTGTTTACATCTGGCAACACTACCGTAGATTGACAGTGTTGTTAACCTACTGGGTTTTTCACTGTAAATTTTCATCAAAGGACCTGAGGGGTCCATGTATTTTTTATGTCTGGCAATACTGTTGGGGGCCTAGTGTTGGCAACACTGTGGGTTTACTGTAGCTTTTTATGAGGGGGGTCTATTGCTTTTTGTTTACATCTGGCAACACTACCGTAGTTTGACAGTGTTGTTAACCTACTGGGTTTTTTCACTGAGGCTCGAATCATTATTTGAGGCTCGTCGTAGCTTTTTATGATGTATATTTTGAGGGGCACAGTGTCGGCGACACTGTGGGTTTTTACTGTAGCCTTTTATGAGGGGGGGGGTTTATTGCCCTCTGTTTACATCTGGCAACACTACCGTAGATTTTTTGACAGTGTTGTTAACCTACTGGGTTTTTCACTGTAAATTTTTATCAAAGGGTCTGAGGGGTCCATGTATTTTTTATGTCTGGCAATACTGTTGGGGGCCTAGGAATAATTGTACAACAATTTGTACCTAATTGTACAACAACTTGTACCTAATTGTACAACATATACACAGACATAAAAGAGAGAGCCTTCCCGTAACTTACTTCATGTACAATTTATATGTTTTTACAACTGTGAAAAGAAAGCATATGTGTTCTGTATGCATACATTTTTTCTTATTTTTCGAAGTTGAATGAAAGCACATGTTTTTACGCTCTCGTAATACTGACCTTGCTCCATTGATTTTAAATTGCTTCCATCCGCTTTTTTTTTCTGTGTTATTTCCGTATGCACGCAACATTCGCTTTCAATAGACAGAAGGAGTGTTAGTATAGCAGGCTCCGAGTTTACAATTTATTAAATTAAACAATAATTTATGTAAGAATATACTTGTACTTACCGAACACAAAATAATAAAAAGCACATGTGAATCTTTGCGTGTGTTCATGTTATATGACGACTGAGTAAAAAAATAATGTTGACTCCCTGAAAGATAAAAGTTCTTAGTTCGACATCAGATGCATGCAAATTTTATGTTTTGCTCTCCAAAATCTTGATTTTTATGTTTGTGCTATTTGTCATACAGCAGAGGAGAAGAGGGGAGAGGGAGGGGAGGGGGTACTATTAGCGCCATCTATTAGCAAACAATAGAAATAAAAAGTAGGGTCAAACTTTTTCAACACCCAAACATTTTAAACGTCTTCACGTAGTAATACGATCAGCAAAAGACATTTAAAAGAGTACTCTTAGTCGATAAAGCTAATTGCTAGGGCCCTTATATTAC
This sequence comes from Lepisma saccharinum, assembly GCF_977018435.1. Taxonomy (NCBI): domain Eukaryota; kingdom Metazoa; phylum Arthropoda; class Insecta; order Zygentoma; family Lepismatidae; genus Lepisma; species Lepisma saccharinum. Next base: position 9,790,264 of record NC_139256.1, on the reverse strand, counting down.
TAAAATATTCTTTAATTTGCATATTTCTCATACCGCCATATGTTGTTCTATTTGACTTCTTCCAAAAAAATGCTAATTAGCGAGAGTTAATTAAGCCAGGCAAGTAAAAGAAGCAAATAGAACAACATATGGCGGCGTGAGAATGTGTAAAAATTCGATTCAGAGGTGGATCGAATTAAAGTTGGGGGATATTTTGCATTTTTTCCCTATAATGTACAAAACATTTACCATACATAATTTTTTCTATTTACAACAGTATAAAATAAGAAAAATGTGTGACAATATCCATATTAATTAGAAAGGTATGTTGTATGCTAGGTTAGCTAATTGTGTCTTCTACAGCTTCACTGTATAGAGGAAAGATGGAAAAAGAGAGCTCTACGGAAACTGACGCTCTTAACAATATTGTACGCCCCGTGAAAATTATATATAAATAAGGCATAAGCGTATTATCTACTTTCATGTCAGATTTTCCCAACCTGTGAGCTGTAGTGTTTAGGTGACAAGCAACCTGCTCAAATATAATACTGTCGACAATATTGTACGCCCCGTGAAAATTATATATATAAATAAGACTTAAGCGTATTATCTGCTTTCATGTCAGATTTTCCCAACCTGTGAGCTGTAGTGTTTAGGTGACAAGCGACCTGCTCAAATATCATACTGTCGACAATATTGTACGCCCCGTGAAAATTATATATAAATAAGGCATAAGCGTATTATCTGCTTTCATGTCAGATTTTCCCAACCTGTGAGCTGTAGTGTTTAGGTGACAAGCGACCTGCTCAAATATGATACTGTCGACAATATTGTACGTCCGTGAAAATTATATATAAATAAGGCATAAGCGTATTATCTACTTTCATGTCAGATTTTCCCAACCTGTGAGCTGTAGTGTTTAGGTGACAAGCGACCTGCTCAAATATAATACTGTCGACAATATTGTACGCCCCGTGAAAATTATATATAAATAAGGCATAAGCGTATTATCTACTTTCATGTCAGATTTTCCCAACCTGTGAGCTGTAGTGTTTAGGTGACAAGCAACCTGCTCAAATATAATACTGTCGACAATATTGTACGCCCCGTGAAAATTATATATAAATAAGGCATAAGCGTATTATCTGCTTTCATGTCAGATTTTCCCAACCTGTGAGCTGTAGTGTTTAGGTGACAAGCGACCTGCTCAAATATAATACTGTCGACAATATTGTACGCCCCGTGAAAATTATATATAAATAAGGCATAAGCGTATTATCTGCTTTCATGTCAGATTTTCCCAACCTGTGAGCTGTAGTGTTTAGGTGACAAGCGACCTGCTCAAATATGATACTGTCGACAATATTGTACGCCCCGTGAAAATTATATATAAATAAGGCATAAGCGTATTATCTACTTTCATGTCAGATTTTCCCAACCTGTGAGCTGCAGTGTTTAGGTGACAAGCGACCTGCTCAAATATGATACTGTCGACAATATTGTACGCCCCGTGAAAATTATATATAAATAAGGCATAAGCGTATTATCTACTTTCATGTCAGATTTTCCCAACCTGTGAGCTGTAGTGTTTAGGTGACAAGCGACCTGCTCAAATATGATACTGTCGACAATATTGCACGCCCCGTGAAAATTATATATAAATAAGGCATAAGCGTATTATCTACTTTCATGTCAGATTTTCCCAACCTGTGAGCTGTAGTGTTTAGGTGACAAGCGACCTGCTCAAATATAATACTGTCGACAATATTGTACGCCCCGTGAAAATTATATATAAATAAGGCATAAGCGTATTATCTACTTTCATGTCAGATTTTCCCAACCTGTGAGCTGTAGTGTTTAGGTGACAAGCAACCTGCTCAAATATAATACTGTCGACAATATTGTACGTATATTGTATTGTATAGGAGACTAGAAGCATATAATTTGACGAAAAAAAAACCCAAATAAGGTCATAGAGAATAGTTAAAAAAAGTGAACAATTATATTTTGCATTGCACAGCATTGGATATTAAATAACATACCCCCAAAAAATCTCTGCATTATGCGTTCTGTAAAAAATTGCCCTACGTGCCAAATTGCTGTGTCAAGTAAACATTTTCAAAGGCACTGTCGTACTTGTGTGCCGGGAAAACGAATATGTGCAACCAAACTGTGCTCTAAGTGTGGAATAAATATTTCTATTGCCAACTTCAAGCGACACCAGCTTACTTGCAAGAGCACTGGAACATCTCTACCGCAACCTTCCAAGCGAAAGGTAGAAGTAACCTCCCTCGATGCATCGCCACCTGCCAAACGCGTCAAGCTGGCGAAGAAAGCAGACCGATTTGCGTTTGAGCATTTATTAGAAGACTTTAACATAACATCAGACAGCTTCTGCGATGTGCGTAGTTTTCTGGAGAGCGAGCGAGCTAAGATAATATCCATCCTCAACGATGCATTGGCTACATACTCCACTAAATTCTATGCTGTGCTATGCTGCAAGTATAAGAAACCGTCTGATGAAATATATAAATTCTTCCATGCCACAAAAGCAAAAACACTGCATCAGGCAGATATCACTGACCTCGACAGCATCTACGACAAGTTTGTCGAGGAGTTTGTGGCAAAGCACGAGGAGCATCAGGCTAAAGGCTCGGGCGGTTCGCTGTGTGGCGACCCCCACGAACTTTGTCTGAAACTTAGCAAGTCTCTGCCACTGGCAGGGTCTAGCTATATTGCCCTGCCACCCGAGGTTGAAGCAAGGAAAGCTGTTCTCAATATTCAGAACAAAGACACCAAATGCTTCCTCTGGTCGGTGCTGGCAGCATTACACCCTATACCTAGGGAAAACCACTCGTACCGTGTTGCACACTACAAGCAGTATGAGTCGGAACTGGAGGATGCAATGGCCGGGATTGCCTACCCTGTAGAAGTCTCGCATATTCGCAAGTTTGAGGTTCGTGCTCGTGACTTGTTGGGCCTACAATTAGCCATCAATGTTTACGGTCTCACCGAGAACAAAAATGAGGTCCACCCCATCCGGGTGAGCAACGTGGGCAACAACAACGAGGTACGAGAAATCAACCTCCTGCTCATCAAGGACGAAACCCATCACCATTACACCCTTATTCGCTCTCTTTCCAGACTTGTTTCAAATCAGAAAAATAGACATAATGGTCACATCGTGGTGTGTCGCAGGTGCCTGTCCACTTTCGACAACCAAAACCATTATAAATTCAAACACTCTCGAGGACCCAACATTGCTGCTGAGAAGCTAGCTCGCCACATGTTCTATTGTGGTACCAACAAGCCTGCACGAATTATCCTGCCCGAACCTGGTGCAGTAGAGTGCTTTCGCATGCACAGTGCTATGGTGAAGCATCCTGCCTATATTGTAGCAGACTTCGAGGCCTTTCTTCAACCTCTGTCTAACTGCGAGCCCAACCCCGAAACATCCTCTACCATTCCTTTCCAAATCCACGAGGCCTCGAGTTACTCCTATCTTGTGGTGTGGCGAGACCAACATATTGCCTCCGAGCCCTATGTGTATCGCGGTCCCGACCCGGTCAAACACTTCCTGGAGAGAATGCAACAGGAAGCCATCAAGATAGGGAAGGTGCTGCTGGCCCCCAAGCCCATGCTGCCTCTGTCTCCGGAAGACAAGCATCAGCACGAAATGGCTCTAAATTGTCCTGTTTGCAAGTCGGTCTTCACTGACGATAACAAAAAGGTCCACCACCATGACCATTATGGGAGCGGAAGCTACATTGGCCCGTGGTGCAACAGATGTAACTTGAGAGCCAGGGACCCGCGCTTCATACCGGTCTTTTTTCACAATGGCTCGGGATATGATTTCCATCACTTGGTTACACATCTAGGGTACGACAATGCGAGAATCAATGTCCTGGCACAGAACGAGGAGCGTTATATTAGCATCAGCAAGTGGGTGCCGATCCCCGACTCAAGCAGCAGCATCGAGCTTCGGTTCCTCGACTCTCTGAGGTTCCTCCAGGCAAGCCTCGATGCTCTTGCTGGGAAGCTCAGAGACGACCAACTAGCCATTACCACATCAAGTTTCCCGAACTTAGATGTCGCACTCATCAGACGTAAAGGGGTCTACCCCTACGAATACGTCACCGACCCTTCCAAGTTCGAAGAAGAGTTGCTGCCTCCCCAGGATAAGTTCTACAGCCAGCTGAGAGGTTCAGGTATTACCGACGAGGAGTACAAGCATGCTCAGTCTATGTGGGTCGAGTTGGGTTGCCGAACTTTCGGTGATTACCACGATGCATACCTGAAGCTTGATGTGACGCTTCTTGCCGATGTGTTCCAGGCGTTTCGGGCGACTGCGACAAACATTTACAACCTGGACCCTGTATATTTTTACAGCCTTCCTGGACTGGCATGGTCGGCCATGCTCCTGCTGACTAAAGTTAAACTTTCACTTATCTTCGATGTTGATATCATGCTTTTCATCGAGAGAGCTATCCGGGGCGGCATGGTCCAAGTGTCGCAACGCTTCGCACACGCCAACAATCACCACATGGCCACTGGTTACGACCCCTCCCAACCATCAAGCTACATCATGTACACTGATGTGAATAATCTTTACGGGCACTCCATGATGCAGCCACTCCCAACAGGACAGTTTGAGTGGGCTGATCCTTTATACCACGACATCGAAAAAGAGTGCGACGAGTTTGGGTTTTTTGCCGAGGTGGACCTTGACTTCCCCGAGAAGCTGCAGGATACATTCTGTGACCTTTCGCCTGCTCCGGAATTGAAGTGTCCACCTGGCTCGGATCAACCGAAGCTCGTCATGGACTTGGAGCCCAAAAAGCGTTATGTGCTACACTACCGGAACCTCCAGTGGTTAATGCAGCAAGAGGTCTCGGTCAAAGCAGTTTACCGCGTGCTCTTGTTCAGGCAGTCTCCATGGTTGAAGCCGTACATCGAACTGAACACCAAACATCGCACTGATGCCACTTCGGAACTTGATCGCGATTTTTTCAAATTAATGAACAATGCGGTATTTGGGAAGACCATGGAGAATGTGCGAAATCGCGTTGATGTGAGGTTGGTGACGAAGAAAACACAGTGTCGTCGACTTGTTCCAAGCCCGCTGTTCAGGTCTCGAACAATTTACAACGAACAGATGTCTCTGATTCACATGAACCGGGGCAAGGTGCTACTCAACAAGCCCATCTATGTGGGAGCTGCAGTTTTGGATCTGAGCAAGTTGTGCATGTTCGAGACATATTACGGCATACTACGTGCACACTACAACCACAATATCTCGCTCCTCTACACAGACACAGACAGCTTGGTGTACCATGTTCGCCCGGCCGATGCGTATGGTGATATGGCCAAAGTTCCAGCTCTTGTCAAGCTCTTCGACACATCGGGCTATCCCCAGCTAAACCGGTATGGAATTCTGCCCCGGAACAAAAAAATACCCGGCAAACTCAAGGACGAGAAAGACGGGGTTGTGATTGTGGAGTTTGCTGGACTTCGTGCCAAAGCCTATGCGATCCGGGCTGAGGGTTCTGTAACAAAAAAGGCAAAGGGTGTAAGCAGGCAAGTGGTTCGGGAGCACCTCAAGTTTGAGGATTACCTCGAGTGCCTCAGAACAAAATCGCCCATTCTACAAAAAGAGCATCGTATCCAAAGCGTCGATCATGTGCTTACAACTAATATTGTCAGGAAAGTTGCTCTGGATGCACACGACGACAAGAGGTGTATTCTTGAATGTGGGGTCCATACACTTCCGTGGGGCCACTATCGCCTCCAAACTAGTAAGACCTGCCCAGAGTGTAACAAAAAGTAATAGGCAATGCGAAAAAAAAAACAATTTTAATTTACTTCCACTTCCTCAATTACATGCATGCATGGCACAGCAAAATTAAACTTCTGGAAACTGCTAATTGCAATTTGTACTTATATATATAAAATTCCACATTTCTTATTGTGTGCTATTTTTTTTTATTTATTTAAAACTGTTCAGTTACTCTTTCATTCTTGACGTCATACACAAATGTTTTCTCTGCAATAAGAATGACACTGCACAGAGTATCTGCAGGCAAGGCATCGTGGAACTCGCATACAATCTTGATGTTGGTACGATCGTTGACCACCACTTGCTTCCTCTTAGATGTGTTGATGACGGTCATGGGTCTCCGTGCTTTGAATTCGCTGGGCGCGTAGTACACGTCCACGCTTCCCTCGGTCACGCGTTTGTAAGCCGTGTAAGCTTCGTAAAATTTGAGGTAATCGTCTTTGGTCATGTCGAGGTTGTAATTCTCGCGCGGGAACACTTCGTTGCGTCCATTCTTGAGATAAACGTTCTTGATCTTGCAGTCGTCGAACTTGCTGGAATCTTTTTCCTGATCGTTATCGCGTCCGGTCTGAAAGAGCACTACGACAAAATCTGGCATGTCGAACTGTATGTTGTTGAACTGCGTCGTCACGTCGAATTCCATGTGACTTCCCGACGCCATCTTCTGCACGCACTGGTAACCGTGAAAGTGAATCGGCACCTGCGGACTTTTCAAGATCTCCGCTTTGTACTTGAGGGCGTAGTTCGTTTCGTATTCCACCACCGGCATTCTCAATTCCATGCTCCGGATGACGCACTTGGCCGCTTCGGGTAAAGTGTTGGCTATCGGCGTGGTGCCGTCCGGACCCAAAGTAGCGTATCGCATCAGTGCGTCGTTGTCGTTGGCCGCTCTTCGAAACGTGATCCTCAGTCCTCCCTTCCACATGATCTCCTTGTAATCGGAGAAGAAACCAGGCAGCAGACGCATGGGAAAAAGCACCGTGTGACTTCTCGTCGATATTTTGGTCCCGGCTTCGAATCCCCCGGCCTGGTAGTACGCTGCGTCCGTTTTGGATAATTTCAACGTTCCCACTGCCGTCGACGTGATGCCTGGATAATCTATTCTGTCGATGACGGTGTTGTGTTTCCTCACCTCCACCTGCGAGAACAGGTGAGGCACGAAGTTGTCCACGAGTATCAAGTTTGCTGCTGCGGGAAACGCGTCTCCGCTTTCCTTCTTCACCACGTCGAATTGAAGGTAGAGGTCCGCTCTGTGAGGATGAATGAACCCATCGCCTACGTCCACGTCGTATTCGATCTCCCTGTTCGCTTCGTTCAGATTGGCGAACGTGCGACGGTTGGGAGGGAAAGATTGCAATTCGTAACTTTCGATTTGCTCCATTTTACATGTATGGTTATTTATTATACGTTGATCTCCACGATGGCTGTCGTAGTGGCACCTGCGAAATCCACCACGTCTCCTTTCTCGTTCGTCACCACCAACTCTATGTCGTCTATGCGGTTGCGACATACTGGAAAATAGATCGGCGAAGAGGGCGTGTAGATGATCGGTTCCATGAACTCGGAACTTGGTTTGAAAGTGGCTATGATTCCCGTCTGCTTGTGGCTTCCTAATAATCCGTCCGAAGATTTCGTGATCATGCCTTCCGCCACGTTGCAGTGTACGTTCAGAGTCTCTATAGCCAAGAATTTAGGAATGTTGGTTGCTACGTGCTTGATGCCAGCTTCGAGTTTGGTGTTGTTCTCGAAACCTAAAAGTTCTCCCATGGTGCCCAGGTCCACGGTCTCCGTCGCGGATAGGATTTCCACTCTGTGCGTGACCGAATTTTGAGAAAGGTATGTGCCTTTGGGTAACTGAGCTTGCAAAGTGGAAAGATTGTATTGTCCTGGCGTGACGACGATGTGTTCGCTTCCGACGCTAATTTTGTTGTTGTGCTGCGTAACATTGGGTATGAGGTACATGCTGTAGAATGCACGCAGAGCCACGGATTTAGGATAGACGATGTCGTCGTGCAGCGTGAGTTTCAAGATTGAAGATTCGCTCGTGAGATGGAACACGCCCATCCTAGTGATGCTGTTTGAGGTTCCACAGTGCTTTCTGAAAATCCTCGATGGTAGGGTTATTTATTTTAGAGAGAAACGCGAGCACGGAGAGGCAGAGATGGCCGCAGTTCACGTCTCCGAAATTTTGAATGCGTTCGTCGTTGTAGTATATAGAGGTTTTGTTCGTTTTCAGATAATAAATTAAATTTGTAGGTGGAACACCTCCGAAAGAATCGAAAACGAATGCTTTATTATTATTTTTGTGGTAACATATCCAATGCGTGCCTGGATTTTCTTGACCGTCCAAGTTGACTACTCCGCATTCTCTTCTTTTAACGCTTGAAGGTAACGAGTCGGACATGAAAACTCCTCTGAAGTGCTTGATTTGTAACGGTTCGATCAGAGATTCAATGTCTCGGTTGGTGAGTGCTTCTGTTTCTTTTTTTTAAACTTTCTCATCACACCCTTGCCCCTTTTCTCCATGGCCAGGTTGTGACGTTTCTGTTCTTCCAACTCGGCCTTGTTCTTCTTCGAGTCGATGACGGTTTTCGCGATGGCGGCGCTACCGCCGGCTAAACTTCCAACGGCCCCCAATGCTGCCAGGATGGCCGGGATGCTGAATATGAAACCTCCGACCTTTTGCTGTTTCCGCGAACGCTGCAATCTTTTCAATTGAGGTGTGCTGAGAAGTAATTTCATTCCGTGTCCTTTCGACAAGCAAGAACGTTTCTTCTCGTGTTGTTTCTTGGTGAGTAACCCATCGAGGGTACCTAGATTTTTAAGATTGGAGTATGGTATCTGGTACACGACACCCTTGGGCTTCATGTTGATGCTCTATGTGTTATTTTCACGGTATGTTATTTATATATATATTCTGAGATTTTTCTCGTGTAGTTTTTTTACGGTATGTTATTTATATATTTTCAAGGCCTCGCAGTCGTTACACAAATTCTATTACGTGCTTCGTTTTCTTGCCAAGAAGTTCCTTTGTCCCCTTGTACACGATTCGAGTTTTGTTCTCGATTAAAATAGATAGCTTCTCGTCGGATAACATGTTAGCGTATCGATCTGGTAAAAATAGACTGTATTGTGCGTTGAGCAACAAGCGTACCTTGGGACCATACTGGGTAGAAACGATTGAACCGGAAGTTATCGTGTAAGGTTTGTCGATTTCCAATTCCTGAATTTTTACATACTCGACTGATAAATTTAGCATTTGTTTTAATGCTTGGAGATCGCTCATTTTTTCAGTCGTCATATCAAAAAAATTTCAGAGTGTTAGAGAGAAATTTAATTGTTTTTCACTATGTGTGTTATTTATATATACCAAAAATTATTTTTTTATGATGTGTGTTATTTATATATCAAGTTTTTTTTTACTGGATGTTATTTATATACCCCACCCCAATTTTTGTTTCGTGTTCATGGCGATGGTGGTACCCAGTGCGGCGACCCGTTCACCCAACGATGCGTCTCTGCTCACGAACCTTTCGAAAGCTGCATGCTCCAATTTTCTGTCTGCTTCGTGACGTGCGTCCAGATCCGTCTGCGTGGTGTTGTAGGCGATGTCGTGATCTTTGCATGCGGCGTCCAACAGATTCACACCCTTGTCTCCTCTCTCCAATCTTTTCTCGAGTTTGGTACCCGGTCCGCAGTACTGGTAGCCAGGTAGATGCATCTCGAAAGGTAACTTGTTGATGATGTCGTTCACGAGTCCCTTTCCTTCGGCCACGTTCCAAAATTTCGGAGGCAGCGTGTTGATGATTTTGATCAGGTAACCTATGCCCTTGTCGTCGTTCACGATGAAGTTGGAAAGTTTCGTGCTGATCATGTCCACGATGCCAACCTTCTCGTTGTAGAAATTACGATTGCCTGCATTCTCTTCGCCGGCTATCACCAACAATCGGTCCACGAGTTTCCTAACGTCGTCCACCCAAACGAATTCTTTGGGTAACGTTTTGTAGCGTTTGACGCCGCTGCCTGTTTTGACCTGGTTCCAAATCGGTTTGATGAGATTCCTGTACTTCTCGCCGCTGCTCGATTTCACCCTATTTTGCGAGGCGTCGTTGTTCTGGTACAAGGCATCCGTCATGATCAGAATTTCCTTGTAACTTTGGTAATCTTCGTCGGTGTAATCTTTCGGCTGCTTTTTGGCAACGAGTTCCCACAGTCCCACCGTACCCGGATACCTGGTACAACTATCCTTGTCGCCTAAATTGACTTTAATGTCGTTGCCTTCGAAGGTCACCTTCGATTTCCCAATCTTCCACACCACACCGCCGCCTTCGCTGGTTTCCATGCTGGGATACAATCCGAACACTTCATCCTTGTCGAATTTCCCCGTGCTCAGGTAGTCTCGTGCCAAAGGTCCCAACTCGATTTTATCCGAAGACGTGCTGCCTATGGCTCGACGTCGTGCCGGTGCATCCTTCAGTTCGAACGGCGTCGAAGGAATGCTCGAAATAGGCGTGGGTACGGCGTAACTTTTAGCTGCGAGCGGTACGAGTTCATTAATCAAATTTTTATTTTGTTCCGTGACATTTTTAATTTCTTTACCTAGACCGCTGATGGCATCGATCACAGGTTGATCCTGACGTTTCTTCTCTTCGTAGAATCCGCGATTCTCGGATTTCCAACCTTTGAAGCGTTTCGCGAGGTAATCGCGAAGCTTGAGATTTTCGTCCTCGATTTTTCGTTTCGTCATAACGTTTATTTATATACATCGTTTCCCACAACGTTGCAACGTTTAGAAAGTCGTTGATTTTGTTTCTGTATTTTCCGTCGTTGGGTTTCCTCGTCATGTCGATCGTCGCGAATCCGAAATCGTCACCGTTCCAGCAAGTAGAGCAGCAGCCTTCCGAAAATTGATTGTAGTTCATGTCTCCGCCTACGTAGTCATCGTACGCGTGCTTGAGGTTGGTGTGATCTTGACCAAACAAACATATGAAATTAGCGTTGTCGCGCACTAACTGTTTTGGAATTTTGGAAAACGTTTGAGCTAGGTAAAAACAATCCATTCCTTTGTGACGACCTTGCGTGAAAAAGTTGCGAATTTCATTTTGATTTTCCAGGATGGCGTCGTCGAACACAACGACTGAATTTTCACGACAATCGTCGAGTGGTTTTATTTCCGAGGCGAACGTTGCAATGTCCAGACCATCGTACAGTTTCATCAGTTGCTGGTATTTGGATTGCTCCAAACTTTTCGAGAACACGTACAGGTGCCTGTTCTTCCAATCTAACCAATTCGGTGCGAGGAGAAAATTGTCCACGAGCAGTGTCGTTTTCCCACACCCCGATGGACCTACGATCAGACAGCGGATGCTGTCGGGAAGCAACTTGCCGTTCTTTTTTTTTCTCGTTTGACTTTCCGGATCCGGTAGACGCTTCACCACGTTCCACGTACTCACAAGATCACTTCGTTCGCGTCGATCCAACTCTTTTCCGGAAGTCCCAGCCATTTGACAAACAGTTTGTCACCTTTCCTACGCAATACTTTCTCGATGAGGTACGTGTCGGGGTGTTTCGTTTTAGAGAGTTCCTCTTCGTAAAATCTTCCTTTCAAAATCTCGCCGCTACTATCTTTTATTATATACGTGTGTCGGTTTCCAGGTAAAACTCGAACCACGGTAAAAAGTTCCGTGCTCCAATTTTTTGTGAATCCCTTCTCGAAGGTGCGTTTGAATTTGCTGATCCTCACCCGGTCTCCAATTTTGTATTTAGCTTTTTTTGTCGTGGGCGTGTACTTTGGGCAGTAAACGGTAGAAATTAAACGCTGCTCGTCGGACTTGGTAACGTCGGCTGGCTTCATGCTTATCGTTCTGTGTACCGTATCATTATAGGTGTCGACGAGTTCCGGCAGGATGTCGACCCATTTGTAATTCCCCCGAAGCGTGAATCGTTTCCACATGTGTGTTTTCAAGGTTCGATTGAATCTTTCCACGATGCTGGCTTTGATGTGACTGAAGGTCGAATAATGTCGAATCTTGTGTTTTTGAATAAACTTTTGGAATACGGCGTTGTAAAATTCTTTACCGTTGTCCGTTTGCAGAAACCGTGGTTGTCTGCCGCCGCTTTCGCGAAAAATTAATTTGAATGCTTCCGTGACGCATGTTCCCGTTTTCGCCTTCAAAGGTAGAGCCCATGCGAATTTCGAAAACGTGTCTATGACGGTGAGGAGGTACTTGTTGCCCTTGTTCAATTTATGTACGTTTTTCAAATTGCCGCTACTCATCTCCACGAGGTCGCTTTGCCAGAGGTCGTCGATGCCCTTGGTTACCACAGCCAAACGTTCGTAGTTACGGCGTGCAGGTTTATGCAATTCTTCGACGATGGCTTGCCTAGACATTTTTTTTAGAGATTACGTTTCAAGAGAAGCACAAGCGTGATGGGATTCAAAGAGGGTGGCACCTCGCTCGTGTTTTGAATGATCAGCTTATCGCCGGCACTCACGTCGAAAACAGTGAGATCTTCGTCTCCGTGTATTTCATATATGTTGCGCGTTTCGTTCCAACGTGCCAGAGGAATGTTTCCTGCTTTCTGGACACCACGATTCGATATCAAAGTCATGGTGGGAACGCTAGCTTTTCTGCCGTGAGACCAGTACGAAAATTCGTTTATCTGAATCGTGCCATCGAGGAGAAACTTGTAGTACGGATGATAAGGATGCAACATGTACAGTTTGTTACCTTCGACGAACGTGGAGATTCTCTGTTGATTGGGTACGCTGTTGATTTCGATGGCTTGCAGAGAATGCAGTTTAGCGAATTTAGTGTCGACGCCGAGCAGATTACTGTGAACTTGTCCGAGTTTATTTTCGATGGGCAGCAAATGCTCGACTATGGTATCCGTTACGGCAGAAAATGACGGTTTGATTTTCACTTCCACGTTCAACTGCTTGTAGTTTTCGTTGAGTTCTTGCAACTTGGCACCGAAAGAGGCCAGCGTCGATTCCTGCGTGGTTTCCAGCACTCCAACTTGATCTCTGATGTTGACGACAATGTTCTGAAGGTTCTCAACTTGATTCAATTTCGAACTTTTCTCGGTAAGATCGTTCACGATGCTTCGCATCTCTGTAAGCTGCGTGTGAAGATCGGCGACGCTCTGCGAAGTGGGTAGCGTCGACACCAGCGAACTGATTTCGTCTCGAATCTGTTCCACGTTCGCCGTTTCCGTTTCCAGTCGTTTCAGCATACGTGATATGTTTCTTTTCAAAGCGTGCAATTCTTTGGAGGTGGGGAGATTGGCCACTTTACTCTCGAGATCGCTCAACGAACTTCTGATGTCGCTCGATTCGGATAGTGCCGTCACCGCCGTTTTCAATTTTTCCAAATCTTCGCTCGAAGGCACGCTCGTCCGTAACGATTCCAAGTCACCCTGTATGTTGTCGAGTACGTGATGAAAATGAGCGAGATTCGTTTCGACGTTCAAATTTTCTAAATATTCGATCTTCTGCTGAACCGTGCTCATCGTGTCTTGAATGCTCGTCAACGCTCTCGCTTCAGCGTGAATATTTTTAATTTCTTCGTTGATCAATTCCAGAGACGCCTGAAGCGTAGCGATGGTGGTTTGAATGTGTTCGAAATCTCGATAGGCCTCCAATTGAATTTTTATGTTCGCGACGCTTTTACCGATGACCTGCAGTTCGTCCGACAATGGTAGGTTCGTCATGGTATCTTCCAAAGTCTGCAACTTGGATTTAATTTCTTCCAACGTGCCGGTGAATTCTTCTTGTAATTTGGAAACAACAACGTGCAAGCGTTCTACATCAATATCGTTCACGACGGTTTGAAGTTCGGAGAAATTCTTTTCTATTGCGGAAGTTCGTTCTTCGATTTCGAGTTTCAATTTTTCCAAATCTTCATTTTTCGATTGAAATTGCTGTAATTTGGCCAAATCATTTTGAAGCGAATCCACGCTCAACTGTATATTTTGAACGCTGTCGTAAGAAGGTACGTCGACATAATTTTTTATCAGCGTTTTTAGTTCGGAATCGATTTTCAGAATGGGGTCGAGACATTGCGTTTGGAGCGTAGCGATTTCCGACTCTAAACTTTTGTTTAAGGTTTCCTGCAAAGCGATCAAATCGGTCCTCAACTTCTTAACTCGAATGTCCAACATGAGAATCTCTTCTGCATGGTCTACACGCTTGGTGTTGCCGAAAATGTCGTTAGGCATTTTTGGTTAACGGTTATTTATAATAGGATAGACGATTCGTAATTCTACGAAGAGAGGAATAAGTTTGTCGTAATCTCCGAGAAGTTCCATGTAAAAATAATCTCCTGCAGACACATCGTACGTAATGTTAGAAAGCATCTTGTCGTGCTTGATTCGAAAAATGTTCTTGCCGGTAGAAATTTTGATTTCGCCTGCGTTTTCCGGATTCACGGTGATTTGAAGTTTCCCGTCGATCGGAATTTCGTAGAAATCTAAATTGTTATTAAAAACATAAAACATCTTGCCCACATCGTCATTCAGTTTCGTCCAAATGCTGTTGAGATGAACAATCAGTAAACCATTGAGTTTAGATAATACGGAAGGTAAGAGGTTATTGGAATTTGGCGGTGCAGTCTCCATGTTGATCTGTTTGCGGAAGCCAAAAAGATTCATTGTCTTTGTTAGTTATTTAAGAATACGGTCAAAGTTTTTTTTGTTTGCTTGCGTCACAATACAGGCACGCACGCGCGCGTGTGTGTGTGCGACACATTGTTCCCGAAAAAGGTTTACAAAGGTCACGATATATAAACATTTGGTCCCACAGTTGGAAAATTACGATAAGTTGCATTCAAAAGTTTCAAAATATCATATAGTAGAATTTTTGTAGAGTGGGTAGGCAACACCGACGAGTCTTGAATTATTATTTGAGGCTCGTCGGTGTTGCCAATTCCTATTTGTAGGTTAGCTTAGCCAGTGAAAGATCATATAGTGGAATTTTCTTCGGATGGGTTGGCAAAACCCAAGCCTCAAACAAAACATCCAATAAAATTGCCAAATATAAAAAAAAAACAATAGACCCCCCTCATAAAAGGCTACAGTAAACCCACAGTGTTGCCAACACTAGGCCCCCAACAGTATTGCCAGACATAAAAAATACATGGACCCCTCAGGTCCTTTGATGAAAATTTACAGTGAAAAACCCAGTAGGTTAACAACACTGTCAATCTACGGTAGTGTTGCCAGATGTAAACAGAGGGCAATAAACCCCCCCCCTCATAAAAGGCTACAGTAAAAACCCACAGTCTTGCCAACTCTGCTCTCAAAATGTACATCATAAAAGGCTACGACGAGCGCCACAACCTTGGTGATTTTTTCGGGTAAGGAGTTGGCAACACTGCGCCTTACGAGAGAAATCCATTAAGGCGATCGAGCCCCACATGATGATTCGAGCCCCAATTGAGGGCCCAGTACTCTCTATTTGCCCCTACTGTTGTTCATACATTTACAGCTTGTGGCTCACTCAGCACCTTATCAATATTTGCTTGGGGGAAGGAATTGTAAAGACCGTCGTAATGAACGATATGAAACCTTGTCTCAGCATCCCGTATGTATCTTTATGGTACAGTGCAGTACAATGATCAAGATGCCTTGCGGTGAACAAGTTCGTTGTTTACCTTTTGTATTTGAAAATGCATCATCTTGAAGCTTGCCCATGCATTCAGTTTCTTTAACAACATGGTAGTTGTGGGTAATCCTTCATGCCATAGAATGAAATTTTGCAAGTAAAGCCTGCCGTTGCTGCAACCAGCTCTACGATGCCGTAAATTGGGTTGCATAAGAAGCAGGATAAGGAATTAAAAATTAACTCATTTCAGATGATGACTGCTCATGGAATGTGTGTTGTTTTTGTAAGGTTTTTTAATGCAAATTTCAGAAAGTACACAACTGGTAATATTAAGTGTGGTGTGTAGAGTAATTTTCAGCTCATTATATCTTCCACTCTTTCTGACGTACAGTTATTTCAGCTTCTTGACTTATTATTTTCATATTATTATCTTCAAGTTTCAAGAAAACTTGAAAAAAAATAATCTTTCCACATAAGGACGTGTGTTCTCGGCACTAAGATGCGTGAAGATGCAAAACCGCGCTTACCTATTCTCGGTAATATTACGTTTTAGGAAATTGAGGTTGTATCTAGAATTATGAAAATGAGATCATGGCCACTGAAAAGTTGAATCGAACCGGGCGTACACTGACCACACGCTGATATCCTTAATGACTACGGTCTTCGGAATTTAAAACGGTAGGCTTCATCTAAATATATTATAATTGCTGTGGTTTATTTTTTTCGCCTTTATGCACTTTGATGAAGAGTGATGATGTGATGAAATTTGTTACTGGACACTCAGAAAGAAAACACCCATGCAAAGGCCGGGATTCTAATCCGAGACTCCTGTCATCGTAGTGCGCTGTGATGACTAATATGCCATGGTTATAGGCTGAAAACGCTATAATTGTTTGATCCTATTCGGGGTTTTGTTTGTTGTGTTTGTGTTTGTACAGTCAGCGGCATTTCTACCTTGCAAGAGTTCCATTGAGAATCAAAAGGGATCGATACAGAAGAGAAGTGTCTGTGAATGTATTTTCGTTCATACGTTGCAATGCATACCATTCCCGAACCGGCATTTGTATATTGCTTTGTATAACTCATTGATAATTAAGGACTGGTGCTTTGTAATTATATAAAAAAGCATAAATGTTTTTGCATATATTTCACGCGCAACGGAAGGTTTTGCGCCTCAAAAATAGCAATTCACAGAATGGTGTATTAATATGGCACTGGTATTATACTAAAAACCTTTTCAAGCAGGCTTCATCTCCAGGAAGCTATCAACTCGGGGCAAGCCCCGGCACCTAGCGACATGTTGGGTAAGATGAGTCTAGGCAAGGATACTAAAAACCTTTTCCTGCTCCCCCAAAATAGGCAATAGTTAGGCTTGATAGTTCGATGAACTAACCGATCTCTAACTATGGCAAAAAAGGTAAAGTGTTCCCCTGTGCATAGCACCACGCCATGAAGGCGTATACGGGGTGTGGGGGTAACGCCCCACACTTTCTTGATCCGGTCGTGAGTGGGGGTGATGTGATCAGCATCACGCCCCTGACCGCCTTTACCCCCTAGGGTTTCCCCCAGGTACCCATGTTATTCGACGCTGGGTGGGCGCCGGGGCCGCTTCCATCGTTAGAAAAGTTCCCGGATTTGAACCGGCCGGGGATCGAACCCGGGACCTTGAGCATGGTAGTCAGACGCGTTACCGACTGAGCCACCGCGGCCACTTCTCTAACTATGGCACTAGTATTATTTAAGTTTTCTTCAATTTTAGCACAAAACGCACAATCTACATGCGAAACTTCGATATTAATTCGTGATTAATCTCTCGTACTCCATTTATCATCTAAGTGTTATTTCTATTGAGGACAGTATAATACGGTGCAATAATGAGCCAAATTTTTAATAAATTCCATCATATTTCCAATCACTAACTTTAATTAAAACTCCCAAAACATACTGTGCTGCCACCTCTTATTATTCTCTAAAACACATCGCTCTTGTGGCTTGACTCAGTTGTATAAATCTACGCGGTGTTGATATTATCGCAAGTGAAAATGTGAAGCACGTAAATTGAGATATGAGAACACCATTTCGGAGCTGAAGTGAAGTTGGAGAAAACGGAGTCTAGGTGCCACGGATAAATTATTTTTTAGGTCCTGAAGTCCTCGTTCATTCAAGGCCCAAAGAATGTCTGTCGACACAAAATGCATAAAACTGAGGATGCAACTAGTCGGATGAGTGTATGTTCACGCCATGGAAAATGCATCAAAAAATATATTGTTCAGTTCTTATTCCGCTAAATGTACTAAAATGCATGAATTATTTAGATCAGGCACTACCAATTGAAATGATTCAAACTCAGCGGCGTCGATTAGGGGGGCTCTAGCCCCCTCCACACTTTTGTCCCCGCACTATGCTAAACCTTATGTATCAAGGGAATGTAAACTGGCCTTGCCCCTCCAGTTTTGGAACCTATTTGCCGCCACTGATCATTGACTTCGTGTTTTAAGTCTACTTTATGCACAGTATGGCTAATTGGGACTGGACCTACAGTTTAAAGTGGGATCCGAACCACCATGTACCTCCACCGGGTATCGAACCCAGGACCCCTTCATTACAAGACCGCCACTGATCAAAATTATACGTTAACTACCCTTAAAGGTTTTTAATATCTGCATATACGGGACCAGGACTCATTGGGCCTCTATTCATATGTGAGTATACAGAGAGAAGACTGTACTCTATGTGATATAATGATGAATTGTCACCTAGTAAGATACTCCTGTTCTTCTTCCTACGACGCTACAGTCTTCTGCCTCATTTTCGCTGAAGAGCTGTGCACTTAACGATCTCCGTTATCGTCATGTCATTGAACTCTGACCCATCGCACTTAAAATAGACGCATTACCTTCTAGTCAGCTTTTTCCTTACGAGCTCCTCCTGAATTGCTCGGAACGCCGACAAGAAAACGCGCGAAATCTTCAAAGAACATCGCGCTCCTAATGAGGAGAAATTGCATCGCGTGAACCGTAAAGTTTACGGAATCACGGTATCACCGTAATTGTCGTGAGAGACAGCGTAATTCGTGTGATAACACTAGAGTTATTAAGTTAGAGTTGACAGCTGAGAGTTTTTCACCATATATCCTTGAGTTCTCAATGTAAAGCAATAGTCTTTTGTTTCATCGCCGTCCTCCGTGGTGGAGTTGTTAACATAGCGCGCTAGGGGTCCCGCGTTCGACTCCCAGTCTGGGCGTGAGTGTTAGTTGTGAGGGTCCCTTCATCAATTTCATCGCATCATCACTCATCCTCTTCTTTGCGGCCCCGGGTTCGATACCCAGTGGAGATACATGGCATAGTGGTTCGGATCCCACTTTAAATTGTAGATCCAGTCACGCTTACCCTATCTCTGCATAAAGTAGACTTAAGACAGCAAATCCATCTTCGCGGTTGGCCAAAAGTGTCAGAAAAACGAAGAAAAATAAACCAAATCAATCTTTGGTTCCATTAGTGTGAGAAATATATAGATAGGATGACTCCATAGAGAGTAAAAAGAGGAATCATAGGACAAGGGTAAATGAGAAACAAGGTGAAAGGGTGATGGACAGATAATGAAGGGAAATTGTCAAAGAAAAGAAAAAATAGAAATGTAGGAGGTGTGGGTAAGAATGAATCATGAAGAGAGAAAAGGGAGAAGCGGAGAGATGTGGAAAATTAAGAAAGGAAAGATGCAGGAAGAGGCAGGGAGGAGAGAATTGTTTAAATCCATGCGATGCTCAGAGAGTCTAATTGGAACTTGGCCTACAGTTTTAAGTGCAATCAATGTACCTCCATTGGGTATCGAACCCAGATAAGGGGAGAAATTGAAACATAAAAAGAGATAGAGGGACATTGATACTGAAGATGCGAGGGACGAAAGAGAGAGAAAGAGAAATAGCGAGACAGAGATGATGGAAGATAAAGAGAGAGAGAGAGAGGAGAAGTCAACTTCGTTACAAGTGGTCTTGTTATCTGGATACCCGCGCGAACTTCGAAGGGGCTTACTTTACGACGTCGTTAGGCGATAAATGTGGCTGCTCCTTCTTTGCCGCCCGCCCTCATCCCCCAGCCCCAATCGCTTGATCTCCCTCGCGTGGACAATACAGGACAATTACTTGGAGAAGGAATGGTGCTCTCTCTCTGCCAAGAGCAACTTTAACTGAGGATATCATCTGCATAACGACTTTGGTGCTGATACAACCTAGAACACCAACATCAAAATAAGATCTATGGGATTGTTTTCCTACAGTTTTACTCGCAATGGATGTTATCAAAACCTCTATAAATTGTTCTGCCATGACAACTGTTCTTGAAATCGAATAAAACACTCTTGGGCTGGCTATTAGAAAAACTAAAAGTAGACACTTTGTGTTTTATAAGCATTTGAACTTGAGACCCCAAAATCTTAGTACTCATAGTCATAATTACATTGTGAAATGTCTGAAAAATAACTGGAATGTTAATGTACCTCATATCAGACAGAACCCAAAACATGTCAATTGGCACACATATGTTGACTCCAATAATACATTAACGTGCAAATGATGCACTTTTTGGTGTGTCAAAATATACACAGAAATACATAAAAGGGCTCTTGTGTTCCGTGTGAAGCACTAAAATGTATCAATTGGGAAGATCAGACAAAATGATTTCAAAGATAACAAAACTATACATTTATCTGTTTCAATTGGTGCATTAAAAGTGAAATTTTGCTTCCCTTCATCAACTTTGCCATATCGTCACTCATCCTCATCGTCGCGATAAGTCAAAATGGAATAAAAGCTACGTAAATGAACCTAATTCAATCAATCGAAGAAACCTCAGTACATATTATGACAAAATTATAACATTTGGTTATTCTTGGCGCCCAACGTGGGGTTATACTGTGTGACATATTATTACCATTTTCTCATATTATATCGTTTTATGTGTTCATATCTGCAAATGTAGACAACATTTATAATGTACCCGCTATAATAAAGTTTAATTTTACCAGTAAGTATCCTGTATTTGACTACAGTCTAAACAAGTTAGAAGTTATCTGGTTATTGTAATCGTATACTTAAACTTTCGCAGCAGTTTCCGCCAACTTTTATAGCAAGTAAACTCAATTTAATGACGCAAACAGTGGTTTCTCTAAAGTTGAAACGTTAGGAAACGAAACATCGCACGTTCGCCACATCCAAGGGAGGAAGGGAGGAACTCGAAAATCGGTTGAAGCATGTGCAGAAAATGAAAGATGTAAATGAATGGGCATTATTCACCCTGCTCACGGAGGTGAAAACGTTTATTCCTGACCGAAAATTTTCTTGCCCGTGTTTAGATAAGGAGAGCTCGAATCTCCACCGGCTCTTCATTTGAATCCCATGGAAAGCTGAATTAATTAGAAACGAATGCCTGCATTCTATCGATCCTAGGTTACCGAACGACCCAAAAGAAAGGGAAGGGGGAGACAAAGTAACGGTCTCAAGTGCAAACAAAAAAAGATCGCTTGGCACCGTAGTTGGCTCTTCTATTGATCTGAAACGATAAAGATGCCCTTTCACCTTTCTCTCCCTGTAAGAAAGGAAAGCTCGGATCCACAATAAGTTGGAGCTGCGGTTACGTCAATGAGTGCGAATTCGCTGCGCTAGGGTAAGAGAATATTAAATGTTACCATCTCAAGAAGTGTAATAGCTAGAGAGAAATGCCTGTTTGGATCATCGTCCGGCCGAATCAACAGTTGCCATGGTAACATTAATCTTAACTGTTGCTTTATCAACGAATTCTCTCTCTCTCTCTCCTATTCTTTCTTTTTCTTCCCATCTATCCATTTATCTTCTTTCTCTCCTCTTCTCTACTTCTTACCACTTTCATCTTTCTCTATCTGAGAAAACCGAGAAAGAAATCCCTCTCCGTCCCTTCCTCTGTGTTTCTTTCATGTGAGGAGGATGTCAATAACGCTTTCTATTTTCAAGTTGTTAATTCGCATGCTCAATGTAGTGATTAAAGTAGTTTTTGCCGCAAAACCAGAGAGACGTTGGTTCGAATCCGAGTACAGTATTGTCTTCCGTAACCATTTAATATATTATTTGCCTAGGTATGTAGAGGAAATTACGTTAAAATGAAATTGAGAGCTGGAAAAACAAAAGGGACCAAGTGACATTTTTGTAACATTCTGTCTGTGTACCAAAACTAATACCAATCTAGAGAAACTTCAGCCTCTGCTAGTACAATAGGACTGTGCAACTATGAGAGAGGTAGCTGCTGAATAACTACCTGCACATAGTGTAGATGGAAACGGAGATTGCAAAGTACAGCGGAACTGGCTAGTATATAACCGAAGGGTGTCTTGTAGCAGACCTCCTTTTAGTTACATTCTCCTCCTATTATTCTTCGTTTAGTCCAGGAAACAGTTAACGCCATCTGCCTTCTTATTTCTCCCGAAGTAAAAGTGCTCAATCGATGATAAGTTAGGCGATTTAAGTGGTGGAGGCGCCGGGCAAGGTAGTCTCGTTAAATGATATAAATGATTATTCGAGTGAAGCTTACACGCTCGTTTCTATATCTGCACACAAAAAAGTGGTGTTTGTATAACATTACAAAGCCTTTTCTCCATAACACAGTAACATATGCTGAACTCCGTGCTGAAACACTGCTTGAGATTCCTGAAAAGCTCGTTTTCGTTAGGTGACGTGTGGTTAGCACGAATCCTATTGGCTTTCTAAACAGGAATTTGCTAGTTTTTCTCTCAAGTAGTTCCCCAATTATCCCTACGATTCTGGATCAACACCGCAATTTGAGCTCCCACCTAGGATCGAACCTAGGACCGTTTGCACCAAGGGCGAGAACGCTAACCATTTGGCTACCAGATAGTTCCACAGCAAATCATTGTTAAAAACATATTAGCAGACAAGGGATACGTTGAAAATATCAAGGTAAAAGCAGAGATGAGTTGTTTGGTATCCATGCTGGTGACGTTGTTTCGATAGCCCGATGCTCTGGTTCCTCCGCACTCCTATATCAGGTTGTTAACTGAGGTCATCCAGGGAGGGTGAATAAAGGTGGCTGTAATTGAGAAACGCAAGGGTTTGATTAATGGATTGATTTAGTTTATTTTACTTCGCGTTTTGTGCCTCTTGGCTAATTTTCGAAGATGGGGATGAGTGATGAAATGATGAAATTGATGAATGGACATTCACAAACAACAAAGCCCGAGCGGGATTCGAACTCGGGACCCTTGGCGTCGCAGAAACGAAAGGGGAAAGGGCTTACTAAACGACCTGAACATAGAAGGTGGATTTCAATTCCCACGTTTAACAATACATAAGAGTTGGAGGTAGCCAAGACAAGGAGTCAAACCCTCTCCTTTAATGACACGAAAGTAGGGGAAGAGGAGCCAAGTGAGGGCGGAGCCTTACGTGGACAGACACTCATTGCACCGACGATTCATCTCCAGTCAGCGGTCTATTGTACGACGATCGACACGACGGGAGGACGAAATCTCCTTTCGAGGAAGAACGGACTCCGTCCAGAAATAGGAATTCTTTACAGTTGAGTCCTTCGTAACTGGCGCCAAGTGTTCCAAGACAATGCCTTGCAGCGATTGTTTCCAACCCGTGCTTCTCATGAGAGTTTTTAATAATTGGAATGGCGAAGACGCTAAAACGGAAGTACTCATTTCAAGCCTCGGCAGGAATTCGACTTAGGAAGAAGAGATTTAATTATTTCATAACATGTATACGAGGTGCAGACTTCACAGAATTGCACCATTGTGGCTGAAACGATTAGTTAGGGAACCGTCTCACTTTCTCACTTCCAGGTACTTTATAGAAACATGATTTGACTCTACTGTGGAGTGTTGAGAAAAACTACTGCAAACTATTGTGACGAGAATAATGATATATCCATACCCTTTAAAAAACAAATGGCCAATGATATATCCATACCTTGTGACAAGAACAATGATATATCCATGCCTTGTGCCAAAAACAATGATATATCCATATCTTGTGACAAGAACAATGATATATCCACACCTTGTGATAAAAACAATGATATGTCCATGCCTTGTGACAAAAGTAACGATATATCCATACATTACGACGATAACAATGATATATCCATACCTTGTGACAGAAACAATGATGTATCCATACCTTGTGACAGAAACAATGATATATCCATACCTTGTGACAGAAACAATGATATATCTATACCTTGTGACAAGAAAAATGATATATCCATGCCTTGTGACAAAAACAATGATATATCCATGCCTTGTGACAAAAATAACGATATATCCATACATTGTGACGATACCCTTCAATAAACAATGATATATCCATACCTTGTGACAGAAACAATGATATATCCACACCTTGGGACAAGAAAAAAGATATATCCATGCCTTGTGACCAAAACATGATATATCCATCCCTTGTGACAAAAATAATGATATACATATCCATACCTTGTGACAAAAACAATGATATATACATACCTTGTGACAAAAATAATGATATACATATCCATACCTTGTGACAAAAACAAGGATATATCCATACCTTAACCAGTGTTTGAACCTGGGATGTAGAAGTTTTGTGCCTGAAGAACCTGTAAAAATGGAAATTTTGTAAAGGTAAAAATAAGTGGGAATTATGTTTATGAAATTTGGAAACATTCTACTGGAAAATCAGGAATTGAATTGGTGTTTTCTTTCGAGTAGCCAGTCTACACGAGAAAAAACTCGCTGTAGCGTTGCTTCGCTCAGCTAGCAACAAATCACGGCTTCGATCTCCGCCCTCAGACAAATCATCTCATCTGGATTAGGACATTCAGAGATTCAAGGAACTGCAAAAACACCCGCTGTTCTGTCACTCGGTAACATCTGTAAAACTTTTCCCTCCATCAGTTTGGCTTCCCTCCAACCGCCCCTTCCCCCTCCCGAGAACGTCTTCCTGGCAAGCGACCAAACGAAATTGTAGTAGTTAGCCACGTCCAATGCTTCACCCTCGAGATCTTCGGCAATTCGTTTTATGACCCCCTTCACTTAGGCAGATGGTCGTTCGTTCGTCTCCCGCCTGGATGTTAGCGCGTCGCAATATCTTCAAGAGAGGAGTTAATTAATATCGAACCTCGTCGTAAGTCTCCGAAAGACTGAGTGGCTTTCGATAACAAGGTGGATCTGTTACTTTGGAAATGTTCGTTCTCCTCTTCAAATTTTCCAATTAGAAGTCTAACAAAAACTATCTCACATGAACTTGTGGTTGTGCCTAATTGCCTGTTATAGATAAAGTTCAGGCACTCCAATAATACACCCGCACACACCACGCATCATATACACTATATAGTCAAAAGTTACTGAACACATCCACACACACACACGCATCATATAAACTATATAGTCAAAAGTTACTGGACACACCAACACACACACACACACGCATCATATACACTATATAGTCAAAAGTTACCGGACACACCCACCCACACACACGCATCATATACACTATATAGTCAAAAGTTACCGGACACACCCACACACACACACGCATCATATACACTATATAGTCAAAAGTTACTGAACACACCCACACACACACACGCATCATATAAACTATATAGTCAAAAGTTACTGGACACACCAACACACACACACACACACGCATCATATACACTATATAGTCAAAAGTTACCGGACACACCCACACACACACGCATCATATACACTATATAGTCAAAAGTTACCGGACACACCCACACACACACACGCATCATATACACTATATAGTCAAAAGTTACCGGACACACACACACGCATCATATACACTATATAGTCAAAAGTTACCGGACACACCCACACACCCACTCACATCATATACAGTATATAGTCAAAAGTTACCGGACACCCAAGTGAACGTGATGGTAGCGTCATGGTCTGGGGTTGCTTTTCCTGGTTTGGGTTTTGGTGAATGGCAACATGAAGAGTGTTGTTTGTGAGGACATTTTAGACAATAACATTCTGCCCACACTGTGGCAACAGTTTGGAATGGGTCCTTTTCGCTATCAGCACGATAATGCCCCTGCCCATAAAGCAGAGTCCATTGCATCGTGGTTTGAGGACAATCAGGTGGGCCTAGATGGCCCGCTCAATGCCCCGACTGGAACCCCATTGAACATATTTGGGATGAACTGGAGGCTCGGTTACGTGCCAGGCCCACTCGACAGAAATCCACCCTTGAACTATTCACGAGGCTACAGGGCGAATGGGGAATATATATATATATATAATACCAGAACTTAGTGGAAAGCCTGCCCCAAAGAGTAAGAACTGTAATAATAGCGAAGGGAGGTTCGACATTATTAGCTACATGGCTGGTGTCTTTGAACTGAACAGCTAAAGTGTGTGTGTGTGTGTGTGTGTGTGGTGTAGTGTATTTACATAGTGTATAAAAGGAAGGAGGGCCACAAGCGCTAAATTAACAAGAAAAAAGGAAAAAGAAAAAAAATTACCACAAATTTTTTTTAACAATTTCAATTGTACCATTGGCACTGGAACAACCCTCGATCGATTTTTTCGTTTCCCAGATGTTGTGTAACGTTGAAGTGATATCATGGTGGCAGAGGCTGGAGTACAGGCATCAGGGGTAGATAGGACAGGGGCGAGAGGTGTTCCAGAGGTAGCAACCAAACATGTTTGCAACCCAGAACGATATTCTGCACCAATTGTTCCTCCAACTCGGTGTAAAAATTCGTTTCTTCTCAGCTTCCACAATACCGCTTCCTGTGGTGCCTGGTTTGATACAACTAAATTAAAGCTGTTCTGGAAAAGTTATCAAATGTTGCCGCCTTTAGCTATCCGGTTTTTTATTTCTTACGTTTTGAATTGAAGCCATTATATTTCGTTCATACCTTTCGTGCCTTACTCATCTGCAAGGGTTGATGAAATGATGGTAATGTTCTATATATGGAATACCATTTCATATTACAACCACCTATGGTATTCCATATCATGAACCTGTTATAGTTTTGACATTTACAAAAGTCGGATCCTAGTAGCTACAGTGTCACAAGATCTACACTATAAGCCATCACATTTGTATCAAAATTACCCTATTTTTTTAATATTACGTTAGGAAAAGATATAATATAAGAAACAACTCTGATAATGCACCAACTTCAAATAACACAAAAGAACGTCTACCGCTGTTTCGCACATTTTTCACAACCCACTGAACCACTATGCATTACTATATAGATTCGTTATTATTTCTCTATCCCACCACTACGTTACAACCCCATACAGGAGAGATATCCACATTAGAAACCAGATTTACAAGGGTGAATCAAACATAAAAGGGAATTTATTTTTCATAATATATTGAAACAAAATTCAAATACAAAACAAATGCATTGCTTTTGTACATAGCTCCCTGCAACTGAAATGCACTTTTGCCAGCGGATAGGGAGTTTTGCCATCCCATTTTCCCAGAAAGTCGACGGACTTGTGCGCAGTCAGTTGCACACGAACTCCTCCACGACTACATCATCCTCAAAACGCTTACCTCCCACTGCTTCTTTCACTGGCTCAAACACATGGTAGTCACAGGGGGATACGTCTGGACTGTATGGAGGATGTTCAATTGGTGTCCAATGAATTTTCTCCAAATTGTCACATGTTTCTTCTGCTCATTCAGTGAGGAGCCGTGAAACC
Organism: Lepisma saccharinum; assembly: GCF_977018435.1. Classification (NCBI taxonomy): domain Eukaryota; kingdom Metazoa; phylum Arthropoda; class Insecta; order Zygentoma; family Lepismatidae; genus Lepisma; species Lepisma saccharinum. The sequence continues at coordinate 9,763,124 of NC_139256.1, read as the reverse complement.
CATCTCGAAGACATTTTCCAGTAGCCCAAGTTGTCATGAATGATCGCGTGAGCGCTACCATAGCTTATGCCCACTTCAGAAGAAATTTCACTCGCTGTCAAGCGACGGTCACCTTCAATAAGGTCCTGAATTTTTTCCTGAATGACGCTTGTCCTTGGCCGCCGTTGAGGAACAGGGTGAGGCAGTGAAACGGTAAGATTTTAAAAAATTCACAAAAAATAGAGAGCAAATATTATGTATTTTTTTAACATGAATGTACTGTAGATGAGTGGAAATTGCTAGTGTACCTGAAAAATGTTCATTTTTTTAATATGGTGTCGGTAAGATGCCGTCTTTGGTGTTGCACACATTGCCGGAGTCTCAGAGTTGCCGAATTCGCTCCTTCAAATCATCCCTGGTTCTTGGAGGGTTGTCCCTGAATACTTTGGATTTGAGGTAACCCCGAAGGATCTATCAAGTCGGGTGAATGGGTAGGGCACGGAATATCGCCGAATCTGCTGATGAGACGACCAAGAAATACGAGTCTAAGCACATCCATAGACATTCTGGCAGTATGGGCAGTTGCACCATGTTGCTGGAAGAGTGTTTCTTCATCTGGGTCATAGTCATCGAGGGTAGGCAGGAAAAAGGTTACCAACATGTCAGCATAGCGTCCAACGTTTACCGTCACCGTGTTATGGTGTTCATTTTCGAAAAAGTAGGGGCCGATGATTCCACGAGATGATAATGCACACCATACTGCTACTTTTTCTGAATGGAGAGGCGTTTCATGGAGAGTGTGTGGATTAATTTCGGATGGGTGGATTTACTCTGAGACTCCGACAATGTGTGCAAAACCAAGGACGCCATTTTACTGACACCATATTAAAAAAAAATGAACATTTTTCAGGTACACTAGTAATTTCCACTCATGTACAGTACATTCATGTTTAAAAAAATACATAAAATTTGCTCTCTATTTTTTGTGATTTTTTTAAAAATCTTCCCGTTTGACTGGCTCACCCGTTGTTTCATTTTCCACAGTTTCTCGACCTCCTAAAAATTGTTCCATTCATAAACAAGGGTCTTTGAAAGGGTTGACTTCCCAAACTGAGCTCATAGATACTTTCATCTACTTACGGCATGAACGACATGGTTTATATTCTGGATTTGCACCTTCAGATCTACTTGCAAAATGCACTAGAACAGAAACAGAGGTGTGCTGAAATGTACAACACTCATCATTCTGACTCCTGGCCTCATTACCATGACGTCACAATCAAAAGGCTTATGACGTCCAGCCTTAATCCTACCAATCGTAGTGTTTCTTCTCACACTTCATTATGCAGCTTAGCCTTATCGTTGCATTCGGATTATTAATATTGCAACAATAATGCATCGTGACAACTATGGGGATTTTGCGCCAACGTCCCCGGTCATTTTAGCAAGCGTTCTCCGACATCGGACACTTGCGCTGAAATTTATAATCCTGGTTCGCTTCACTCTTCACAGTCGGAAGATTTAAGAGCTTTTTATGAACTACCTGGAGCTCAGGAATGTCCCGCCCTGTGCTTCATGTGGGGGGCCTAGTGGCCTTTCGGATTTTGTGAGTGTTTAGCATGGAAACTTCTACACCGCTGTGGTGTAGTTAGTAGGGCGCCTGACTGCCACGCGGGAGACCCGGGTTCAATTTTCGGAATTTTCCCGGGTTTGTCCCCGCATAAAGCGGCTCCGGGGCTCGCACTCAAATCAGTGGGTACCTCGGGGTAACTCTGGAGGGCAAAGGCGGCCGGAGCGTGGTGCTGATATCACCACCTTCAAAATGGTATACATCCAGAATGTGTGGGGCCATACCCCAACATCCCCTAAATGTGCCTTCATGGCACGGTGCTACATGGAAAGGGAACTTTACCTTTGTCCTGCAAGGATGTGAGTATTAGCGGTTCTAGGTTTCCAATTTTTATTGACGGTGAGTGTACGTGTCTTAACAGGTACAGTCAGTGACACTTCTGGGTTGTAGCAACGCTATTGACTTTCAATTGGATCATTACAACCCAGAAGTGTCCGTGACTGTACTAGAGAGCAGTTGTAGCATAGCCCGCCCGTTACAAGCCTTCCAGCCTGGGCACTCAGGCAGTCCCCATGTTACTGCAAGAACTTACAATTTCTGCCGTTACTCACCTAATGGCGCTGATGCCCAACCCGATGAAATTGATGAAGGAACATTAAAAATAAGGTAAAGTGTTCCCCTGTGCATAGCACCACGCCATGAAGGCGCATGGGGGGTGTGGGTGTAACGCCCCGCACTTTCTTGATCCGGTCGTGAGTGGGGGTGATGTGATCAGCATCACGCCCCTGACCGCCTTTACCCCCCAGGGTTTCCCCCAGGTACCCATGTTATTCGACGCTGGGTGGGCGCCGGGGCCGCTTCCATCGTTAGAAAAGTTCCCGGATTTGAACCGGCCGGGGATCGAACCCGGGACCTTTAGCATGGTAGTCAGACGCGTTACCGACTGAGCCACCAAAGGAACACTCACATACATAATTCACACCCAGGCCGGGATTCGAACCCGGGTCCCGCACTGCGCAAACCACTCAGCCACGGAGACCGGCGTAGTAGTGAGATGTATAAATATTAATAAACAAATTGTCCACCGCTGCGTTCACTCACTTAATTTTCATTCTCTGTACCGGAATCTCGCATTTACACTCCTTACAAAGTGTATAAGAGAAAATCTAATGAATGGTGATATTTTTGCTAGGCACCGTACGTAACTAGACCCTGTCGCAGCTAACTGTGGAGCAAGGTGGCGCATAGCTTCAGAGAAGCGAGGGAAATCCAGTGGTCAGAGCGAAGCAGTACACGCTGCTAGGAAAGCAGTCGGTTTCCCCCACTCCACTTCATTGGTGGAGCCGTATCGCGTCACGACTTGCGCAGAGACTTGTTTTCGTTTGCCTGCTCCAGACTTACCCGGGACAGAGTATAAACTAGAGAGGCTTTTCAAGAAAATATACCCTGATGCAACATTCTTGTAGAGATATTACCTGAATTTCTGAGCCAGGGCCAAATCTTGTTCTGAAATGAAATGCATACGTCTCTTGACGTTAATGGAATCACTTGTACAAACTACCACAAAATAGTCCTGTATTACACTGCGTTCCCGTTGACTTTCAGACCTGTAGAAGCAGAAATTAGGGAAATGGTGTTTCTCGCCATGGAGTACAGCCATCAGCTTCGGTGGAATCGTTTTACTACAAAAAAGCACAGACTCCTGGTACTTCAAAGTGCCGGTCGTTTACCAAGGCGGGTATAAAAAGTCGCAGAAAAAGGCAATGTCGCTCACCTTCATGTTGTGCCATTATGACGGTCGATTTGAGTTCGCTTGCCCAATCGACGATGGTAATGATGGTACTAAACTTTTCTCGCTCCGGTTTTTTTCTTGTTCTACTCTTGTTTGCTTTGTCACATCTTTACCTTGTACTTTGGCATTTCCGGATCTTGGTTCTATCGGCTGTCCTTCGGGGTGACGTCAGAGAATTGTATTCTGGTGGGGTCAAGAAATGGTGAAATATTTTAACTTTCTTCATTCTTTTGATGTATTTTTCTTTCTTTACTCCTTTGTTTCTCTATTTCTTCCTCTTCCTCTCTTTTCGTTTCTATCGTCCCCTCTTCTCGGGGCCTCTCCGATGGCGGAGTGATAACGTCGTCGCCTTGTAATCAAGAGGTCCCGGGTTCGAAACCCGGTGGAGGCACATAGCGGTTCGGATTCACTTTAACCAATAGCTGGAGTCACGATTAGAGCCGAGGTGGTCTACTCGAAAGGACGTCTGACTACAACGCGGGAGACCCGGGTTCGATAACGCATAAAGCGACTCTGGTGCTCACCCAGCTTTACATCAATGGGTACCTGGGGCAACCCTGGAGGGTGAAGTAGAATGGCGCGTGGTGCTGATTGCAACACTTCCAAAATAACCTACCCCCACATCCCATAAATGTGCCTTAATGTTAAAGTGCTCTATCAGGGTGGTTACTCAATGGGAATTCACTAAATTCCTGGAATTATGAGTGAATTCTTGGTTCCTGGAATAATGCGTGAATTCTACGTGCATTTTTCTCTGTAGACATGAAAAATTGCAAGTTTTAGTAATCCAAAGGAATTCATACATTTACAAAAGCCCAGAGGCAAAGTTTTCCCAGTTTGGCTTTTATTTTTATCAAGGAATGAAAAGAAAACAAATCTGCGTGGAAAATAAAACCAAATTTTCTCAATCTGTTTACTTTGTTGGTGTCTTTATACAGTACGTTTGTTTTGGCCCTGGTGCAGATGCCGGCATTTTCCTCCCGTATCGTCTCGCTTATCTACGCTAATATCTTTAGCATGTACACAATTATATTTATATTACACTAGCTGATTAGCCGGCATTGCCCGGATATTTATTTATCCAAATCTTGTATTAGACAGGAAAATAATGAAATCTAACTGTAGTGTAAAATGTAACTAATTTTAAATGTGATCGTGAATGTCACCAATTAGCTTAGCGATTCGAAACTAATCTAGGTAATTCGTGTCATTTCTTTCACCCCCTCTCACCCGCCATGCCGATAGGTGATGAACTTGGAGTTGAACCGCATTGGGAGTGTCACGAAAACTAAGAACTCCATTCGCAACACAGCCTGAATGTTAGACAACCCGAGAAACACTATCGTTGTGCGGGATGGCATAGAGTCACGGATGTCTGTTTGTGCGGAATTTAATATCTGTGGTTCTCGATTATTTTTACATGTCACCCCTTCCCACTGCCATCCATAGGGGTGCCAGGGGTGTCTTATCCCCACAGTATTTCTTTCCAAGTTGTAAATGATACGCGTACCAAGTTTGGTTGAAATCGCTCCAGGCGTTCGAGAGTTATTGCTGAACAAACAAACACTCATATACACACATACATCCATTTGTATATATATAGAGATAACGACTATTAACCTGTGTTATAACAGTTGTTCAGAGCCCAAACGAACGGACTTTACAATTAACTATTTTTCGTAGATTAGTATATTCCGTAACATTTCTGACTTGCGATTATAGATGTACTTCTAGTCTGAGTAAATAAAATGGCAAACGTAAACTCCCCACTAAAAATTAAATATTTTAAATACTATGTATTACGTTTGTTGAATTGAATAGAATTTCTGGATACATTGGAATCACACAGACCCTTTATCTTGTTAATATATTCGTGTGTGTAGGTGGTGAGAGTCGGTAATACGTAAGGTTAAAATATAGGAAACATCGGATTGTACCTTTGGAAAGTTCGCCTTGAAAAACGGAAATTATACTTGAATTGTTGTCATGGCCCTCGAGTGGCCACACTGCATATACGGGGAAACTTACCTTTTTTTACCAGTCCCGATTAGCCATTCTGTGCGCCGGCCTCCGTGGAGTAGGGGTTACCACATCGCGGTACAACGCCAGGGGACCCGGAGTTCGAATCCTTTGTTAGTGTGCATCAATTTCATCTTATCACCAATTCTCATCGTCGCGGTTAGAAAAATGTGGAAGAAAAGCGACGCTAAGTAACAAAAATCAAATCAAATCGAGGCTGTTTTAGTCCTGAACACTTTATACAAATACTGATATTACCCGGTAAGTGAAGGTAATGTTTTGCGTGCATGTAGCACCGTGCCATGAAGGCACAAGTGGGCGAAATAAGGAAAACGGATTTGAATACGGTCATAGTAATAGCGGTACTTGGAGAAATAATGATTTCGTAAGTAGGAAATCTAGGTGGTACAAAAAAAGAAAAAAGTGAAACCGCAACCAGCATCTCGTGGGATAATTAAAAGCAAACTCTTCCCAAATCACTCCCTGAGATTTTACAAATGTGGGTGTTTACATTCCTCCCGGCGCCTCCGCTGTTAATCAGGATTCATAATTCACTCCAAGTTGCGATTTGTTATTCCGAAAGCGAGAGGGGGCGCCCCTCTTCTGCGTCATTGCCCGACTGTGTGGGTTCCTTGCATCCCTTGGAGGAGTAGGATAGAAAAGGCACCGTTTACGGAAGCCACTCGTTGGAACAGGAAGGCGAGCGTCTTCCCCGAGCAGGGAGGCTGCTGCCGAACCACCCCTCCTCCCTTCCTCCCTTGTTCCCGTTCGTCCTTCCGGGAGCAAACATCACTCTCCTCATAAATATTAATTCCCGCCGCACTCAACCCGATCGTCACTCGAGAGAACATGCCTTGCGGTGTATAAAAGGGAGCATATTCTTTTACGAGTTGGATGCTGTTCTTGTGGGCGACGGACCTGCTTAGAGTTAGGGAAATACTGAAGGAATCTTCTTTTGAAAGATGGAGAAGAAACATGGGCTCTGGACTTTACCATAGCCATGCCTCGTATTATAACATACGTCCAGTCTTTCAGCTTCAGCATTTTACAGAATTACGATATTATTGACATCAATAACAGTTGGGCTGAAAAGTTCATAGGCTGACTCATAGATGGCGTTACTAGAATTAAATCCATGTGATTTTTACTTAGTACTAACCTTCAAAAGATACGTGTATAAATTTCACAGCTGCCGGATAATTAGTTCGTGAGATATAGCATTGTGAGTGAAGCAGCTTTTGTTATTGTGAAAAAATGGATAAAAAAGAATTTCGTGTGTTAATAAAGCATTGCTTTTTGGCGAAAAAAATACTGTTGAAGCCAAGGCTTGGCTTGATAAACATTATTCGGACTCTGCACCAGGAAAATCAACCGTTGAGAAGTGGTTTGCTAAATTTAAACGAGGCGAAATGAGCATCGAAGACGATGCACGCAGTGGACGCCCCAAAGAGGCTGTTACCGACGAAAACATCAAAAAAGTCCACAAAATAATTTTAAATGATCGTAAAGTGAAGTTGATCGAGATAGCTGAGACTTTAAAAATATCAAAGGAACGTGTTGGACATATTGTGCATGAATATTTGAACATGCGAAAGCTGTGTGCAAAATGGGTGCCGCGCGTGCTCACAATCGATCAAAAGCAACAACGTTTTGATGATTCGGAGCAATGTTTAGCGATATTCAACCGTAATAAACACGAATTTTTCCGTCGATATATTACAATGGATGAAACATGGCTCCATAACTACACTCCAGAGTCCAATCGACAGTCAGCCGAGTGGACTGCACGTGATGAACCGAATCCAAAGCGTGGAAAGACGCAACAGTCGGCTGGCAAGGTTATGGCATCAGTATTCTGGGATGCGCATGGTATTATATTCATCGATTACCTCAAAAAGGGCCAGACCATCAACAGCGATTATTACATAGCGTTGTTGGAGCGTTTAAAGGATGAAATCACGAAAAAACGGCCCCATTTCAAGAAGAAAAAAGTGCTGTTTCATCAAGACAATGCACCGTGTCACAAATCAATTAAAACGATGGCAAAATTATATGAATTAGACTACGAATTGCTTCCCCATCCACCATATTCTCCAGATCTGGCCCCCAGTGACTTTTTCCTGTTTGCAGACCTTAAAAGAATGCTCGCTGGAAAGAAATTTAGCACTGATGAAGAGGTAATCGCCGAAACTGAGGCCTATTTTGAGGCTAAAGAGAAATCGTACTATAAAAATGGCATCGAAAAATTGTATGACCGCTATAATCGTTGTATCGCCCTCGAAGGCAACTATATTGAATAATAAAATCGAATTTTATCAAAAAAATATTTTTTACTATGTTAGCCTACGAACTTTTCAGCCCAACTGTTATTATTATATTTTTGGACAAAATTTAATTCGTAGTGTCAGATTTACACACTATTTTCTTTACAATAGAATTAGTCTAAATCAGGGTTGTTAAGGTCCAGACATCCATAAATTCTTACGGGTTCTATTGGGTTCCGTAACAGGACCGGAACTTTTTTTCTCGCGCAATTCAAATTCGGTCCAAGTTTCGTATTGTTTCATTTCAATACCGAACTTGGACCGTATAGAAATTGATCCGGAAAAAAGATCCGGGACCGAATTGAAATACTTGAAAGATAAAAGAAAAGGTTCTTTAAGGCCTTTCTAATATTTTCTCCCGGACCGGAATTGAATTGATTTATAGTTTCTGGACCTTTGTCAACCCTAATCAAAACTGCTTAGTTCTTCAATGTTATTCAGATTCTCAACTTTAATATTTCATGATATTTCTTCAGTATCACAGTTTCACGTTAATTCTTCAATGGGATTTAGTTCTCAATTTCAGAGCTTCACGTTGTAGTCCTAAATTTAAAATTTTGTACAAATTTTTACAATAACATTTGAATTTTTTCAATGTGATTGAGTTTATTGTTTTACTTTAACCCTGCAATATGATGTTGTCCACCCAAATATTCAGAATTTCACACTTTCAATATATTTGAGTTCACACGTGAATCACAAATTGAGAATTCCGCGTTATGTATTAAAAATTAATGAGCGTGATTTTCACGTTTTATTACGTGCTAGCTGATTACCCAGCGTTGCCATGCTATTTATTTATCCCAATGTTGTTTTAGACAGGAAAATAATGAATTCTAACTATAGTGTAAAATGTAACTAATTTTAAATGTGATCGTGAATGTCACCAATTAGCTTAGAGACTCCGAAAACTATGGATTCGACACTAATGTAGGTCATTTCTGGCATTTTATTTTTCAGCCCCCCCCTCACCCCCCATGCCGATAGGTGATGAACTTGGAGTTGAATCGCATTGGGAGTGTCACGAAAACTATGGATTCCATTCGCAACACAGCCTGAATGTTAGACAACCCGAGAAACACTATCGTTGTGCGGATTGCATATAGTCACGGATGTCTGTTTGTACGGAATTTAATATCGGTGGTCCTCGATTACATTTACAAGTCACCCCTTCCCGCCCCATCCCTAGGGGTGACAGGGGTGTCTTACCCCCACAGTATTTCTTTCCAGGTTGCAAGTGATACGCGTACCAAGCTTAGTTGAAATCGCTCCAGGCGTTCGAGAGTTATTGCTGAACAAACAAACATACACATCCACTTTTATATATATAGAAGATATAAAGAATTCATCACAATTCGATTGAGAGAAACTTTGATCACACAATTGAGGACAGCAAACGTCTGATCCGGTAATTCTAACACCGTGTGCAAGCTTTGCCTCTATCTGAATTTTCGATTAGTTCTTTGGAAGGAACAAAGGGGAATGGGGCATCATCCCCCCGTTATCCTGGCGTGAAAAAAAACACGCACAGCGCCGAAAATAATCTCCATTTGCCTGCATAAATTTCAGCTCGCCAGAGGAGCAAAGGAAAGAAGATGAAATTGGTTCCCGATCGCCACACAAACTCAAATTAAACATTCGCTTCGGAGTGAACGGTGGCGTTCGTGTACATATCTCCAGAGGGCAGCCACTGTTAATAATGAATCCAGAATTTGTAATTCATTACATGAAGTTATGCAGTCCGCCGAACACGCTCTGTTTTATTTATTAATACAGTTGTTTCTTTGCTTACGGGTTTTTTTATGCACGCATTGGGGATATCGGCATTGATGGCGGATACCAATATCTTAATTAAATATCAAGTTGTATACATCGTATTTTGTGATTGGACTCTGACGTTTGTAGGCAGTGGTAGTACCACGCGAAAAATTGCAGGGGTTGATATGCTAGATTGTGTTTCGGTATCGGAGATAGATGGAGCTGTGGTGGGGGAAGGAATAATGAGTTCATCAGGGCCATTAACAATGAAATACGGTTTGATTGTGTTTGAATGTTTGAATGATTACAAATTGGTGACTTCCAGTTATGACGTTTGGTGATTTATTTTGGCGATTGGGATTTTTGTTCGGATATTTGTATACAGATATTTCAGGCTGCAAAACATGGAAAAGTTAGGGGATTACCTTTTTCTAAAAAAGGCATGGAAATGTCTGAGAAGTTTACTGCGTTTCTGAAAAAAAATCAACATTTTTACAATAGTGCTCGTGATGTTTCTTTTGGTCCGGAGCCACACGATTATTACGTCACGGTAGTTGCCCAATCACCGTGCTCGGTAGGGTTATGAGACACTCCTTTACGTTGCTGCTACACTGAGCGCTCTCAGGACGTGATGTTGAAAGATTTAAAAGACAATTCATTCAATTTACCAAATGTTATTGTCACTTTTTCTTAATTAAGATTAGTCACAGCGATACAATACCACTTTTGTCACAAACACAATTACAATGCAACGAACCCTTCTCTGTTAGATTATTCTATTGCACACATATCAAATCGACAAAATTTTATTGGACTTACAGCTTTACATGTGTCTTTTGACGCCCAGCATACGCACACATATCACATATTTTTGCATCTCGCAACCAACTCGCATAAATCTAAAAACTATAAATTTCATAACGCAAAGAAACAAACATATTAATATGAAACTAACAAACAAAACATATACATGTTAAAAATAAACAAGGCCGTAGCACTCAAGTAGTTTTTTGAAGAAGAAAAAAATGACAAGCAAGAAGTTTTAAATTTGTTGTTGACAAACTATACTTAAGTTTGGTATACTGAGAATTACTGATAGTTACAATAGAAATTTCTTATTAAATGATACAGGAATTGGGGTCATGTTTTAGACTCGTTATCCAGTAGAAATCTACAACAGTAAGCGATATAAGTATTTCCCCTCTCACCCGTTCATTGGTCGAACACATTCAAGTTACTAATTACGCAGTGTCCCTTGCTCCAGACATTTTCCGTCGTCGCCTTGTAATTAAATGATCCCGGGTTCGATTCCCGGTGAGGGCACATAGTGGTTCGGATCTCACTTTAAACTGTAGGTCCAGTCCCGATTAGCCTTACTGGGTAAATTTTTCACTACGACGCTGCTACTAATCACATCATCATTACTGTTATTGATTAATGATGCATATTCAAAAAATACTTTCGTATCTTGAAACGGTTTGAAAGCACTTTGTCATATCGCAGCGATCTTTGTCATGACTATATTTTACGTTCTCCTACGGAACGTTTGCAATTGCTGCATGCTGTAAGCCCTCATTATATCGACGTAATGTGAGCCGGCAGACTTGTAACGCATTACCCAGTCTATGTTATTAAATTTGGAGGCGGAACGGTCTTTTTAGTGAAGGGAAATTCGTTCGGCCGACGTTTATGTGAAAGCCTCTCCCAAAATGACAGGATTGCATGTTGAAAGAAATAGGGACCTCTTATGTTTATAATTGTACTTTCATATCTAGATAGGCAGTCATCTGTTTACCACAAACACATTTGTTGATTTTCATCTTCGGGAGGTGTTGCAATAATGTTTATTGTTTCCACGAGTCGTATTGGTAATCATGTGTTGCGAGTTAGAGATGTATAAACAAAGTGTGCTTTTACTTTGCGTAACAGACCTTGGGTTTATTTTTAACGTTATAGCGGTGGAGTTGCTTGAATAATGTAGCAACTTCATGCAAATTACACTTTTTACATGAAGGTTAACCGATATTTTAGAACATTATTCTGCTGCCCCTGTGGCGGCGCCAGGGGTCCTTGGTTCGAATCTCGGCATGGGTATTTGTGAGTGTTCCTTCATCAATTTTATCATCATCCTCATCTTCGCGATTAGCCAAAAAGTGGCAGAGAAGCGAAGTTAAAATAAACCAAACAATCAATCATGAAAATTATTGTCTTGCAAAATGATATTTTGTATGTAAAGCAAGAATTTTGAGTTTGAGTAAGTCCCCCTTATATACTGATAGGCAAACCAGAATGGACCTACAGCTTATAGTAGGATTCGATCGACTTGTACCACCATCTGGTATCTGATTCGGATCCCCTCGGTTACAGAGCGACGACTTTACCACTGAGCCATCGGCTGTAGAAAGCTGTAGCAGTAGGTATATACTACACTTTTCGTGAATTTACGGCATATTCTCGATTCAAAATCCAACGTTTAACAAAAAAGTTTAAGTAGCTGTATTTCCATAACCATACGTTAGTTGTAACTTGTGATTGCGTAATCATTTATAGTTGATGTTAGTTCATCTTATTTTCCCAGTGTCACCAGTAAAAACGAAATACGATTTTCGTTTGTTAGTTATTGTTTACTGGGGCCTCGTCGTCGAAGTGGCAGCGTCGTCGCCTTGTTATCAAGGAGTCCCGGGTTTGATACCCGGTGGAGGCACATAGTGGTTTGGATCTCACTTTAAACTGTATGTTCAGTCTCAATTAGCCTTAGTGTGCATAAAGTGGACTTCAAATACCAACTCAATCAATCAGCGGGGCAAAAGTGGCAAAAAGTGGGGAAACTGCCCTCCACGCAGCCCTAATCGGCGACACTGAATTCCAATAATAAAAAGGGAAGGCAATGAGAATATTATTGCATATTGAGCAGTGTGAAGACTGTCAACCCTCTACAGAACTTGGTTTCTTTCCTTTTTTTCCATTACATTTTAGAACACCCTATACATCTGTTATGTATTGCCGCTTTCTGCACAGACTCTATTTTCCAGCCTTGTGGAATGATTCAAAGGGAAGAAATGAAGAGGAGGGGGTAAATGATTTATCAGAATCGAAGATCGGGACCCAGGAATTAGAAGAATCCCTAGTTTCGAAATGCAAGCATTCTTCATTCTGCACAGGAGTACATTCCCTCTCTAAACGTATATAATGATGCACCAGAAGAGTGCGGAATGTTCGCTCCCCAAGGGCAATAAACCTTGGCGCCACATGACTGGGCAAAAACGAGGATATTCTTGTTGTTAACACTCACTTGTCTCATTATAGGAGTTCACCACCCTTTTGACGGGGGAAATAAATTGCCAGGTTCGTTAGCGCATAATTTACGCTACGTGGAAAACCTGAAGTGCATCATAATGAACTTATGGGTGGTTATTTTTTGGCGTCGATCTTTCGTACGGCTTATAACATGTGGGCTAAATCTCGCGTTATTGGGGTTATCGACATTAATTTGAACAAGGCAGAAATTTGAACGAGAAATACAGGCTCGACCAGGACTCGAACGCGGAGTCATGGTTTCATTAAGTAAAGGTACTTTCTACTGTTATAGCTCTTTTCAGTTCTTACGGCGGCCGCTCTAGAAGCTGGCAGGGGAAGTGGGGAGCGGGGAAGCGACCAATCCAGCACGATGAGAAACGCAGCAGCCAGTAGAACGAGGTTCACGTAGTACTTCTTCCCGCCGCGTCGTGTGTCTCGGCGCTACTGCTGTTGTCTTGTTGGTCTGCGGCGTAATCCGCGCTGCCCACTTCCTTTGCCAGAACTATTACCGGCTGCCGTAACAGTGGAGAAGACCTACCACGAGAAAATTGTGATCGGTTTCAATAACTGGATTGTTCTAGAGTTTCTCTATTAATTTATGAGGCAAGGATAATGATCGAATTTATTGGAACGCAACTCTGTGAAAGCTACCATTAAACTCCACTTTAAACACGAAAAGTATTTGGGATGGGATCAGTGTTGCCAACTTGTTCTTTTTGGTACTAGATTTGTTAGTATTTTGACACTTTCATGTAGCTCCTGATATACAAGGTTGTATCAAAAAGTAAGGTGAATTTGTATGTAAAACCCAGAATTTTTTGTGTAGCTAATTGAATTTTTTGTATGTGTCAGATACTAAGGTGATGCAAGTCTGACGGCAATTACAGTCTTCTACGTCAACGCGTCTGGTACCTACAGCAATTCAAAGATGGCGCAACGACTTGAACATTACTCCAAGGAGGAGATGCGCAGTGTTATGCGTTTTTTATGGGTCAAGGGAAAGAAAGCATCTGAAATTCATCGAGAATTGTTGGAGGTCTATTGGTAGGAGTAGTGTGACAGATGATGACAGAAGTGGCAGACCAGCAACGTCCATCACCGACAGCAATGTGTGAGACGTGGATGCGATAATTTGTGAAGACAGAAGAGTCAGGTTGCATGACATTGCTGATGCATTGAACATATCATATGGTTCAGTGAGGATTATCGTCCATGACAAACTTGGCTTCAGGAAAATGTGTGTGCGCGCTGGGTGCCCAAAAATCTGAGTGAGGACCAAAAACACCACCGAATGGGCATTTCCCTGACCCACCTCACATGATATGCCCACGAAGGCAGTGGTTCCTATGTCGAATTTTAATGTGATACCATGTGTCAAACATACTACAGTTTCATATTTTATTTCTAAGCACGTTTTTCAATAAATCGAAAATTCACCTTACTTTTTGATACACTTTGGGAACTTAGGACTATATTTCGAACAATATTTTTTACTATCATCAACTTTCGTCTTTATTTACACGCAATACTGCGAATTCAGACTGCAAAGTAGAACGCAGCTGAAGTTTTGTTTCGTGCTGTTTCATCCTGTTTCAAACAATCCAGTGATTTTAAGAATAACAGTGATATATTGCTCACTCGAAATGTGAAGAGTTCTAGATACGAGTTTGAGAATTTATTATTGCTCGTTTGATTACCCAATGACAGCGTCCGATTTCTTTTTATCATATTGTTAAATAATAAATTATTGGGGTCCAATCGCGAAGGTCACACTGGAGGCCCGAGTTCGTTTTCCGCAGTGGGTGATATCAGACGAATTTTCCATTGATGGCCCTGTATAAGCGGCTGTGGGGACAATCAACCTGTATTTTTTCCTATTTCGGTCACTTGGCGTACGTTTTTAACCTGATAGGTTAATCGCATCGGCGAGGATGAGTGATGAACTTGACGATGGGACAAACAGAATGACATATAGAGGCCTCCTCCGTCAGGGTTAGAACTTGTGTTTTCTCCACCACGGAGGCAGAGAGCTTCTCATCAAAGGGTATCAGGGGTTGCGAAGGCGACTGGAGCGTGATGCTGATCACCACTATGACGGAGAACATGTGCAACACCGCCTTCCTCCCGCTAATCTGCACACATTCCTGAAGTGGAGTACTGTACAAGGACAATGTTACCTTTCTGTACCGTTCAACCTGTTTGGTCAATCGCACGAGGACCAACAATGAACTGATGAAGCAGATGACAGGTACAGTCATGAAGCGAAATACTTCCACTTAGAGCCATAATATCAGCAGTCTTATGGGGAAGTGCGAAGGCTATTTTTTCAATCTCCGATAGGGCATGAAATCAAAACCACAGCGAATAGCAGAATGTGTTTATTGACAAAAGTTACGTACACGTATAATCTACTATTCTAGTAATCACCTAGAAGATTCAGACATTTATCGTACCGCTGCAGCAGCTTTCCAAGACCCTCTACAAGAAATGGTGCCGTCTGTCTGTTGAGCCAGGTCTGCAGGGTGTCTCGAAGCTCCACGTTGGTGTGAAAGCGCCGTCATTCCCACCACTTCTTCATCGCTGGGTAAAGATGCAAGTCACTCGCTCTGGGCCGTAGGGAGGGTGATCAAACACTTCCCAGTGGAATCGTTGAAGAAAGGCTTGATTTGACGCAGCAACATGCGGTCGGGAATTGTCATGAAGCAAGACAATGCCTGAATACAGCATGCCTCTTTGTTTGTTCTGGATGGCTGTGCGTAGTCTGCGCGTTGTCTCACTGTATGAAGCCACGTTGATTGTGCCCCTCTGGCTGTAGAAATCGCATCACATACGTTGTTGATTGTAGCAGACATCTCTACGCGGACGTCGGTCAGCTTCAACTGAAGCGTTGGCCTTGGGAGTAGCGCTTCACGGGCCACCTGGAAGTTGAAAAAAAATAGCCCTCGTATTTCCTTCCACGACTGTAATCAATGACTTCCCCAGGATTGATCATGTGAATTATGTCGTCTTGATTAGTTTTCTGCAACTTTTCGCTAATCGCGACGATCAGGAGTGAAGAAACTATAATCAAATTGATGAAGGAACACTCATCCCAAGACCGGTATTCGAACCCGGGAACCTTGGCGTCGTAGCACTCTATGCTAATCACTTTGATGCGGAGGTCAGCTTTCCCAGATTCGAACCTCCGACTCTGTAACTTATTATTGTAACCACTCCGCCACCGAAGGGGCCCGTCTCTGTACTTGGTAACCGAATTCGCGGCTAAGCTCTTTTCAGTTCTTACGGCGGGCGCTCTAGAAGCTGGCAGGGGAAGTGGAGAGCGGGGATTACGCAACAAACCAACCAGACAACAGCAGTGGCGCCGAGAGACACGACGCGGCCTGAAAAAGTACTACGTGAAACTCGTTCTACTGGCCGCTACGTTTCTTATCGCGCTGGATTGGTCGCTTCCCCGCTCCCCTCTTCCCCTACCAGCTTCTAGAGCGCCCGCCGTAAGAACTGAAAAGAGCTATAACAGTGTGCTGCAACATGTCATAATACATTTAATACCTCTGAAAGCAAACCCGTTTCTTAGTTGCATACAAACTGTTACCTTTACTGTAATAAATACGCATTACTGTAATAAATACGCATTACATCAAGCCGCCACTGCACTATAAGAAATTAGACATAATCCCGATACAATTATCGTGGGGAACATTTTCGAAAATTAACGCTGTTTTGCGCACCGCGAAATCTCCCGAGAAAGCGATAAGGGGTTTCTAACTGCCATTTTTAAACCCCGTTTTCCTTCCCCTAGAACTCGTCGTCCCGTCCGAAATTACCTGGTTATTTTTTAACAGCCTCCATTGTACAGAAAACCACCATCAGTGAGCTTAACGGTTTTCATATGAAAGGGTTTTTTTCGGAAAGAAATGGGGGAGATGTAAAAGAGAAAACTGTGGAGGCCATTTTAATTTCCAGCTCACACGTGGAGACCATTAGGAAACTAGAATGGAGAAATAAGAGTCCTCTCTTACCCGCTGTCCTTCAGGGAACACAATAAGAAAAATAGACTGTAGGCTCTGGTCAAATTCAATTCTATCATTTCTCCGCTTCTTTCATGTTTGTTAATTAACGTGCTATGACGTCAGTGTTCAGTCAAGACCGAACATGTGTTGTGCTACAAAATTCAATTAGTACTTCCTCAGTTATTATCTTCGATATTTTGACTTCCTCTTCTAGTACAATTTATGATCGGTTTGGTTTGTTTTACTTCACTTTTTTGCCACTTTTGATTAATCGCGAAGATGAGGATGAATAATAATATGATGGAATTGATGAAGGGACTCTCACAGAGGAAACTCATGCCCAGGCCAGAATTCGAACCAGGGATACTTGGCTTTGTAGCGCGTTGTGGTAACCACGGAGATCATTATGGAGATGACGTGATCGGCACCACTCTCCGGCAGCCTTAACGTAATTATTCTATTGTTGCGAATGGCAATAGCCTATATTTCGTGTGTTATTCCTGTAATCATTTTGCCCCGACCCGAGCATGCGGGGGAGTTTCCCCGTCGTCGCCTTGCAATTAAGGGGTCCTATGTTCGATACCCGGTGGACGCACAGTGTTTCGGATCCCAATTTAAACTGTAGGATCAGTTCCGATTAGCCTATCTGTGCATAAAGTGGATTTAAAACAACAATTCACTCAATGAACCGGCCATGTTGGGCAAACTGACACTGCAACACCATGTAAATGATCGGACTGTTTTGAGACACACTTTCCTTATTTGAAATACTACAGAGTGTTTCAAAAGTCGCGCAACCCAAACTTTGAAAATGTATGTCATGAAAACCGTAAGAGATATGCACACCGGGTTTTATTCATTATAAAACCACATCCATTGAGATATTTTCCAATGATTAACATTATCAATTTATTCCATACAGAAAATTAAATAAATTAATATCTGGCGGAAGGCAGCGTTAAAAGTTTCCAAGAAATGCACTTTTGAGTGATAAAATTATGTAAGAAATTATCGGTGAGTCATTATTAGACGTCTAATGACTGATGCCATGCAAATCTGTCATTTGCAACAAAAAATGAGCAGTACAGCATTTGATGGATTTATGACTGGCGATTTTCTGGGTTGAGTGAAAAAGTGCCATTTTTAGCACATATCTCGTAGCTAGCAACACTAGCAGGTCAAAATTTTGTCAACGCAACTTGTGTGCCAACCATTATTTTTATTTTGCAATAAAAAGATTCGAAGTTATTTTTAAAAATGTGCTTATGGTGTCTGTTTGCCCCATCCTTACCCTATTCTCTATAATAATGTCTTCATTTACTTATTATTATTAAATTTTAAGATTACATATTAATTATCGTCCAAAGTTGAAAAATTGGAGAGCATACTTATGAGAAAAATTGTTTGTATCGGGGCATCGACTTTAAAAGTGAATTTACGGGCCCTAGAAGGTTGAGATCCACTGGTCTGGTCATCTTTCATGTTCATCTTTATTGACATCTTTTCACACCCAAAGTACCCCTAAGGGGCATTGGTGCATGTAAAAAAAAAAGGTAAAGTGTTCCCCTGTGCTTAGCACCACGCCATGAAGGCGTATAGGGGGGTGTGGGGGTAACGCCCCACACTTTCTTGATCCGGTCGTGAGTGGGGATGATGTGATCAGCATCACGCCCCTAACCGTCTTTACCCCTCAGGGTTTCCCCCAGGTACCCATGTTATTCGACGCTGGGTGGGCGCCGGGGCCGCTTCCATCGTTAGAAAAGTTCCCGGATTTGAACCGGCCGGGGATCGAACCCAGGACCTTTTACATTGGTGCATGTACATTATAAAATACAACATGTTGGCATCGCACATAATATATATCTATAAATCATTTGGGCAGTATGTTTTTAGCATAGTATAACAATTGAATAATACAATGTAAAATCATACAATGACAAGTTATATATTTAAGTGTTGTAAATGTACAATAAAATCTAAATTTATCTTTTAAAGTTATTTTAATTCCTGAAATTCTTTAACTGAATATAATGTATATTCCAGTAGCAATTTTTTAACTTTACTTTTAAAGACCGTGGTTCTTTCAAAATTTGTGTAACTATTTGGTAACACCTGAATGCCTGTGTAAAAAGATCCTGTTTTAATAGATATTTAGAATACACACCGTATTGAAACTATTTTTTAGAGTTCTTAATTGGTAGCATACGATGTTTAACTCCTTCAATAAATGATCTATGTGAACTTTCCAGTTTAGACCCTTGTCTATAAATATTCCAGACCGTATATCGTTGTGATTAGCCAAAAGTTGAATAAAAGCGACGTATAATGAACTAAATACACTTCATAGACGAGGGGGAGTGTTGCAACCTTACTATCCTTCAGATGCTACTATTCCAAAGATACAAACCTACGCAGCTGTTCTAATCGATGCAACAAAAACCCATAGCGTTAGCCTACCCGATGGCATAGTGGTAATGTCACCACCAGTGGCGTTTACTGAGTCCAAGATCTGGGCAATCTGACTATGTCACATGGTCCTAGGCTATGAATAGACATAAATTTACCAACTCTTAAGAAATCAGGTTGCCAACTCATAAGAAATCAGGTTGCAAACTCATAAGAAATCAGGTTGCCAACTCATAGGAAATCAGGTTGCCAACTCATAGGAAATCAGGTTGCCAACTCATAGGAAATCAGGTTGCCAACTCTTAAGAAATCAGGTTGCCAACTCATAGGAAATCAGGTTGCCAACTCATACGAAATCAGGTTGCCAACTCATACGAAATCAGGTTGCCAACTCATAGGAAATCAGGTTGCCAACTCTTAAGAAATCAGGTTGCCAACTCATAGGAAATCAGGTTGCCAACTCAAGAAACACCATCATTTCATTCATATGAGTAATAATATTTACAATTTCTGATCGATTTTTCTTCTGTATTTGATTCTCTAGACTTCAGGCTTCGCAGGTAGCCTAACTAGCCTAGAATATACGCTCCTGGTCACCACCTTCCCGGGTTCGATACCCGAATTAGGCACATGGTGGTACGTATCCAACTTTAAGGGCAAAAGGAACAGTTTGTGTCCAACCAGACGCGAGGACCCTAAACTTCTCCTCCCCCATCGACCTTTCTCCGCGGCGATCTGGATGGTTGTAGGAGGAGAAAATGTAGCATTACGCTTATGGGAGTATTATTTTACTTGTTCTCTTGGGAATATCAAACTGCCGATGGCGCAGAAAAATATATCAACGGGAAGAACTCATCTTGAAGATTTCAAGTGTCGGAGGAAAATTCGAAATTTCCATTTGATTAGCCGTAACTTGAAGTTGATGCTCAACAAGGAATACATGCGATTGTGTAAACACTTATTCATCATATTTTTTACAGACCGTATCTCGTTTAAACTTAAAAAATCTGTTTCATTTGCTACATATGTGTAGATATTCATACTCTCTTACATAGTCGGGGGTTTAAAAGTAGCAGTGCCGACGATATTGATAAAGAAAACTGTCACTCTTCCCCTTAAACTGTAGGTTCAGTCCCGATTAGCCTATCTGTGCATAAGGTGTACTTCCAGTGGCGTACGCAAGGGGGGTTACGGTGTTAACCCCCCCCCTTGAGCTTTTGAAATATGAAAATTGCTGTGGAAAAAAATAGAAATGGCCAATTTATCCCTGTCAAAGATCTGCGACAATACTACTACTACTACTATTACTACTACTACTACTACTAATAATAATAATAATAGTAATAATAATTTGAATTATTCCCTTGCAGCACGGAGAAAAGCAAAGCATTCCAAACAAACGTCTTTAAGAGCAAATGCCTTGAAAGTAAACACAAATTCTTGAAAATAAAATATACGGGAAACTATGATTTTAAAGGGCAAGAAAGTTGTTTTGAACATGTATTTTTTTAATTCAAACAACAATAAGCTTAACTATTGTAAAATGTTTTGTTGGTAACAACAGTGAGACATTCCAGGTGTGAATTATCGGGGATATTTATGTGGCGACGAAGCCAGAAGAATTCCAACCAATTCCGGGAATCTAATCCGGATCTCCCGCGTGGATGTCAGCCGCCCTACTGACCAGACCAGTGCAGCTCCTTGGATGAGTTCCATACTTTGATTATTTCAATTTAGTTTAATATATTTTCTTGTATTTATGGATTAGACAATTGAGGGGTCTAGTGAGAGAGGGAGCTATGCCACTCTTGACAAGAAATGGAAATAAATTGAGTTTTCTAAAGCATTGCGTTGAGTCATAATTTGTGTAACAAAGGGTAATTTTTTTTGCTGAACATATTGTTAGGTAAATTATTCAAAAGGAAAAATATGAATTTCAATATAAATACCATTTATTATGAACATGTATGGTATATTGTTGTAGTATACCCATGTGGAAAAATCAATCTAGTACATCAAATACTTTGAACAAGGCTTAAATACTTTTACCTGAGTGTAAATCATGTTCACAGGGTTACATATGATCTACATAAAGACAACTTCATATGTCTTCTGGAGGATCTTCACTGTCCATTGTGTCTGTGGATTTTAGTTTTTGGTAAACGTCATGAAAAACTGGAAGAATATAAGGCATTATTGCCATGAGACCTTTTAACTTCAGGGCTGATATTAAATCTATCACCGGTTACTGCAACACAACCTCTGCTACTCCTATTGCAGACACCATCAGTAAGTGGCATAGCTCCTTCTCTCACTCAAAATGCTGATGAGGACGTATTCAAATCTGCTGCAGAACAAGCGGGAGCTATGCCACATGGTTGTAGTTCACATGATAGATGACAGATGGCAGGAGAAGACTGAAAATGGCAAAAAATAAAATTTTCAAGATTTGTGGCATAGCTCCCTCTCTCACTAGATCCCTCAATTATTTCGTATAAAAAATGTTATAAATCCAATTACTAGAAAATAATTTCGTTCTATTGCTTTCATAAATAATATTTTTATGTAGATCTCTACTACTTAAAAGTATTAGTAGTATTATTTGTAGTAAGTCAACTAATTAATTAATTATACGTGTTATTAATTAATTATGAGTATTATTATTTAATTAAAGTACAATAAAACAATGGTAATGTGAATTTGGAGAAAGTTTTAGAAATAACCCCCCGTTGAAATCCTGCGTATGCTACTGCTTAAAACATAACACCAATGTTGTGTACTTCAGAGTTTTGCGTGTAGGTTTGATGGATGACTTCGAATAGAACTAACAAGTCCTCTTCGTACAGCAGGGCTTAAAGATTGCAAGTCATCGTTCAAGTGACGGATTTATTTCCTGTTAGACCTTCAGACTCTCATCTCAGCCTCACCTGAACGCCTCCCTGACCGGCGTTGAAATTGTTAAGGCCGCGGCGGCGTTTTTCAACTGTCGCCGAGGAATTTCCCCGGAGGATTGAATTGCAGCCCGGAGCGGGGAGGCATTCAGAGGGCAACGAGGCCGGACAACGAGTACGTATCTGGAGTGATGGGAGGGTTTTATTACAGCCTGGAGCGTCAGCAAACTATTCCGGCCACTTACGGCCTCTAAATAGCCCGCGTCAGTGTCCGGAGAGAAGGCTAGAGCGTCCATAAAGCCGGTCCAAGATCCGCCGCAAGACGCGTGACTCGGAAGGGATGTTTCTTTTCATCCCCCACTTCCTGCTTATGAAAACGCTGGATGATATATGGGTAGATTCCATAGGGGAAAGCTGAAGGATATTGGCGCGGACGAAACAGTTTACCTTTGCGTCCTCAAGATATCGTTGGCGAGATTGGTAAACAACGTTGTGTTCTTCGTATATTGCAAGCTTAGAAATGATGTTGTTTTTGTGCGACGACGGAAACAAGGAAATCTAGGGTGAATACACCTTCGTAACTCCATGCTTCAGTACCATGGGAATGTAAAAATGTGATTTCTTTCTTTATCCTTATTATCCAGCACTGTAGTCTGTGATTGGACACAGGAGGAAGTCTTGAAGATTTACTGGCGACGAATAATGAATGGATCATCTTTTACGAATATTTTACGCTACTCACCTGGTCCATAGCCAGAGAGAATCTTTTCAACATGAGAAAATGTTCCTCTAACTGCAAATAAAAAATGTGCTTGTGTCAGCTCCCTTTCTTTCTTTTTTTATGACTCTAATAACATGGAACTTTACGAATATCATAGAAAACCATAAAGTTAGCAACACTGTGAGAATAGTTCAGGCAAGGTCATTACCTTCAAAGCTGGAAACATGCTCACATGGCAAGGCGAAGTTTCTGTTCACCGCGCCATGGAGGCACATTTAAGGGGGACACACTCGACTCGGTCATTTTTGGATGTGACGTCAGCAGCACCACGCTCTGGCCGTTCTTGCCCTCCAGGGTTGTTCCTATGTACCCATTCATATCAGGCTTGGTGAACCCCAGAGCCGCTTTATGCAGGGACAATGCCAGAAAATTTCCGACCTTAAATCACACCAAACTTGGGAATCGAACCTGGGTCTCCCGCGTGGCAGTCAGACCCCTACCGACTAGGCCGTGTGCAAATGGTTTAGACCATGGTAGCTATCATTTTGACCCGGCAGGTGGCATCAGGGTGTCACTCGGTGAAACCATAGTGCTGACCTTGAAGGTCATGTAATCGTGAGATGGCACCACTGCGTCGTGCAGCTGGCCGCGTTCAGCGTACATCAACAAGGATCGCTTCAATGCCTCCCTACGAACGTTGAGGCCCAAAATACAACAGCGTCGCAAGAGGAAGTGTTCTGGGAATATGCTGCTGTTGCATGACAATGCAAGGCCACACACCATGCTCTCACACTCACCCTATTACCCTGGCCTGGAACGAAGTCACTACGCCCTCTTCGGTGAACATTAACTTTCCTGCGTGATCACTGATTGCCAGATCATGGATTTTGAATTGAATTTTAAGTCCCTTTTGTGCATGTATTGGTTAATCTGAACTGGACCTGCAGTTTAAAGTGGAGTCCGAACCACTGTGTGCCTCGAGCGAATATCGAACCCGGGACTCCTTGAGTACAAGGCGAGCCTTTCGTGGAGCCTTTCGTGATGAGCAGACACCTCTAAATAAGGGTTTCATGTAGTAATGTGGAAATTGCCAGATAGATGGCAGTGGCGCATCGACCTCCATGGAGGATATGTGAAATGGACTTACGTGTACGCTGGTAGGTACGTTCAAGGATACCATTATGGAAATGAGTCTAAATTACGACCCTCGTATGTTTAGTGGTTGCATGCTTCATATGTTATAGGTGCAAGGAAGAACACACTTTCCCCCACAGATGCTCGTCTCTTACTCCAATTCTATAGATTATCTTATTTTTTTGTGTGTTTTGCCCCCAGAGAGGACGCAAAGGTGTGGGTGAAGGGACTTCGTCTGTAGAGTTCGATATTCTCCTCTTGTTGACTCGAAAGTTGTCGCGTCCTATCATACGTATCAGAGGCCCCTCGCGGGAAGAGAGAAGTCGAGCGAAATCAATTGCGCTTTCGCCACCCCCCGGAGGGAGGGCAGCACCGGTCGAGAAGTTCCAGATGTCGACTGAGGACTTTGGAGTTTTAATTGGGCCTTCGGAGCGGGAAGTGAGCTTCAGCGTTCTCGGGAGGGCTAATTACCTTCTCCTTGCGGGTGGCGGACATGTGTGGGTGGGAGGAGGAAGGATCCGTGTGAACATCCACTCCCTCAGGGCTAATCTAGGTACTTGGAGCTGGAGTTTAGTCCCAGAGTCCTATCAAGATATAATCCCTTCCTTGCAGCTGCGGTATGTTGATCCCAAAAAAGAAATTAATCCGGGATTCCAAAAGTCACATATTACGGAACTATGAACGGTCGACACAGCACAATCATTACCAGATTGATTTAAAGGAAATCCAAAGGTAAATTAATAATTCATGACCAGTACTGCCGGAATGCCTACCCGTGAATTAAAACCGATCCGGAATGCCTACCCGAGAATTAAAACCGATCCGGAATGCCTACCCGAGAATTAAAACCGATCCGGAATGCCTACCCGAGAATTAAAACCCATCCATCCAGAACTACCTAGACCACACTTGTGCATATTTTTGTTTACTGTACTGTTGTACGAGGAAATGTTTGCAGTAAACAAAAAATCGGCACCAGTGTGTGCAGTCTAGGCCATTTGCGACGGAAGCCCAGGACCGGGTATTAATTCTCTGGTAGGCATTCCTGACAGGTTTTAGAGAAGTACTATTTTTCTCTTCACAAATATACCATGCACCCAACATCGATGTTTGCGAGACCTCTCTTTCTCTCAATCTCGCCTTAGTACTACGCCCAAGCAGCAAGCATGATCTCAGAAAGAAAGATGGAAAGATAGAAAGAAACTTTCTTTCCTTCTTTCTTTCTGTCCTTCATTCTTTCTTTCTTTCTTTCCTTCTTTCTTTCTTTCCTTCTTGCTTTCCTTCTTACTTTCCTTCTTTCCTTCTTGCTTTCCTTCTTTCTTTCTTTCTTTCTTTCTTTCTTCTTCCTTCTTGCCTTCTTGCTTTTCTTCTTTCTTTCTTTACTTCTTTCCTTCTTTCTTTCCTTCTTTCCTTCTTGCTTTCCTTCTTTCTTTCTTTCTTTCTTTCTTCTTCCTTCTTTCCTTCTTTCTTTCTTTTCTTCTTTCTTTCTTGCTTTCCTTCTTTCTTTCTTTCCTTCTTTCCTTCTTTCTTTCTCTCCTTCTTTCTTTATTTCTATCTTTTTCTTTCTTTCTTTCTTTCTTTCCTTCTTTCTATCTTTTTCTTTCTTTCTTTCTTTCCTTCTTTCTTTCTTTCCTTCCTTCTTTCTTTCTTTCTTTCCTTCTTGCTTTCCTTCTTGCTTTCCTTCTTTCTTTCCTTCTTTCCTTCTTTCTTTCTTTCCTTCTTTCTTTCTTTCCTTCCTTCTTTCTTTCCTTCCTTCTTTCTTTCTTTCTTTCCTTCCTTCTTTCTTTCTTTCCTTCCTTCTTTCTTTCTTTCTTTCTTTCCTTCTTGCTTTCCTTCTTGCTTTCCTTCTTTCTTTCCTTCTTTCCTTCTTTCTTTCTTTCCTTCTTTCTTTCTTTCCTTCCTTCTTTCTTTCCTTCCTTCTTTCTTTCTTTCTTTCCTTCCTTCTTTCTTTCTTTCCTTCCTTCTTTCTTTCTTTCTTTCCTTCTTGCTTTCCTTCTTGCTTTCCTTCTTTCTTTCCTTCTTTCCTTCTTTCTTTCTTTCCTTCTTTCTTTCTTTCCTTCCTTCTTTCTTTCCTTCCTTCTTTCTTTCTTTCTTTCTTTCCTTCTTTCTTTCTTTCCTTCCTTCTTTCTTTCTTTCTTTCCTTCTTGCTTTCCTTCTTGCTTTCCTTCTTTCTTTCCTTCTTTCCTTCTTTCTTTCTTTCCTTCTTTCTTTCTTTCCTTCCTTCTTTCTTTCCTTCCTTCTTTCTTTCTTTCTTTCCTTCCTTCTTTCTTTCTTTCCTTCCTTCTTTCTTTCTTTCTTTCCTTCTTGCTTTCCTTCTTGCTTTCCTTCTTTCTTTCCTTCTTTCCTTCTTTCTTTCTTTCCTTCTTTCTTTCTTTCCTTCCTTCTTTCTTTCCTTCCTTCTTTCTTTCTTTCTTTCTTTCCTTCCTTCTTTCTTTCTTTCTTTCCTTCTTGCTTTCCTTCTTGCTTTCCTTCTTTCTTTCCTTCTTTCCTTCTTTCTTTCTTTCCTTCTTTCTTTCTTTCCTTCCTTCTTTCTTTCCTTCCTTCTTTCTTTCTTTCTTTCTTTCCTTCTTTCTTTCTTTCCTTCCTTCTTTCTTTCTTTCTTTCCTTCTTGCTTTCCTTCTTGCTTTCCTTCTTTCTTTCCTTCTTTCCTTCTTTCTTTCTTTCCTTCTTTCTTTCTTTCCTTCCTTCTTTCTTTCCTTCCTTCTTTCTTTCTTTCTTTCCTTCTTGCTTTCCTTCTTGCTTTCCTTCTTTCTTTCCTTCTTTCCTTCTTTCTTTCTTTCCTTCTTTCTTTCTTTCCTTCCTTCTTTCTTTCTTTCCTTCTTTCTTTCTTTCCTTCTTTCTTTCTTTCCTTCCTTCTTTCTTTCTTTCTTTCCTTCCTTCTTTCTTTCTTTCCTTCTTTCTTTCTTTCCTTCCTTCTTTCTTTCTTTCTTTCCTTCTTGCTTTCCTTCTTGCTTTCCTTCTTTCCTTCTTTCTTTCTTTCCTTCTTTCTTTCTTTCCTTCCTTCTTTCTTTCCTTCCTTCTTTCTTTCTTTCTTTCCTTCTTGCTTTCCTTCTTGCTTTCCTTCTTTCTTTCCTTCTTTCCTTCTTTCTTTCTTTCCTTCTTTCTTTCTTTCCTTCCTTCTTTCTTTCTTTCCTTCTTTCTTTCTTTCCTTCTTTCTTTCTTTCCTTCCTTCTTTCTTTCTTTCTTTCCTTCTTGCTTTCCTTCTTGCTTTCCTTCTTTCTTTCCTTCTTTCCTTCTTTCTTTCTTTCCTTCTTTCTTTCTTTCCTTCCTTCTTTCTTTCCTTCCTTCTTTCTTTCTTTCTTTCCTTCCTTCTTTCTTTCTTTCCTTCTTTCTTTCTTTCCTTCCTTCTTTCTTTCTTGCTTTCCTTCTTTCTTTCTTTCCTTCTTTCCTTCCTTCTTTCTGTCTTTCCTTCTTTCTTTTTCATTGCAACTTCTGGCTGGTCCGATGACATACCGACCGTTCTTTAGTTAGTGAACGTTGCCATCGAATAAAGAGGATATGGTGCGTCAGTATATTGGTTATTTGACCCCCTGCCCTGTATTTATCTTATTTTCCGTCAATGTTCTGTCCCTTTAGGCTAGGGGTGATGTAGAGGGACAAGTCTCAGTTTTGTCTGCGAATCAAATTCGAGACAACGCCGAGAGGGCCTTTTAGAACTTAGACGGGAGCGAGACTTGCCAGACTTTGCTAAACTATAATTTAAATGTGTAATAGACGAGACTCAAAACTGCATTGCTATATGCTATTTGTTCGGAAGTACTGACCCATACAGCACAACATGGTTTCAGATACGTTAGCAACACGTAAGTCGTGAAACATTGTGACGTTGCACCAATGTTGCAGAACATAACAGAAATGTTTGGGCTAAGTTTCAGTAAAGTGGAAATGTCCGCGAACATAACATAACATTGCTAATGTTGCAGAAACATGTAAATGTAACATTAGCAACATTACAGACATATTTCCATATGGTTGCATAATATTTCAGTTACGTTACTGCAACGCTATTTTACATTGTGGTTATATTGTATGGAATCAATATTGTATTCATGAATGGCATATTTGAGGGGCCTGTCAGCACACCTTTTCGAAAGTGCGCCTCGTTAAGGAGTAGTACGTTCATATTTTAAATTATAAGTAAGTTCTCAAGATGTTGTCAGCGCCGAAATGTTCAGTCCGTTTCGGAATGGAACCCAGGATTGTTCGCACCAGAGGGGGAAATGTTAGCCACTTACTTACGCGGAAACTTAAAGAAGAATTTCTGAGAACATCGTCGGTGAACATACCTGATTTCGCTATCGAAGGCTCTCCGACTTTACAAATTTGTAACGAAGAGATCCCGGGTTTGATATCCAGTCTAGGCACATTGTGTTACAGTAGGTCCAATCCCAATTTACTACATGTTCCCAAAATGAACTTGATATAGAACTTCAAAAGTTATCAAAGGATCCGAGTTCGAGTTCGAGTTCTGGGCAGAGCATAGGTGTCACTTTGTGAGTACATCACTTTCCTCTAATCATCATTCATTTTCATCGTCGCGATTAGCCTAAAGAGGAAGAAATGATACGTAAAATAAGAATATCGATGAAATAAATATGACTATTTATGAAAACATTTTTAGGCAGAAACTAATAACTACTGATTTTCTCTTTAAGTATACGCAACTGCCTGGTATGTTCCAATGTTATTTTCCTGCAATATTTGGCAGAAGATGGCGCTAGGAGCGTTAACGTAAGGACGTTAAGGTCATTGGTTGACTGAGGCGAAAAGAAGAAGAGTTCTGCTAAATAGAAAGACCAAATTCATTTGCCCTCCATTTCTCCCTTGCTCAAAGTGCAAATCTCCGAAGCGGAAAAGGATCGAAAGGCTCCTAGAAGCTGTTTCTCGCGTGCGCACTCCTAACGAACTGGTTCTTCCATTCGTCAATGCGATGATGTCAGAATTACGTCAGACGGAGGAGCGCGAATGGATCCGAACCTTCGCCGAGAGATAAGCCTGGCTCAGACATTGAGGAAAGTGTCAGATTTCGAGCTTTTTCCTCTCTCACTTCGTCTTCTCTCTAAAACTATTCCACATCCAAGTAAACTGAGTATCAAGTTGCATGTCTCTCCACCTTGAGAGGCGAATTGTCAAGAAGAGAGGTACTTCAATTTTTCACAGAGGAGACTGAAAATGTTATGAATCCTCCCTCAATGCTCGTTACTACTCACAAACTGTGAATATGCGGAAATTCTTCCCTAGGAGATACATGACTACCACTCATGGATATGTGTAGGATTTCACAGGTCACCATGCCAACTATTAAACTGCAAGAAATCAGTGTTTGCAACCCTAACCAAATTATCCTGCGACTAGTAGAAAACTCATTCACCTTGATACGTATTGCACCACTGGCGTATACAGGATTTCTTTTTCCGGGAGAGGTGGGATTGTAAAGATGGATAGTACATGACTGCTTTCTAGGGGAAAGGCATAAACAATGATATTTCGCATGTTGAGAACTGTCCATTCTAAAACATGGCAACTGGGGGTCATTTTAAGTGGGGGTTGCATTTATCACTCTGGTTTTTACCGAGTTCTTCACTGCTTCTATTTGAAAATTTTGATTTTTCTCAAAATTTCCGAGGGGCTGTAGCCGCATCAGCCCCTCCTCTGTGTACGCCAGTGCGGAAGAAAAACTCAAACTAATCATGTTCATTTGTTTCATTTTTAGTAATTAGCGTCGCTCTTCTACCACTTTTGGCTATTCGCGATGATGAGGATGAGTGATGAAATGATGCAATTGATGAAGGGACACTCACAAAGAACACCCATGCACAGGCCGGAATTCGAACCCGAGACCCCTGGCGTCGTTGCGCACTGTGCTAAGCTGTGCTATTGGTTCCAGAAATTCCGTTCGGGAGATGTGAGCCTTTCGTACGAACCTCGCAGTGGACGACCACGTGTTGGATGACGAGGTCCTGAAAGCAGCCATCGAGGAGGACAGTGGTCTAACGTGTCAATTTGCAGAAAGGTTCCATGTTTCCGCTGAAACAGTCAGACTGCATGGGATAGGGAAGTCATACAAGTTAAGCAAGTGGGTACCCCACACATTGTCGGCAGCCGACAAGGAACAACGAGTGACAGCCTGTTTGTCCTTGCTCACTCAGCACCTGAACACACCCATATTTGATCGCTTGCTCACTGATGACGAAAAGTGGGTCCTCTAAGACACTCCCAAGCGTACCAGACAAGGTTGTCGCCGCGTGACCCTGTTCCTCACACCTCAAGACCACCTCTGCACCCACGAAATGTTATGCTCTCTGTATGGTCGGCAAGTGGTGCATTACGAGCTCCTTCCACCTGGTCAGACCATCACTGCTGACCTCTACTCTCAGCAGTTGCAAAGGGTGCACCGTGCATTGCAGCATAAGGAGCCGCCGAGTTTTATCACCAGGGTATTGTGCAGCTGCAACGTTGGCAAAAAGTGTTGGATGCTGATGGAGATTACTTCGAAACCTAAAGGTACGTACTGTCCACTGTATTGCTCTTTGTTTATCACTACTCTAGAACGGCACGAACTTTTTTGGTTATCTTGTAATATATTTGTAGGTGAATGTGTGTGTGGGTGGTGAGACGCGGTAATACCTAAGATTGAAATAGAGGAAAATTCTGCTTGTACCCTTGAATTTTTGGAAAGTCCGCCTTGAAAAACGGGAATTATACTTGAATAGAGTGGCCACCGTGTTCTTCCTGTATCATAAATGACCTGAATATTACCTGTAGGTCACATGGTAACGACAATGTTATTAGCTATGTTTGTGTGAAGCGGCGCATTTATTCCACTACGTAACAGCTCCTAACCCGTAGTAGTCTGTTTGAATCTCTGCTTTTGCGATATCATCACCGCCTTCAACCTTTTATTCTTAACGAACTTCTGACGTCACACGCGCCATTACCACCTCGTTACCTACTTCTCCCGGACCCGGAGATCCTGCTTCCGTTAATCCATCCTGTCCGAGCGAACTCCCGCTCTGCTAACAAGTTCTTTTTTTTTTACCCCCCAGGATCAAGTTGTCACCTCCGCGTTCAACCCCTACCCCCCCCCCCCTCCGCAGGACGTCTGGCAGGACCAGATTACCTTCCCCCACCTCCCTTCGCCAATGCTAACAAACCGGAGGGAGAGACCAAAATTGGGAGTAAGTAGATAGATGCCCTTAAGGGTCCTCAATTAGTGATAAATCCTTCCTCTTCGGGATCCTGGAGAGCCGGAGTAATAATAAAAATTAGGAAAATAAAGACACGTGTCGTGCTTGGATGTAGAGGAACACTATTTCGAACAATTTGCTGTCCATTGCAATATTTTTCGCAAAACTTTGGTCTCGTTTGAGTAGGGTTACCAGACGTCCGGATTTTCCCGGACATGTCCTACATTTTAGCCTTGTGCCCGGCGTCCGGGAGGAATTTGAAAAATGTCATAAATGTCCTACATTTTGAGCGTCACATAATAAAATTAGGGAAATACGTGTTTCAGTTTAACAAAGAGAAATCATGCAAGTTACATGTCTATGGACTGCACTCCCAAACTCAATAGTGGCATTTATTTTGATTCAGTCATTGCTGAAAAATAAAATAAAATATTGTCCTGCTAGAGGACAAACGGAAAAACGGAAGCAATTAATGAACAAAAGTTTTGGGGCCACATTCTGATGATGCGACCATTCAATGGCTGAGGGTAATTTCTTGCTTTGGGGTTTATACTGATGAAACAAGGTGTTTTTCCATTCTTATTCATTATCTTGATTGTAAAGCAGGGGTTTAGAGAACGAAGTTATTTAGGGTGTCTACTAGTCAAGAAAGTCGTGAAAATGAAGAAACATTAAAGAAAGTAGGCCAAGAAGTCAATAAATGTCAAGAAATTATACTTGTGGTCAAGAAATTTTGCTATCCCAATGACTGATCCGTGGATTTAGTTTATTTTACTTAACTTTTTTGCCCCTTTGGATAGTCGCGAAGATGAGGATGAATGGCCATAAGATAAGATGGATGAAGAGACAATCACACACATATAGGGACGACAACACGCGCTCTACATAAGATTATACTGACTGTGAGTCCCAACGCCAGAGCCTCGCTAGTCTGCAAAATGCAGTCCAGCATGCATTAATAGATAAAGTAGGTCTAAATCTCTTGTATTATACTGCTGCAGTTTACATTTTAACCAGCCTTTTGGTAGGATTTTCTTATTAAATATTATTTTCTTAATTGCTAATTTCAAACTTAACCTTTATTTATTCGACCCCTACTTTGGTAAACAAAAACGAAAAATAAATGTAAAAAAAAATCCTGAAAAACTCAAGAATTTTGGATTTGTTATTGTAACGAACCTGAGAGTTTAAGGTTTTATATTTGTAAGAAGTTAAGATTTTTAAAATGTTTGTTACTTCAAATAATGTACAAGTTGTCACAGACAACAATAGTTAGATTGATACAGTTGTGGTTGGAACTTGTATATATGTTTATAAATACGTCACAATCTGTTCGTGTTGACGTCACTATCTCATCTCAGCAGAGGAAGTGAACCCACCTGAATGTTTCTCACCTGACGACAGACTGAGTTTGGAAAACAGGTGAAGAAATTGGAAACGGAGAGAATTCAAGTATAGATTTTGGGTTTTCGAGTTTTCTTCTTGCCGATAAGTTGCAAATAAGCAATTAATTATGTACTTTGACTTTCGCTATATGTGAGGGAATTGCCCAACGTTAGTATTGAATGTTCTAGTGTTTTATTGGTAAGTGATTATGAAATATACGCGATTATAAAACTTTGAAAACAGTGTTGTGTTTCTTTTCTACCCAGCAAGCACTGATGAGTGATAAAAGCATCTCATGTTCCCGACAAAAGTAGCAGCGGACTAACTTTCTGACGACTGGTGTACAACCGGGGTGGACGTTGCATTATTTTGGTAGACACCCTGTTATTGAACTAAAAACTACCCAAGATGAAACTTCTGGAACCATTTCTATGGTAATTGCTGAATATTTGTTTGCCATTACAGGTCATAATGCAAAGACTACTTACATTACCATCAGCACAACGGACTCAGGAGAGATTTTTTTTTTCATAAAGTCTGTGAGAAGTTTGGTACTGGTCCATATAATATCAAAGAGTTTGACTGTTCAGTCTCTCATAAATATATTTTGACTGAAATTTTGGGAAATATTGGCTCCTCTGAGAAGTACCGTTAAAACAGGTGCATTGTTTAGTGTAATTACAAGTTTGGAAATTTTGAATTAAAGAATTCATTAAGAAATATTTTTTTGCTGAAAAGTGTCAATTTTATATTACTCTCTAACGTGTTCTATAGAAATATGTATTATATATTGTGAATGTTTTGTGTCCTACATTTAGACTCAATGTCCTACATTTTGGAACATAATGTCCTAAATTTCCCTCATAGCGATCTGGTAACCCTACGTTTGAGCAACGTTTGTACATAATGAATCCGCATACGGATATATAGTAAAAAATGCAGGTGCTGACACTTGTCAAGTATCGTGTGAAAATCCAAATGCCTGAGGAAACAGAGCATGAATGTTGGATTTGATGAATTGATTGATTTGGTTTTTAAGTCCACTTTTTGCACAGTAAGGCTAATCGGGACTGGACCTACAGTTTAAGTGGAATCCGAACCACTACTAGTACCGAACCCGGGATCCCTTGATTACAAGGCGACGACACTGGCGCCATCGGTGAAGAGCGTGAATTAAACACGCAGCTTGGAGTCCCTAAGCTTACGAAAATGTATTATTCGTCCTGACTTCACCTGAAGTCAACGACTGCTCCTCCCAACATCACCTTGTGTTCGCCTGACTTCAGCTTGTAAAAAGTGTTGATGGACTCGATTCCTGCTTTTTCAAACGGTCGTTCCTCCTGACGCCAACTTGCGCAAACGGTCGTTCCTCCTGATGCCAACTTGCGCAAACGGTCGTTCTCCCTGACACCAACTTTCGCAAACGGACGTTCCTCCTGACGCCAACTTGCGCAAACGGTCGTTCCTCCTGATGCCAACTTGCGCAAGCGGTCGTTCCTTTTGATGCCAACTTTCGCAAACGGTCGTTCCTCTTGATGCCAACTTGCGCAAACGGTCGTTCTCCCTGACACCAACTTTCGCAAACGGTCGTTCCTCCTGATGCCAACTTGCGCAAACGGTCGTTCCCCATGACGCCAACTTGCAAAAATTCTCGTTCATCCTGGTGCCAAGTTGGGCAAATTCTCGTTCGTCCTGAAGCCAATTTCAGCAAATTCTCGTTCGTCCTGAAGCCAACCTGGGCAAACGCTCGTTCTTCCTGACGCCAACGTGCGCAAACTGTCGATCATCCTGACAGAAACTTGTGCAGACTGTTGTTCACCCTGACGCCAACTTGAGCATACGGTTGTTGCAGGTAGTGAATAATAATAATTATTATGATAATTATAAACATGTCGAAGTGGAACGAGATTCACAGAATCTACACGTATTTCCGGTCTGCGTTCCACTTGCAGCCGTCACCCCTATTTTAGCACTGGACTCGCCCAGTTAGCGCATGCGCTCTTGCGTAGATGTTAACGACTAACGTAGACTCTACTCCAGCGTCGAAGCGGAGAGCTGCGATTAACAGTGTGTACCAATTATACAAAGCCCTTTACACGAATCACGAGGTGCGTGTCAATCTTTTCAATAAACAAACGTGGTAGTCGAAAATAGAAAGGTCCGTCGTTCGATCATAGGACTTTCGTTTACCGTGAAGTGAATCAATCAAGCGTGATGCCCTTTCGATGTGTTTGCATATTTTTGCAATGTGATTTATGGTCTACCATGTTTGCGTAACAAATGCACAGCTTCCGCAAAAGCGTAGCAAACCCCCCTCCCTCCCCTTCCCCGCCCAGTCCCGCCGGGGCAGCTTTGGCCACTTTTCTACGAATTCTGCCGGTGGCATTCTTTGCAAATTTGCGTTCGGTCGCTGGCCTTGCAATTAGCAGCTACAAGTGCGAGTCGGCGCGTTTTCGGTTGGCTGGAAAAAAGAGTTAACACCCAGGCGGGCACAAAAAATATTAGGGAAACGGAAGTTTCGTGAATGGCCAAGCGCTTGCGGCCACACAATGGCTGGTCTCTTTCTCTCTCTGCGTGCTAATTCAGAGCTTCCGCAACTACTTTCAGCTTCCCCCCTCCTCTCTGTCAATTTCAGCTGCAATTAACAGAAACTAGTGTGTTCGGCGAGCATTGCCGTGCTCGATAGTGCTGCTTCAAAAATACTACTCTTGGATCCTCATTTTACCGCGAATGTATTTAGCTATAAACTCATTTAGAACTATATATCAACGGTACGGAAGTAATATGGCAGTTTGTAGCACACTTGCACACAGAAGAATGTTTGTAGCAACCAAAAAATAATTTAAGGTGACCTATTGTTTAAATAGGCTACAAGCTGCACGTTAAGAAGTCTACTTTTGACTTCGCCATCGAAGTACCCGGATTCGAATCCAGGCTTAGGCATGGGAGTTATTTGTGAGTATTCCGTCATTCGACCTTTTTCAGTCTAGGACCCATTTTGAAAAATATTACACTTTATGGGACCCATAAGCATGGACGCCGGTCGAATTGTACTTGTAGGGGTGTACACTTAGTTTATAATCATACTATTTATTAATACCATTTCTATTAGACAGGAAAATAATGAATTCTAACTATAGTATAAAATGAACTTGGAGTTGAACTGCATTGGGAGTGTCACTATTCATCTTGGCGACCCCGAAAACTATTTATTCCACACTAATGTCGGTCGTCTTCGATTATTTTTACATGTCACCCCTCCCCACCCCCACTCCCCAGGGATGCCAGGGGTGTCTTACTCCCACAGTACTTTTTCGAGATTGAAACTGATACGCGTACCAAGTTTGGTTTAAATCGCTCCAGGCGTTCGAGAGTTATGCCGGAACAAACACACACATACACACACACACACATACATCCAATTTTATATATTAGATTGTTGCTAACATCGAGTAGTTTAAAAAACCCTCTTTTACGTTTGTTTAATTAAATTACACATACTTCATTCTAGAAAAGTAAATATGTAATTTGAAAGACTAATTTACTCTAGTCTAACTTCTAACTAAACACATGCTGAAATTTAAAAAAATATATATATAGCTATATCTTTACTCTCCAAACTAATGTGCGGGATGGTAGAGCGTGAATCACAGAAATGAGTTTAGACTACGTACAACAGGGATTGAATTTAAATTGTTAAAACAATATATCTTAGTAATCGAAATGTAATAGGTTTTTAAGACATAGTAAATAAATTTTCGAGCCCGACTTCGCGACCCACCAAATGCCCTCTCGGTACCCAGCAGTGAGTCGGGGCCCATAGGTTGAGAAACGATTATCTAACCCATCGAAAAGTTCTGTCCTCATACTGTCTTCTATTGGTTTTCATGACATGACAATTGAAACGATTTGCAAGGGCGTGGTCAAACTAAATGTGGCTTGACACTATATCGCCCCGATCCATTCAAATGTTCTACAAATGTGGGTCGGAGAAATGCAGGCAATTCACAGTATCTCCTTGGTTGTTAATTTTACATATCACCCTTAACTAGAGTCGAAACATGGAGGCTTGCTAT
Source organism: Lepisma saccharinum (assembly GCF_977018435.1). Taxonomy (NCBI): domain Eukaryota; kingdom Metazoa; phylum Arthropoda; class Insecta; order Zygentoma; family Lepismatidae; genus Lepisma; species Lepisma saccharinum. The sequence continues at coordinate 9,726,574 of NC_139256.1, read as the reverse complement.
AGCTCTTTTCAGTTCTTACGGCGCGCGTTCTAGAAGCTGGCAGAGAAGTGGGGAGCGGGGAAGCGACCAATCCAGCACGATAAGAAACGTAGCGGCCAGTAGAATGAGTTTCACGTAGTACTTTTTCCGGCCGCGTCGTGTCTCTCGGCGCCACTGCTGTTGTCTGGTTGGTCTGTTGCGTAATCTCCGCTCCCCACTTCCCCTGCCAGCTTCTAGAGCGCCCGCCGTAAGAACTGAAAAGAGCTATAGTTGCGCAACCTCAAGTGAGAAACAGGAGGAATCTATTCTCCCAGTTTCTTCTTGTAACCGCTCTTTTCGTAGAGTTTCACAGCGATCGTCACAAGCTCTCTTACAAATAACGAAACTCTTCCCTTAGACGCCGGGATTCCCGGGTTCGAATCACGGCATGGATATTATTTTTAGTACCCTTAATTAATTTCATCATCATCGTCGCGATTAGCTAAAAGTGGCAGAAAATCGACGCTAAATAAAATCTTTCCCCAACGATATTTGGTAACATGAGAAAAACAAGGTAACTTTTCCCATAGCAACCGACAATGTCTTCCTCTTTCTGAATGACGTAATGACTTCTCCCAAGGGAATGGAAGACAGTTTTGCTACTTTATTGACATTTAAGTGTATATTTCGCCAGTTTTAAGTGTATAAATTATGCGTATTAGTATCTACAAAGTCATCCTCGCACAATGACATGAGAAGACAGGAAGATATAGTTTCAAGCGAATTTTTTTGGCACGCTATTGGCAGCGACAACCGCAAGAATGCACAACAGTCTATTCCGAAAACCACCTGTTTCCCACTTGTCGATTTTTCAATCTTTTTAAAATAACAGCTTGCGAGGGTTTTACTTTAATTGCACGATGCAGAATTTTTACCTCTCCCCCCTTTCTGCGCATTTCCTGTGGGTTTTCATGGTGAATTATTGAAATAGACCGTGGGAGACAGGAAGGATGTTTCTCATTGGTCTATGTTTTAATTAAAGCGGATACGGAGCAAAAATAGGACAAGGAATGGGATAGGAATCAGCAACTGTAATGGGAACAGAGGAATTTCGAACGCAACCGTTACGCAAAACAAGCGCTTTTGTGTAGATTCCCGGAATGGACGGGAAGATAATTAAGTGACCAGGAAAAATCCCGGGAAGCAGCAACGAATTTAATTCCCACCTGATGTACTGTTATTGTTTCTCAGAAGCTGTTTATCAGCATAGTAGTCTTAAGTTCCAGAACCCAAAACACTTTAAGAATAGGATATCTTGCAGGATACAATACACACACACACACACACACACACACACACACACACAATCGGGTATGATGGCATGGGTACAAAGAGGATTAGAGAGGACAGAATACCCAAATATGTATAAGAAGGAAAGCGGTTTAAATCAGTGGTTTACGGTGACTTATTCTTTGGGAAGCAGCTTCAGAAAAAATAAGAACAGTCAAAACTCTTTAACGTCTTTCTTCCCCTTTCAGATGACCATAATTAGTATATATTTGAATGAAAAAGTTCAATCTTTATGTGCCTTTATAGGCTCACTAGTCATTTCTTGAAAAAAATATCCTTTCTTAATGTTGGAAACGTTTTTTTCTCAATTTGATCACTGTCATGCATAGTATGTTATTTATCTGTTTTGTGTGTCTACTGTGTTCCAAAGCTTTTAATTATAATTGTAAGTTTCTAAAATGGTTCCATGATTTGCCTCAACACTGGTAATGTCTTTACACTGTACAACAAATCCATATATAGATATTTAAACGTACAGTTTGCAACACTACCCGTAGACACAGCAACAGCAACTGCCGATTGGCGTAAAGCATTAACGCTAGTCCATTATTGGTTGGTTCAAGGTCACGCAATCCCATTATCATGTCCTGCTTTGCTTGGGTCCAGTGTGTTGTGCGAAATACAGATGTTTAGTCAAATCGCCACAAGATGGTGCTAAAAGTTTCCGTCTCGAGAACGAACGGACTGGGGGAATTAAAGAGTTCAGTTTTTTGATGTGTTGGAAATTAGTTATAGAAAAATTAAAGGTAAAAAATAATATTTTGCAACTGTAAAGTAGTGTGCCAGCACTCCTGGCCTTGCTGTACTGGAATGCACGTGCACTGGAATACACGCGAATTGTTAAAATAAAAGGAAAGAAAAATTTATTTTAGTCTGGTGAAGGATAATTATAGGATAATTGCCTCGAATAATGCTCGATTATATTATTCTCTTTCTCATTTTGCCAACGTAATAATGTCAAATTATCGTCAGTCCCTTTACTAGACGCTGTAACATAATAACACAAAGAATTATCGTTTTTCTTCAGATATAGACTACAACGTAAGAACACAGAAAACATATCGCCTTGTTTCCGTTTTTGATTTACTGCACTCCATAACGTAATAACACCTGTAAAGCTATAATACACTTTTGTTTGTTTTCTTATCACAGAGACTAACGTAATAGGATCTACAGAGGTATAGGTTTGTCATTCCTGGGCCTCCCCGATGGCGGAGTGGTAGCGTCGTTGCCTTGTAATCAAGGGGTCCCGGGTTCGATACCCGGTGGAGGCACATAGTGGTTCGTATCCCACTTTAAACTGTAGGTCCAGTCCCGATTAGCCTTAGTATGCATAAAGTGGACTTAAAACACCAAATCAAACCAAGGTGTGTCATTCCATTTATGTCTGCAACGCATTAACAGAGAAGAATCGTATTGATTTTAATTTTACTTCTACTACACAATGACTCCGATACAAATATCATCAGTTATGTTTTTTTATCTCCTAAATACTACAAGTAAAAGCAGAAAGTTATTGTCTGATATTCGTTTTTCTTTTATATCGGTGACGGAATACCAACTACAATTACACACTCCTCACAAAAAAATTGGAATATTGTTGCGTTCGACAGTAGGTGATAGACACGGCCTTGGAATGCAACAACACATGGTAACTGCCTGGTGGACGTTCTCATCTTTTCACCGACATATGCGACCGTGCCAATCACCTGTTACCTAATATAACAATATTCCAAACTTTTTGTAAGGAGTGTATTATTCCTTTTGGTTTTTCTTCTACCAAAGACTGCAGCCTAAAAACACATACAATTCAGTCTTATTTTTTATTTTGATTGACTAGTTGATTTGAAGGCGTAAAGGGTTACGGGTTCGATCCCGGACACATAGTGGTTCGGATCCCACTTTAAACTGTAGGTCCAGTCCCGATTAGCCTTACTGTGCACAAAGTGGACTTAAAACACCAACTCAATTAACCAATCGATAAATAAAGACTGACTGATTTGAATTATTTTACTTCGCTTTTCTGCCACTTTTGGTTAATCGCGAAGGTGATGATATGAAAGGACAATCACGAACATACATGGGCAGAACACTACCAAGTCTCGCAAAGGATTATGCTGGCTGAGTGACCAGGCGTCAGAGCCTCGTTGCAATGCAAGATTGCAGTTGCCGAGGTGTACTACGTGGAAGTGAGTTTCACTTCGGGTGCCTTCGCACATCAGCCGTTACACCATCGTAACAACGGGTAGGGAATTACTATTCTATCGTACATGTTCATTCTATAGACTATAATGTGTACCATTATAGACACTTGGGGTGTAACTTATGAGATGACACCCAAATGCCAATCTCACTTCCATCTAGTACACCCTCTGGCGTCAAGACCTACGGCCTGTATGATTGTCTGTAGGGTTGTGTGTTGTCCTGTTTCGTCGTTCTATGTCTCGAGGGCTATTTACAATCTAGTTAATGAAATTGTCATCCTCGGAGAGAGATGTTGATTTTATTTACGATAAAAGGCTGTACCCCGTATAATGTGACTGGTGCAAATAATCGAAGTGTTGACGCACCCAATTTTTTTTTCAATCATTCTAGACACGTTTTCTTGGTAACAATATCTAGGAAATTGTCGTTTTAGAAACATTTTCTGCTCTCCCTCTGGACCTAAAAGGGATGAGGAGACAGGTGAGTGGAGAATGTTGAATAATTTAGAACTGCATAATTTGTATTCGTGTCCAGATATTAATAGAATGATTAAATCAAGAAGACTTAGGTGGACGGGCCATGTGTGTCAAATGGGAGAGGAAAGAGCAGTTTAGATGATTCTGGTTGGGAAACCTGATGGCAATGATGTATATATGGATAGATAGCTGACTCCGCCTCTCCGGCGGAGGTTTTTTTAGTTTTTAGTTTTTGTGTTGGGAAGAATGTTGTAACGATAAAAAATGAATTCATAACACATTGTGAGTTTCTTTTATGCAATATAATTCATTCACTGCTATTAAATTAATGGAAAGTAAGAAAAAAATACTTCGCGTACCATGTAAAGTGTCTTAATATTTTTTGTCTTTTTTTTTACAGAAAGTAATCGGAAAGATTATAGTTAGCAGGCTAAACGAACCACTGCCCTAATGCAACATAAAATTTAGGGTCGCCAAGGGGGTCCGGACCCCCTCCCCAAAGACTTATCAAGTATGAAAAACAATGAAAATTCTTATTTATTTCCACCGAACTTACTGGAAGGCAAGGTTTATATTGCGATCATACGGCTTTGTATGGCAGTATCAAAGAAGATGTATGCACACAATTATTTATAATAATGTGCATAAGATATTATTCACGAACTTTACTTTTCGTAAATTGAATCTAACATATATTTTTTTTGCTTTTCAAAAAATATTCCATTCTCTGTTTTGTGACAGAAAAGTTGTTTTAACATAAATTTTGTCGATATTAACTATGCGCAAGCTAGATAATGAATACAAGCTGTTATATATCTATTCTTAAATATATTATTTTTTATCTATTCATGTAATAATAACAATACAATAATACAATATTAATTTATTTACACATAATTATGAATAAACCTATAAATTATATTAAAGTATAATTTTAAACATTATTGTTGTTATTTGGTTCAAACCCTCAGCCTGTGAAATATATTCCTGGATACGTGTCTGAAATTGTTCCATTTAGTTTGCTTAATTTAATAATAAATAATAATAGAAATGTTTGTAATGTTACAGATTTTGTGCATCTAAAATGTTTTAAAACCGCACAAAAACCATGTTAATTGGACTTTTTCCAAAATAAAATAACCTGACTTTTTCCTTTTTAAAGAAGTTTTAACAGACAATTCCAGAGGATTTTCAAACTGCGCAGCAGCTATGAAAAATGTTGCCACATTTATTCCTCTTAATTACCTAAGTTGCATTTTGTTTGACAAATTAACCGACTAATCTAGGAGCTATAAAACTGCGTAGCAGTTACAAAAGAAATATATGCCTCCCGATGGCGCAGTGGTAGCGTCGTCGCCTTGAAATCAAGGGGTCCCGGGTTCGATACCCGGTGGAGGTACATGGTGGTTCGGATCACACTTTAAACTGTAGGTCCAGTCCCGATTAGCCTTACTGTGCATAAAGTGGACTTAAAACACCAAATCACACACACACAAAAGAAAAATGTCGCTTGAAAAAATGCCATGCCATGAATTAAAAAAAATAATTGTCTTCCTTGCCTTTTTTGTAAGAAGTTTTTCAAACTGTTTTGAAGCTACACATAAAAAAACCTCGATCTCAAGTGTAGTGTGTTGGTAAATATGAATATTTGAGAGGGTGGGATGGCCAAGATTGGCAATATCTTTTTACGCATAATGTATACTTCTTGTGGAATTGAGCGGGGGGCAGAAAGTGTCTCACCCTCCTAAGTCCGCGCCTATCCTTGTCCCACAAATAATATCAAAGAATAAGAAATTGTAGAGCGAAACACGAACTTTCTTACTTTCAAGCATTCTCACATTTCTAGTAGCATATACATAAAATAGTTACGTATTTCACAGCAGAAATGTAGGTACACAATTAATAAGTACATATCTATGAAAGGAAACATCCGATCCTGGCTTTTCAAAGGTTATGCAGTGATATGCACTGCAAGAAATAACCATACAGCCAACGGACTCTTGCCGTACACGGAGCCCTCCTGTGTGGCTTCACTCGTCAGCGGCGAGTCAGCTATCTAGCTATTTATATATGATTGCGTGATGGTAAGAGACCTGTAAGAAGGCAAGACGAAGATGTAGGGATAACGTTGATATGGACTTAAAGGAAATGGGTAAGGATGGAAAAATTGGATTGATTTTGAGCAGGATAGGGACAGATGGAAGGCTTGTATTGCTGCAGCCAAAAACCTTCGGGTTTAAGAAAGCTAGAGAGTTAGCTGTGGGTTATAGTCCTGTTGAAGTATCTTCCTGTGTTGAGAGGTGCAATACGGTTTCCTTAAGGAGTATTTCGCCAAATGAGTTTTCGGTTGTGGGCAATTCACGATTCGTGATCCGAACGATTATCTCGCAGTTAAATGGTGTGAAAAATTCGAAGCGCCAGTAGCCGTGGAATCTGACAGAACGTCTGCTCCCGATCTGGCAAATTCACCGCAGCGTACACTGGATGGTGTTTCAAGGTAAACAGAACGGTCGTATTCGTTTTTTGTTTTTTAAAAGCTCGAACAACGTTCCTTTTTTTTTTTCACCGTCGAGAGTACTTAATTTTTCTCCCTCTTCCGGATCGCCTGGTTGCAGCATCCCTCTCTGTTGCGGCTGGACCAGCGGTGTTTTGATCGGCGGATGTTTTAATTAAAGGTGCGGGGGAACGTTACAGGTTCTCCCATCGCGAATATGCAAATTCACGTTATCCACAGCCAGTGCTGCGGAATTGAATTGCGTCCTCTGGAGAAATTTGGAGAAGAGACGGACAATCTCTTCCCTCCCTGTAGGCTCCCGCGCCGCCAATCTGCTTACGACCGGATGGAGGGTTGGCGCTTTTTTAAATCCGCGCTGTCCGGTATTTGACGTCAGAGTTCCACGTCTGAAGTCTGGTGAATTGATATTGGTTGCACGGTGTTGAGTTCGGTTGAGATTGGCTGAAGGCTCTGAACACTACCAGCGACGAATTTGGTGGTCAAATTATATTTATTTATCGATAGGCTTGCAAGTGTCTTTTGGGTCAAACGAAGTTTGAATTACCAGTCGTGCACCCAGAACTTGTGACTTGCTGCCCTTGGACATATATAGGAAGAAATAAAATAGAATTCTTAATGCTGAAGTCCTGATTCGAACGCCACTTTAATTCATAGAAAGTTCCGAAAGATAAGTTTCCCTCTCGCAACCACATGTCAAGTCCACGTGGAGCCCAGTATATCCTCCTCGTCAAACCTTTCCCCACCAATAGCGTCCGTTTTAAGAACTGACAGTACTCGTCAAGTCCACGTGGAGTAAATGAGACGTTGCCAATTCAGTTTCCTTAAAGATTTCATAACTTGAAGTTGCGGTTATCTTTACTAGGTTGCGTTATTGTGCTCTGCTATTTTTACATACAATGTGAAGATCTTGGTTGTATAACGTCGTTGCAGTTCGTGCTGGATGTCTAAACACTGCAGGTTAAAGTGGCCACAGCGTTTTTCGGAAAAAGAGGTGCTAGCTCGAAACTAGATACGCATCCTTTAGGCTTCCTCTCGAGCTATGTCAAAGATACCGAACTGGCGTTCGAATCAGGACTTATAACAGTATCAATTTTTCAAGCGTCCCTGAATTTATCCTGAAAATTTCCAAGATTTTTCTGTCCAGCAAAATACGCCATTCATATCGGATATTATGGCAGCCGTGAAGGTCCATTTAGTAAGGTGTCTAACTACCATGCAGCAGACCCTGACTCGATTCCTCTAGTAGGGTTTCTGAGGTTGGAATTTTTCCGGCCTTACCCCTGCAAGAAGCTGTTCTGCGGTTCACCCAGCATAAATAGATGATTAGCTTGGTTGCAGCCCTGGTGGGTGGGTCGAAGCGTGGTGCTGATCGCATTACCTTCAAAAATGGCCCCTATGTGCCTCATGGCACGATGCAATGTGTACGGAAAACTTTACTTCACCTTTCGTACACATTATAGTCAAAATGTTATCAACACTTCCTCTCTAGGCTTATAAAAATTTCCAACATCTTTTATTTGAATGTTTTTTAACTGATTTTTTTCCATAAGAATTGTTCTGCAACAAACATTATTTTTTCCTCGCAGTTGTAATGTTCTTTCTTTTCATTCTGAAACTGAGAAACTTGACACACGTTGAAAATTGATTATGACCTTTGGTATTGGGCATAATGGAAGGATGGCCGAGTGGTTAGCACATCGCGCTGCGACGCCAAGGGTCCCGGGTTCGAATCCCGGTCGGGCTTGGTTGTTTGTGAATGTCCATTCATCAATTTCATCATTTCATCACTCATCCCCATCTTCGCAAATTAGCCAAGAGGCACAAAACGCGAAGTAAAATAAACTAAATCAAATCAAATAATGGAAGGAAGTTTATTTTAAAACAAAAAAAGTCAAATCTTTATGTTGAGTGGTACTAGAGTTATGGCTGAAAACTAAACTAATGCATCGCGAATAACTGTTTTTCTCTTCAAAATGGGCGTTTTCCTTTAGTGACAAGTCTCGGAAATTTTCAGGGCAAATTCAGAGGCACTTGAGTAACCCATCGCAGAAAGTTTCCTTTTCTTATTATTTTTGCTCAGGTTTATTTCTAATTTCAATAGATTGTTGGAAGAGAGATTCCTCAATTGACGATGTTCGCATGTATCAACGCGGATCGTATGTATGCTGCTGCCATCTGTGACGAAGAGCGAAACTATTTCCGAACAGAATGCACTACACTTTCTTTAATCTTCCCAGATATTGTTCAAAGGATTGCCTTTTTAATTAACGACCGGGAAGTGAGAATTATTAACATGTTTCGTAAATGCTTGTTTGATTCCAGTCTGAAATATGAGCAGTTGCTTTCGTCTAAATGAAGTTTGTGATGTTTAACCGGTGTTTCGATATGCGTGATTCGTAGGTGAGAATTTAGGAGCTTTTATCTGTTTGTATGCGTTCATTTCTGCACACGTTGTAATTCTTCAACATGGGAGTAAATAGTATGAGTTGGATATTCTGCTTGGCGGCAGCCGCAACGTGATGGCGGCACCAGCAAGGAAAATTCCAAATGCGCACGTGCGTCGATGAGAGCTTCCCGCCCGAAGTACAATCGACACGGTGATTTCACACAGAATTGACAAACGACAAGGATCCCTCCAGTCTAGAAGAAACCAATATCTGCGCATGCGCGACAACTAAACCGAGGAAACGCTATGCACGCTATTGACACATAAAGGAGAAGCGGTACGTGCAGCTTGTGTCACTTCGGTACAAAAGGTTGAAATTATTTTTGAAGGTTCATTTCCAAGTGACACGAAACGCCTGTCGCTGTTGCGTGTCGCATCAGTTTGATAGCTTCCTTAGGCAGCTTTCTAAGATTGAAGTACAAACCGAAACCAGGGTTTCACACTGAAGCGACAAGCGACACAGATCCTCCGGGGCGGAGTAGGTATCACTGCGCTCTACAAGGCCAGGGGTCCTGGGTTCGAATCCCTGACTCGGCATGAGTGTTCTTTGTGTGTCCCTTCATCAATTTCATCACATCATCACTCATCCTCATCGTTGCGATTAGTCAAATGTGACAGAAAAGTGACACTAAACAACTAAAATCAAATCATAATCAAAACTTTTATGTTTTTTGAGAAATATTTACTGCTGCGCGTGTGCGACCTAGAGACCGAGGTGACTCAATGCTCGCTACTGAGAAAACGGTCCAGCCCGAGCGACATGTGCAGCTTGTCATGTTGCTCCATTACACTTTCGCTTGCCTCGTCGGTCGTAAAGTTTCTAGTGAAGCCGGACCATTAAATAGATTCACCTCCATATAACATAAGGTGAGTTCTAAACGTAGCTCCAGCGTATTTAGAATCAGATGCACGCTTTAAAGATTTCCTCTCTTCAAGCAACCCATCAAAATCTTTAGCTTTTTTGGGAAAAGAACTAATATTAATACATAAATTATTCCTTGCGAGAAATGCAGTTGCTCGTCATCGAAAAACTACGACATCTGTGGGCCATAAAAGTAGAATCATTATCCATAACTTGCTCTGCTTTGCATCACTCCGATATTAAATTGCCGTCTTCGTGATGGAGGCGGAACCGTCACAAAGGGAGCCAACCCCTAATTGAATTTCTCCCTACGCCTCCTCAGCGACTTGGTAAAGGGAGGAGGGCGCTAAGTCACCTGTCGTAAATTTCAAACTTCACGGTTTCCTATCAACTTTTCTTATTTTGTATTCTAAAATTTTCTTCTCGAAGAAGTAAAAAGGGATAAGTTTCTTCCTTTTATTTTGCAAGAAATGGGTAATGTGGAGGCGGGAAAACGAACAGAGATAATAAGATTGTTTTTATGCCATTCAGGTCGTTGTATTGTGCAGTTGGGATGTATGAAGTCAAAAGACATATGTCTCTCCTTCAATTCGATTTTTAAGTGTATTTTCATGCACTATTACCGGGACTTTTGTGGTGTATGATTAATTTATTTATAAACAATCACGATTTTCACAAAACAAATACAGGTAAAGTGGGAAGTCATAGACCCAAACTATGTATTAAAAGTCTAGAAATATATATTCTGTTATTAAATGTATTATTTGTTAATGTTTACTGCGCTCATTCTGCAGTACATAATACAATACAAACATCAACAATCACCCACTAACCGGGGAAAGTGGAACACACCAGGAGGACGGTGATTTCCTATATCTCTTTTCAGTTCTTACGGCGGGCGCTGTAGAAGCTGGCAGGGGAAGTGGAGAGCGGTGATTACGCAACAGACCAACCAGACAACGGCACTGGCGCCGAGAGACACGACGCGGCCCGAAAAAGTACTACGTGAAACTCATTCTACTGGCCGCTACGTTTCTTATCGTGCTGGATTGGTCGCTTCCCCGCTCCCAATTCCCCCTGCCAGCTTCTAGAGCGCCCGCCGTAAGAACTGAAAAGAGCTATAACTACCTATTAGGTTGAACCCGTCATTTTGACGGGTATAGTTTTTCCATACAATATCTCACTGCTTTTATTCTGAAAGTGAAAATACTTCTGTGTGTCTCTATTTATTTTCACATCATTATAAATATTCATTACAAATTCTGCCTCATGCAGTGGCTAATAGAGGGGCACAAAGGGAACAAAATGAATGGTCAGAAGGACCGTGTTATTCATATTCAGTTAAATCATGGAAGACGTGGAGTTAAATTAACATTGTCAAAATTATAATGAAATATATCCATAAATATATCAATAAATCACCAAGGTATGTGTATTTTATGTATTTATTTAATTTATTCCTTTTATTCTTTATGGGTGGATTTTATTTCTTTATGTATTTTTATTTCTTTTTTAAGTTTTTGTATTTGTAGAAACATTTTTCATTACCATTTAGATAACGATTCCCTTTTTCATTGATGGGAACTTTTGAAAAATATAATTACGTTATTCTATCACAATACGAGAGAATTACACTAACACTCACTTGGAAATAAGAAAACGTTGGTCTCTGTGGCGTAGTGGTTATCACATCCGGCCTGGGCATGGATGTTTGTAAGTGTCCATATCATCACTCTTCCCCATCTTCGAAATTATCCAAAAGTGGCACAAAACCGTAGTAAAATAAACTAAATCATTCGATAAAAAATCAATACAAGAGGAAACATATGCAGACATTCACATGTATTGCCATCATCTTTAACATCTTCATCTCAATAATAATTGAAGACAAGTTCGTAAGTCGTATGTAATGAACATCTCTTCTGGCATTGTCATTATCTACTCTGAACTCACCATATTCATCAATATTGTCCTCTCCCTCAGATTCGACATCTGACAAATCAAGGAGACAATGAAGTAGTTACATCACGTTCCAGTAAGCCAGGTTCGGGTGACATATTGGACACTGAACTAAGCCAAATAGAGTAAGGGAATAGATTACTCTAGATAATTCGTTGGCCTATCTGAACTAACATTCAACTTGAAAATACGTCCGTTAGACGAACAATAATGAGCAAATATGAACTAAGGTTTACTCACACTTAAAATACGCTACTGCTAACAGATGCATCTAGTTAAAAACTGTACCCGTCAAAATAACGGGTGATCATACTTATAGTAGAAATCCAATATATTATTCTTTACACGTGAGATAAAAGTTTAACTTTTTACACAAGGGTATAGCATTAATATTTGTTAAAAGTCAGAGAACATGGAAGCTGTGGAGTAAAATTAACATTGTCAAAATTACAATAAAAATAGGGTCATCCGTCAAATTGACGAGTCTCGTCCATCTAGTGCTAGCCATAAGACGATCGTGAATGCTACAAATATCACTGTAAAACTAATAGCTATGATTGCAAGCTGTAATAATATATTCGCGTAAATATTATTCCTCATCTTCATTACGTGCTTGAAATTTTCTCGTGGCGGTCGCTTGTCACTGTTTACAGCGGATAGCAATGTCTCGCTACCTTCATCCTTTCTCTTTTTTTTGTAATTCATCCACCCTACGAGTAAAACCACGCTTTCTTGAAACAGGTAACCAATCACATGCTTCCATCAGCATGACGTTCAGGCACTTGCGTTGAGACTAGTGCGTTGCTAGCCTTTCAGATTGGTTCAATGGAAAATTATCCCCACCCACTCGTGGATTTTCAAACTCCCGAGCTTGTGCAAGACGTTGCTGAAAACGGGTATAAGAGTTTTTACAACTCATTTACATTTGCTATAGTGGAGCCCAAGTTAAGAGTTCAGTATGGGCTGTTATGGGCTTTTACTTTTGAGATCACCACTCCCAAAACATGTGTGTTTCTGTCAGGAACAAAAGCTGTTAACATTCGAGGAGAAAATTATAAATATGCAAAAAGCAGAGGAAATGTTGGGTTTTGATGGTCTATATCTTCTTTTACAATTCAGACCATTCAAAAAAGGCGCTTTCCTTTCATGTGTTAACCGCGATTTGGGGAGTTAAAAATAACAGCCTTCCGCCTGTTGCCACTTGCTGCAACCAGCTGTTGGGAAGAGGGAAGGGGGCGGGGTATGGCCAGGCAAAGGCTCGTGAATAGGCCATAAGCCCCATACTGAACTCTTAAGTTGGGTTCACCAATAGCACTTTCGCTATTTTTTGCACGAAACATACGTTTAGCAACATCGGTCCGCAGACGACAAGTCATTTCTTGGCGGGAGCTGTCCAGCCTTCTGGCCTATAAAAGCCACAGAACAGCTCTATACAGGAATCTCACTTGAAATCCTGGGAATTGAACCTGAGACTCCCTGCCGACTGACCCAACGCGAGTTCATAACTTAGTTTATAATGAAATTACAATTACTACTTAAAAAATGAAGCGTTATAATATGAGTTTCTCTGTTCGTTGAGCCAATTACTGCATCTTCAGCATCACAATGAAGATTTCGGAGGGAGAGAGAGCAGTAAGATGCAGTCCTCTGCACTTGAATCCATGCTTTTGATGCTCACAGGGGGCCTTCGAAAGCTTGTGAGCTTTCTTCTTCACCTAAATGTCCAGGTCATCCCTTCAACAGAGGTTTCTCTTTCAGAAGTTCACCCGCGCTTAATCCGGCTCAGGCATCTCGGGCATTCACTACCCCTATCCGCTTGTATTTCGGAGAAATATCTTCTTTTCAACAGCGGGCGTAGGAGGAGGGAAAAATGCTGGAAGATGAGGATTCCATTTTCAGATGATTACCTTTAGCCTGGAGCTTCTTTCTCCAGTATCTCCAGAAAATACGTCACTGTATATCTCCTATTGAATTGTATTTGGAACTGCAAATATTTTCAGTGCTTGCAGTACTCTTTCCCTTACCCTCATCGAAGTTGAATCGTGATGATCATCATAAATCGATAATTTATAAATAGGTTTGATGTGACGTCAGGGTGCGTACAGCCGCCATGTTTGTGGCCAATTTTATTTGTCGTTTACAAGGAAATATATCCACCACGTAGCGTTCTGCACCAACTGCAAGTTTGTTTAAAAATACGAATGTCCCGCCCACACACTTAAATTCCGTATGCTCACAAGAACTGGTCTCAATCATGGCTGCTCGGAGATACACACCTGGGCGAAACACACCTGTAGTGACATAAAACGATGTTATTTTTGTCGCTTTTTCTGCTACTTGGGATAATCTCACAAGAAACAAAAGAAGGGAGCGGAGTGCAGGCGGGAATATTTATTTGCTATCAGTTCATTTATTGCCAGAGGTACCGGGTTCGAATCACAACCTGGGCATGGGGTATTCTTGATGTGTCCCTTCATCAATTTCATCATATCATCACTCATCCCCATCTTCGTGATTAGCTAATAGTGGCAGAAAGAGAAGTAAAATAAATAAATAAATTAACCAACAATAAAATGAAATGGGAAGAGGAAAAAGGTTTAGAAACTATCGAATCTTTCCTCCCTGTTTCTTCTCTTTATTTTTCTGATTTTAATACGGCGGGGGGAGGATATGTAACATTAAGAATGGAAGAGCTAAAACACATTATACGGTTCCTTTTGCCCAAATTTTGTCGACGAATGAATATTACTGAACACGCTAAACTGCCGTTCAGTCTTCAGACCTAATTGTGGGTTCCTTACGGCTGCAAAAACATTCAGATCTGTTTTCATCTTCCTTCTCAAACGTCGAAATGGACTTCCCTTTCCAGTCCTCCAGTGTGGAGGCTGATATCAGCAGCGAAATCAAGCCTAATTATGGAGAATGGGACCGAATGCTCCAGTGCGAAAAACAAAAGACGAAAATCTCCAGAAGTTCTCTGTCAATTATACTCGCAGGGAAATTAATTGGATTCCACGACGATTAGTAATTCCCCATAACATGTAATTTGATCCCTCTGAAAACTTGTATTCCTCTTTCGTTGCTTTCGTCTCTCTCTCTTAGTTTTCTCCTTCAAGGATTCTCCGCTTTCTGATCTGCAGTGTTTAATTGCTATTCTCGCTTAATGATAACGACGGGGAAATTGAAAGGCACTCGGTTCTCGAGTTTGAATCTCAATGACTCTAAAAGTGGGGGAACTCGTGAGACGGGAAGCGTTGACAGGCGCAAGCGACGCCTTCCCTCGTAGGCACAGGAGGAGAAAAGGTTTAAGGATCTTTTTCGGTTTTACAAATTGACGCTTCATATTTCTCACTGGTTTGATTCTAATGGGCTATTTACAAGCCTAATCTTCCTCGATTTTTGACAATATATGAGGGTTTGTTAAAAAGTAAGCAGGCGCTTTAAACAACAGAAATGAATAGGTGTCTGTTTCTGGGTCTTAACATCTACACATGCTGCCTCCCTCTCAGCAGAAGAGTGCGTTTCCTACATGTATATGGACGTAGAACATGATCTTGATCTCGGCCTTAGTTGGGATGATGTGATCAACATCACGTTCCGACCGCCTTTACTCCCACGTTTGTACGAGGCTGGGTGGTAATATGGTATAAAAGATGAAGAGGTGAAGCTATCATCTGTACATTGGGGGCGTCCCCGGTGACGTAGCAACGTCATTGCATTGTAATCGAGGGTTCCCGGGTTCGATACCTGCCTCAGATACCACTTTAAACTGTAGGTCCAGTCCCGATTAGCCTATCTGTGCAGATACAACAACGTCCCATGAAGATACATGTTCGAATCCCGACCTGGGCATGGGTGAACTTTGTGAGTGCCCCTTCATAAATGTCATCATGTCATCCCCATCTTCGCGATTAGCCAAAAGTTGAATAAAAGCGAAGAAAATTAACCAATTCAATCGATCAAGCATGGAGATAGAACTTACCCAAGATGATAATGTCCCCGGATAATTCGCGAACTAAAGTGCACCCTTGCGTCCGCAGGATTTCTTCCAGAGAGGGGCAAGCAAGGTAATTTTTTTCCAGGGGGGCAAAGGACATATATTTTCCTCCAAAATAGTGATGCCCTCTCAAAAAACACTATATCAGTCTGAAATAATCATGTTTTTTCAACGAATTTATAATAATTAACATAAATTACAGTGATTGAAATGAAAGTATGTGTGAAATATATAATTTTTAGGTTCACATTATTTTCCAGGGGGGGCGTGGCAACTCTCTGCCCTCCTTTCGGACGCCCTGTGTGCCGTCATTTGTTTTCTCCTCTCGCTCCACCTTCCTTCGTACCTTTGTGGCCTGTGACTACAGCGCCATAGGTACATTCTTATCTTGGTCAAGTTGTACAGTCATAGATAATAAATACTCGCTTCGGTGTAGGCAGTCTTGTGCGTTGCCTAACTTCACGGCGAGGGGAGAACTTCAATAGAAAGTTCGTCTATTGTCGTAGAGTAGAGAAATATACATAGCACGAGGGAAGGAAGGGACTATTTCAGGAGCTATGTGTCACATTTCTGTTGCTGGTGCCTGTACATATTATAACACCATTAAGCCTTGTTTCCATGATATGAAAAACTCAATATGCTGACCAAGGCAGAAATTTATTTCATAATAAAATATAAACTAAACGTAACGTTTCAAGCTTCTAGCAAGGTCTTCTTCAGACTCTGTACCAAGTACAAATGTAACAAGGTACAAAACAGGACGATATATATTCACAAGCATTACTCCCCTCCAGACTATTGGAAAGTAGTTCTGGAACAATCTAGCAGGTGGCTTTCCCTTGTCAACTGTACTTTCACCTGAAAGTAAATGTGTTTGGACTCTTTTTCTCACGCTCTATTCTTCTTCCTTCTTCTCTCCTCTTTCTCTCTTGTCCTTTCCACTCTTTCTAACACCTTCTTCCATTCTTTGTTTATCTTCAATCCCCCATTCCAGTTCATTGTGTCTTCTTCACCTTTCTTCTCTATTTCCTTGGACTCCTTCCATTCCTTCCTGTACATAGTGGGTGTGGAGATGGAGCGCCGAATAATCTCGACCATAATGGAAGTGATGTGGTCATCCTGTAGGCACTCTTTGACTAGAGGCCACGTGAGCCGCAGAGCCGCGCATACAGAGAAATTGTCGGAAAAATTACAACTTGAAATCACTCAACCCTGGAATCAAATCCGGAGGACCAAGGTTCAGGCTTACCGTCACACATCCCAATCTAGGTTTAATATTTCCATAATAATACCCAACACTTATGCAGTTAACATCTCCCCTTTCACACGTCGTAATCCCAAATCAGCGTTTGTCGCCCTACGCCTCTCCCCCAAACAATTCTTCCACACTTGGCTGTTTTCTCTCTGCGAGAGAAAAGAGGGGGGCAGAGGGCCGCCTTCTGATTCCTCGGCCCAGGGATAATTACAGCGCGGGAAGAGCTTGTTAATCACGGGTCGGCTGGCTTTCGGAGACGGCAAAAGTAGAAGAAATTAAAAATCCGGGAGACCAAGAACTCTCCCGGAAAAAAAAAGAAAAGAGCGGGAAAGATAACGAGGACCGGGTTTTGGTCCCACTAATTGCGGAAAACGTCCTCGACATTTGGACAAATTTTGCGGTCGATCCTTTGTCAGAAGAAAACGGACTTTTGCGTCGGTGACTCCTTCTTTGTTCGCTACTTAATTGTGTCCCGAACCCCCACCCCCCTCTCTTTCATTCTCAGTGGTTGTCTTTTCTGAAAAATTAATGCAATTTCACTCCACGCAGCGTTGAATCTTGGTTCCTGCTTTGGGACAATTATGTATTGAATTAGAGGAGCAATTATTTAGTTGAGAATTCCCAAAAAAATCTCCGTGTAGATGTTTTTCTTTCTTTCTTCTCAGATGTGGTTAACAGTGTTGTCATTCTTGTACCGCATCGTTAAAATTGTCGATTTATGTACTTCAAGCTTAAAATGACGATTTTTTTTTGCAGCTTCTTAGGGCGACATGATTTATTTGTTTAATGTTAATGACAAAATAGGAACATTCCCATTGATAGTATCAGGTACGTCATATACAGGGTGATTCAGTAAAAACTTGCAAAGAAGTAGTTGATGAATTGGAGATAGGAATGTCGGAGAAGCCAGCGTACCGTGATATGGACTGAAACATATCGAGGACCAGCCTCCAAAGATTGATTGATTTGTGTTATTTTACTTCGCTTTTTCTGCCACTTTTGGTTAATTCGCAAAGATGGGGATGAGTGGTGATATGATGAAATTGATGAATGGGCACTCACAAAAATCCATGATTAGACCAGGATTCGAACCGGGAACTCTGGCGTCGTACCGCGATGTGCTAACCATTCCGCCACCCGTCCTCCATAGGACATGTATGGACGCGTAGTGACACTGCTGACCCACAATGAGTAGCGACATTTATTGACATTGAATTACACGTACGACTCACTGGTATAGTTGGAGACTAGTGTCATTACACTGACAAAGCGGCGTTAACAACGTACGATGAGGTACCTCACACCAGTTGTTCAAAACGACAACCGTCAACTACAACACAAGAGATTCTGCCGCATCCTTTTAAATATTCCTTTCGTGTTGCGAATTTTTTCACAGGCGGTTCCAATCCTGCCAACTAAGTTCATGTGATTTGAGATATCCTCAGACAAAAAAATTATCGAGTGGGTTCAGGTCAGGTGACTTCACAGGCCAGGGAATAAGGCCTTCATGCCCGATCCAGCGAACAGGAAAAGTGACATTCAGATCGTTGCGGACATCTACAATGAAATGAGGTGGTGCTCCATATCTCTGTACTCTGGCTTCACAGACTTTCTATTCCCTATTATCAACTGATCGGTGGTGGAACACCTATTTCCTCTTTCCTTGTTTGCACGCTTTTAATGAATCACCCTGTATTACATCGAACTGAGATTTCAAACCAATAATAGACTGACTCCCTGGTACAAATAAATTCGGATGTTTGTTGCCGTTTCAACACAAGATTTCTATCTGAACGCACGGCCGTGAAAATAGGCGGCTGGGCAGAATTGCGCTGGTGCCACATATGGAAAAAGCAAAGCGAGAGCGGGACAAAAGTTGCTGGTTCCCGCGCACTGTGGCAACGTCAACCGGGCTGCGTTGCCTAGTTCGAGCGTGAGGCCGACCTCTATCCGGGGCACTTTTGTGTCATCCCTGGCCTTTCGAGCAAATGCTGTCAGTTTGTATCACATGGACTACAGAGACCAACTCTACAAGGAGATATTTCATTCTCTTCAAACTCCGAACACACGGGGTTGTGCTCCGACGTGGCAACAGCGCGAACTTCTGGCACTCGCCTATTTTCATGGCAGTGCGTTTAGGCAAGATCAGTTCCATCTTAATCAAATATCCTTCTGTTCCACTTCCATTACCTTCAATCTTTGTCTTTATTATGTACCATGTTTTATATGAGTTAAAATATATTTATTTTTGAACTTACACTTCAAACGTTCTTGTAACGCGTTGTATTATTATACTATTAATATTAACTTAATAATACTCAGCGGTGAACGATGAGCAGTGATGTGCCGTAGACTATAAGTTTACGTCTACATGCGTTGTCTACACGTAATCTACGCGTAGATTACATTGGGTTGTAGTTTACATAGACTACGTAGACAATCTAAAGTGCATTACAATTAATTTTCAAGGGTTTCATGAAATGAAAGTGACATTTTCAACTATATTGGTTCCTAACGAAATGCAAGGAATCCTATTTACAACAAAATTTCTCTTCTCTTCTATTATCAACTATGGAAGAAGATAAATAGTATGCAAAAAACAACAACAGATGGCAGTCGTGAGGCAAGAGTGGTCTTTTCCCCATAAAGCACTAGAATATTTCCTATATTAGGTCTCTTCCTAGGTGAGAAATTAGTAGTTGTATTTGTGGTGGGGACAGGACGAGAAAGTACGAACCCCTCTCCAGCAGCTTTGCTACACTTAAAACTTGCTCAACATGGTTACATGAGCTTTTTGTTCAAGCGTGGAGCTCTTATAATTCAAGATTTTTGTAAAAAATGCCCTCGGGAATTTTTCAGAAAGTACGAACCCCTCTCCAGCAGATTTGCTATACTTAAAACTTGCTCAACATGTTCATTTGTTTAAGTGTAGCACCTGCCTAACCCAACAATTTTATAATTTGGAAAATATCAAACCCCCTCAAGCAGATTTACAAAAATTGCATTAGTTTGTCTATAAACTTGTATCCATACCTACCTATACATATTTACTTCAGGTTTAAGTTTAATTGGATACTATTCAATTTGCTTATCTAATATTAAAACAATGCAATATGCAGAGCCTACCTCTAGAATTGCTTCGTGTTTGCATGTTTCTCCTCTGTGGCAATGTGTGGAATTCCCGAGACGGTAGTATTGATTTTTTCCTCAGCGCCAGTATTTACAGAAATTCCCGATTATTGCATCAGCCAGTTATGTGAGAGTGACTGAGGGGAACAGATGTGTTGATACAGTGCTTCTCATACTTACTGGTTTAAATTCATATTGAACAATATAAAATCTGATATTTGTTGTAATCCACTCATATTTAGAGTCAAGCTTATATTTGTCCCAGCCTGTTATACATAACAAGGTTATTGCCATTCAAGATATGCATGTTCGTGCAGGCATTTGCGCTGGGTCAGTGTGAATGATTTTCCACTTGTAAGCTATTGGCTTTACAACCTGTCATAAGATTAATATTAATAATATTAATCCATAGAGATTAGATTTGAATCCCAGGAAATTTTATATAAATACCAAAGCCAAAAATATTAAGTGTATACACACATACATACATACACACACATACAAATCACACGGCTGAAGCCAACTGATATTTTTATCTAGTATAAAATTTTGAATTGAAACCCAGGAAATTGTATATAATAAACAACAGCAAAAATGCCAAATCAAAAATATTGTAATCAGTGCAATAAAAATATATCCAGCTCTAATTGGGCCAAGCATCAAAAAATTTGTAATCCAGACAAATACAAAACTCCCACAAAAATTTGCCCCAAATGCAATAGAAAATATAACATGGAATATTTCACATATAAACATAAAGATACTTGCTCTGTACAGTCATCAACATCTGGTCTGAAAAGAAGGCACGAAGCACCTGTTAATGCCAGAGCAGCAAAGCAGCCACGCCATGAACCCATCCATAGCAGTTTTAATGGCCAATTAAGGGATTACCGGTTTGTATCAGAGCCAAGATGTGGTATTAATAATTTCTTGAACAGTGTAAATCCTGATGTGCAGGCAATTCTAAATGCACAAAATGGCTCTTATAAGCTCTTCCTCAAATTGTTTGTACAATATAAGAAACCAGACGGCACAAAATTTACACACCCCCACGTAACAGAAACTGTACCGGTATATTCAAACGCAAATTCGGACAGAATAATAAGCAGGTTGATAGATCAATTGAATATGAAACACTCTGAATTTGCGGCAAAAGAGTCCGGATGGAGCCTATGCGGATCCCCACACAAGTTATATGTTAATATTTCTGAATTCAGCCCATTAAAAGGTTCTACATATCTGCCATTACCTGCTAATATCAAAAACAAAAGAGCCGTGGTCAATATAAAAAACACCGACCAGAAATGCTTTTTGTGGTGTATATTAGCTGCTTTGTATCCAGTTTCAAGCCATCCTGAGAGAATAACTTATTACAAACAGCATGAGCACGATTTTGACGATGCAATGGAGGGTTTGGAATATCCAATGTCTGTTCAAAATATTGATAAATTTGAAAAAAGGGCCAGGCACATCGATGGCAAGCAATTATCTATTAATGTATTTACTTGTTCCACTGGCAATTGCCCGATAGCACCTCTCAGAATCAGTACACTTGATGATGAATCTGCTATTCCGATTGATCTGCTCTTAATTGAAGGGGACGGCACATATCATTACACTCTGATACATAATCTTGAAGCTTTAGTGAGAACACAACTAGACAAATATAAAAAAATATTTAAGTTGTGCAGAAGATGCTTAACTGTTTTTGATGGTAGAAAAATGGTGAATGGTGTTTGTGAAGAGAGTGCAGAAATGGCTAAAAACAAGTTAATTGAGCATCTGAAATACTGTGGCAACCATAAACCTGTTCATATGGTGATGCCTAATCCAAGTGAAAATTGCAAATTCAAAAAGAATGAAGCCTTGTTGGAACACCCTGTATATATTGTCTGGGATTCCGAATCGAATCTCAAATCTCTTGCATTCTGTAGCCCAGATCCAGAAGAATCTTCAATTACTCCGTACCAGCAACATGAACCTTCCAGCTTTTGTTGTGTGGTTATACGGGATGGTGTTGTTATTAAAGAATATTCATACAAGGGACCAAATGCCATCAAAATATTTGCACATATAATAGAAAATGTGTGCCGTGACATAGCATCTAACATCTTATTAATATCAAAGCCTATGTTGCCTTTAACAGAGGAACAGATTGAGGATTTCAACAATGCAGAAAAATGCCCGGTATGTGATTGTGAATTTTCAGATACAAATATCAAGGTTCATCACCATTCTCATACAGATGGTCGATATAAACAGGCCCTGTGTAATAGCTGTAATATTAAGATCAAGAGACCAAGATTTGTCCCCATATTTTGCCACGGAGCATCCAATTATGATTTCCATCATCTGATCAGGTACGAGGGGTTTGAGAAGCAGAATTTAAATATTTTAGCTGAAAATGACGAGAAATATATATCTATTAGCAAGATAATTAAAGTTGATGGTGTTCCTATTCACATAAGATTTCTTGATTCTTACAGATTTTTATCAGCTAGCCTGGATACACTGGCCACTCAATTATCTGATGATCAATTCAAAATCACACGTGCAATGTTTCCAAATCAGGACCTGAAATTAATTAGGCGGAAGGGTGTATATCCATATGACTATGTCACAGATGTTTCTAAATTTGATGAGTGTTCCCTGCCACCACAAGAAGAGTTTTACAGCAGAATCAGAGGATCTGGAATCACTGATGATGATTATCACCATGCTCAGTTGATGTGGAACAATTTAAAATGCAAGACATTTGGTGATTATCACATGGCATATTTAAAACTTGATGTCACTCTCTTAGCTGATATATTGCAAGCATTCAGAAAATCTTCCATGCAAAATTATAAACTGGACCCAGTGTATTTTTACAGTGCCCCGGGTCTAGCATGGGCCGCAACGTTTTTGAATACCAAAATGCAATTGGATCTGATCCACGATCAAGATATGTATCTGTTTATGGAGCAATGTATAAGAGGGGGGATGGTGCAATGTTCCCAGAGATATGCCAGAGCAAATAACAAGCATATGCCTGATTATGATCCAGCACGGCCATCAAATTATATACTGTATGTAGATGCCAACAACCTCTATGGTCATGCCATGATGGATAAATTGCCATATGCAGGGCTTGAATGGGTCGAAGATTTCAATATTGAAGATCTTAAGGATTTTGATGACAGTGAATATTGCCTCTTCTTAGAGGTTGATCTGATAATTCCAGATCATTTGCACAATAAATTTTCTGATCTGTCCCCAATTCCCGAGGTTCAGTGCTCACCTGGCTCTAAACAGAAGAAGCTCATGATGACTCTGGAGCCGAAACAGGATTATGTCATATATTACAAAAACCTCCAGTTCCTGATGAAACATGGTGTTCAAGTGACCAAAGTTGGCAAAGTCTTGAGGTTCAGGCACACAACATGGTTGAAGTCATACATTGATACAAACACGGAGCTTCGAACATCTGCCAAGAGCCAATTTGATAAGGGCTTGTTTAAATTGATGGTGAATTCAGTGTATGGCAAAACTATTGAAAATGTCAGGAAACATACCGATGTTAAAATAATTACTGACCCCAGCCTGAGCAAAAAATTGGTTGCAAAGCCCAACTTCAATTACAGAAGAATTTATGATGAGCACATGGCACTTTTCAACATGAAGAAAACAAAGATCAAATTTGATAAGCCTATTTATGTAGGGGCTGCAATATTGGAATTGTCCAAATTACATATGTTAACATTGTATTATGAGGTGTTGAAACCTTTTTATGGTGATCGTGTAAAACTGATGTACATGGACACGGATAGTTTTGTTCTTGATATTCAAACAGAAGATGTTTATCAAGATATTGCACAGCCTGAATTGTTTCAATACTTTGATACCAGTGAACATACAAGGATTCAACCCCACAACAAAAAGGTGCCTGGCAAGTTAAAAGATGAGACATGTGGTGATGTTATTGTGGAATTTGCTGGGTTAAGAGCCAAGATGTACACTTTTGAGACATGTAGTGGTGCTGTTGCCAAAAAGGCCAAGGGCATTGGCAAAGTAACTGTGGAAAAAGATCTTCAATTTGAAGATTATAAAAATTGCCTCAAATCCCAGAGTTCAATCAGAACATCAGAAAATAGAATTCAGAGTGAGGATCACTTGCTGACTTCAAATATTGTAACAAAAGTGGCTCTGGACCCACATGATGATAAGAGATGCATTTTATCATGTGACATACATACTTTACCTTGGGGGCATTGTGATTTGAAAAGTGGCAAACAATGCCTAATTACAGAGCATGATTTGAAATAAATAAACATGCCTATGAACTTATTTGGGTTCAAAAAACAGGCTATTATGGACCTGCCGACACCACAACCCTCTTCCGATATGCTGTCTAAACTGAGTGGCTTGTTAATTATTCATCTGAACAGCATACTTACAGATAATGATGAAGAAACAGGCAAAATATTGTACATATTTAACAATAATTTAAATCATTACCAATTACCTGTAGGTGGTCAATTGCAATTTATTACAACCCCTGAGGGTGATGTCAAGATTTCAGTAGGGAGAAATATTTATAGAATCAAGCACTCAAACATGGTTTCTGGCACTGTATATACTGTTTCTGCTGGTGACTGCTTATATATTGAGGTCCCTGGATCTTATGACAAGCTTATACCCTTTTTTATAGAATTAAGAATCAGATACTCTATAATAAATAACCAGTAAAACAAAAATGCCTAATGATATATTTGGCCATACAAGACATGAAGATCACAGTGATGAGATTCTGATGCTTGATGTCAGAGTCAAGAAATTAAGAAGTGATTTACAAGCTTTACAGACCACACTGAATGCCAGTCTTCAATTAGAAATTACAAATTTGCAATCACAATGCATGGACCCTCTTCTTAAAATTGATTCAGAACTCAAAGTGCTGCTTCAGAAATATACTGATCTGGCAACATTGGATAATTTTCAAAGTTTGGAAGAAGCTGTAGCAGCTCTTCAAGCCAAATTTAAGACCCAGGCCACCAACTCCGAGCAATTGAAACAACAATTGGAGGAACAGATAAATAATGTCCAGGCACAGCTCCAAACAATTGTCAAAAGCATAAAGTCACAGGAAGATTTTGATCTAGTGATATCCACTCTAAAAGAACAGATTCAGTCACTCCAAATACCTAACCTGGATCCTCTGAACAATGCCATAGCCGAGGTTAAAGATAAAATTGAGACACTTGAAAATTTTATGAACAACTTGCCATCTTCTGATGCTTTGAATGCAATAACTCGGAGTGTTGCAAACATCAAGCTGCAACTTGAAACATATGAAGATTTTGGAAAAATTCAAAGTTCCATAACCCATCTTGAAGGTATCATAGCAGCAGTGCAAAATGATTTGGCAAATGTACTAGAATCCCGCCTGCCCGGTATTGTAGACACACTTGTCAGTGTCCAGCAACAAATCACAAAGCTTGAAAACCTCAACACTGAATCTGAGCTATCTCATTTTCATCACTTGATCGATGATATCCAAACAAAGCTTGAAATTTTACAACAATCCACACCCTCTCAGGCAGATATAGCCCTGCTCCAAAATGCTATGCAAAATGTGGCTGATGCTACTGAATTAAACAATGTAAAATTGGCACTTGAATTTTTGCAAAATACAGTATCAAATCTTCCCACATCACAGGAACTTAAAAATATTAAGAGGGCAGTGAATAGGATATTGAAATCAGAAGATATCAAGAATATCCAGGCAGAGATCAAACAACTCACTCAGACAGTGGCCACTCTTCCAACCAATCAACATATTAATGAACTGCATGCCTTGTTTGAGGATATCAGAAGACAGGTCCATGATCTTACTGCTCAAAATTCAAAATTGGCAGTTGTTGAAAATTTGCAACAAATTGTAGCTAATATCAAGCAACAGCTAGGGACCATGGAATCCAATCAAGCAAATGCTCTGTCTGTTTTTGCCACCCAGCTTCAAGAAATTGTGCAACAATACAAGAAACTTGTTGTGGACATAAAAATCAAGCCAGGCCACGATGATGTTGTTAGGACCATCAATGAGCACCTTGAATCTGTAACAAGCAGATTGCTTACAGCAGAAAAAGAAATAACGGGCATAATTGAGAATCCAAAACATACAGTAATTCTTGAATTGTACAGCATCCCCAACAAAGAATATGATTCACCATTTACACCAGGTGGCAAAATATATATGCTGTCCCCTGCACAATTTTATTACCAGTTTTTTGTTGGGGGCACATTGAGACCAATCAAGATCAAATATTGGCATCAGCCACAGGCACATCACTACCCTACCTTATCGATAACAAATGCTGATAACAAACCAAAAATCACCAGTGTAGAGTTGGAGGATTTTACAGACCCCAACACATTAGAAACAGCCTATACTGAAGATGATGGCACTCTGGAATTTAAAATACAAATAGGGGACAAATTATATTTAGAAAATCCTGCAGTCTCAGCTGCTGAACACCCTATAGTTGCAATATTCTTGTTTACATATTATGTCTAGACAAATTATTGTTGATGAATTACACAGACAGGCCAGACATAATTTTAAGAGACTGCCAGTAGTCACAAAGGGCATAGATGATTTATGGCAGAGCGACTTGATTGAGTTGGCAACTGGACAGTTGAAAAACTTGGACAAAATCAACAAGGGCTACAAGTATCTACTCACTGTGATAGACACATTTTCAAAATTTGCCTGGGCTGTGCCACTCAAATCCAAGACTGGAAAATGTGTTACAGAAGCCCTCAGGACAATCATCAATCATTCAGGAAGATCACCGCGCTATTTGCAAACAGATAATGGCAAAGAATTTTATAATTCTGTGTTTCAACAATTTATTAAAAGCCAGTCAATAAAACATTATTCGAGTTACAGTGATCTCAAAGCCTCAATTGTAGAGAGATTCAACAGAACCTTAAAAAATCTTATGTATAAACAATTCACACTGCAAGGTAATTATAAATGGGTTAATATTCTTCCAGAACTTCTACATAAATATAACAACTCGGTCCATTCCACAATCAACATGAAACCCTCTGAAGTAACTTCATCTGATGAGCAAAAATTGATCAGGACTGTTTATCATCCTAGATACCAGCCAACAACAAGAAGGGCCAAATACAGGGTGGGCGACCAAGTAAGAATCAGCAAATATAAGCACTTATTCAAGAGAGGCTTTACGAGAAACTGGAGCACCGAATTATTTACAGTGGTTCAAGTTAAACCCGGGGCCCTTAACACATATATAATAAAAGATCACCGAGGAGAAATTCTCAAAGGCAGGTTCTATGAACAAGAGCTCAGCAAAACTAAACAGCCTGACACATATCTCATAGAAAAAATCATCCGCAGAAAAGGCAACAAGTTACTTGTCAAATGGATGGGTCATCCGGAAAACAGCTGGATCGATGCAGACAAAGTGATAATATGAGCACCTGGGATGTTATAAAGAGGCTGCCAGAACCTGAACAGCAGAATAAGAGAAATGGCAACTTGCTGCCTGATAATATTAGATGTCTTATTGTTGGGCCATCTGCTTGTGGTAAAACTACACTAATGGTTGATAATTTTTTATTGGCACCCAACTGGTTAGACTGGAAAAACAGGCACTTGTATGTCTTCTCTAAGAGCTTGGAACAATTAAAATATCAGCAGCTGATGAAGCTATATGACGGATTGGATATTGCCACTTTTGAACCAGATGTTAAGCCACTTCACGAATGTCTCGATAATTCTGTTGTTGTGTTTGATGACGTTATACTGGATAATCAAAACAAGGTTAGAAATTTCTTTACACAGGGGCGGCACAAGAACATTGATTGCTTCTACCTGGCACAGACTTTTTCTAAAATACCGAAGCAGCTGATCCGAGACAACAGCAATTTTATATGTGTGTTTCATCAAGATCATACCAACCTCAAACACGTACATGATGAATATGTAGGTGGGGACTTGAGCTACAATGATTTTTCCAAGTTTTGCAGCAAGTGCTGGAACCAGGACAGTTATGGGTTTGTCACTATTGATATGACAAGAACACCTAATACTGGAAAATACAGAAATAAAATCAACGATTTTCTAGACGTTGAGACATAAATAAACAACCATGAAACGACCAGTCATTGATGATCTTAAGTTAAGAGATTATCTTGTAAAAAGATTTAAGGGATGGAAATCAGAGAACCGTGGAATTTATGAAAAACACAAACAAACAGAACAGCCTGTCATTGATGCTATTAATAATTTAGGTAAGAATATCAAAACTGTTACAGAGCAAAATCAAGATTTGATCACAGAGCTTGTGCCTGTAGCTGCAAGGAACATATTAGATTATCCATTCACCCCACTTTCCAGTATTCATACACCTAGTCCTGTTGCCCCTCGAAGAATTGAAGCTACTCTGGATCCTATTGAATTGGGTCTTCTTGCTCAAAAATATTTAACCACACCTAAAGACAATAAAGATGAGGTTTTTGGCTTATATGCCGACACAGAGCTTGATGGCAGCATTATTCATAGAATCGGTAATTTCAGAGTAACTTTTATGGGGGATGATATAATTGTTTATTCAGAATCTCGTCTCGGAGAAAAAGGTGCTTTTGTTAAGTACCCCGGAACACCTGGATTGTGGGAACTGATGACTAGGAAGAGGCCTGGCAGCTATACAGATCAAGATTATGAACATTACAAAGAAATATTAATAAAATCAGATGCTCTATACCAGAACAATGATCCCACACAAAAAAGAGTCAAGTCTAGCAGTGGAGCAAAATACAATAATTTAATCAAACCCATATGGTCACAGATCAAGACTGGCAGTGGAATCAAACAATACAACACACTGCCTAAAGAATTTGTGTGGGTTGATGATGTCAGGAAACTTGTAGATAGGTTATTGGTGATAGCTGGGGAGGAAAATGCAGGGAACCACAATTTTTACAATGAAAAAGTTGGAATTATGGACATGATAAGCACCAAATTGTCTAATTTTATAGTGAATGACCCTAAGGGGATTGGATATCTCATAAAAATTATTAATACTCTACCACCTAAATTTTGGAATGTTTCTGAGGGTCGGGGGCTGGTTAATGACATTATAAACAAGCTGCCATTTGAACTACATATTCCAGGCTATCAGTATTGTGGTCCCGGTACAAAATTGGATCATAGATTAAACAGAGGGGACCCTGGTGTAAATCCCCTAGATGCTGCTTGCAGAGACCATGACATAGCATACAACACACATACTGATCTTGACAAGAGACATGTTGCAGACAAGAAATTAGAAGAGGCTGCATTTGGCAGATTTGTAAGCAAAGATGCTTCTTTGAGTGAAAAAATAGCAGCATTGGGAACCACCATAGCTATGAGCACCAAACAAAAACTGGGGTGGGGGCTGTGAAGATGTATATAATAAACCTACAATGAAGGCCAAGGGTGTTATGTATCAAATACCTTATGCAGGTCTCAAATCTCTTAAAACTATTGACAGCCTTTTGACCAAAAAGCAGCGCAAGAAAAAAAACTCTTGTCTTGCAAAGGGGCATGGTATGAAATTGTTGCTTAGTACCCCCCAATTAAAAAAATTACAGCAATCAAGAAAAAAATCACATGTGGGGGGATTCATATTTACCATCCCTGCCATCTTAGCTGCTCTCGGGGCTGTTGGGAGCTTGGCCGGGGGTTCAGCCGCCATAGCAAAAACAGTAATAGATGCCAAGAAAAATAGGGCAGAATTAGATGAGCAGAGGCGCCATAACCTGGCCATGGAGAAAAAAGGCAAAGGTGTTAAGAGATCCATGAATAAGTTTAAAAAAAAACAAGAGCCGCTTACAAACCAAGATATTGAAGCTTTGATCAAGCCACTGGGCATCAAACATTTTAGGGGTGTGTACATGTCTGATTCTTTGCCGGAACAACCACTCAACAAAGAGTGTGGCATTGTTAATTTGGATGAGTACAAAAATCAGGGCACTCACTGGATTTGTTATCTTAAATATTTAAACGATGATGCATTTGTGTTTGATTCATTTGGAGGTGTTCCACCTGAAAATTTAGTAAAATATTTAAAATCACCTAATCTTTATTACAATAATGCCCGTGTTCAAAATTTCAAAGATGTTAATTGCGGACATTTGTGTTTATCCGTTCTCAGATATATGTCTCAAATAAATAAACCATCAATTGAAAATTTTCAAAAAGCCTTGTGGTATCTGAAACATCATGGGGGTATTCCATCTCACCAGCCAAAATTCAATATTGAAACTCAAATTGCATGATGACATAGTGTATCCCAAAACAATAGCTCTCAGAGCATTTTACGGCATGTACCTGATCCCTAATATTACACACCACAACAACACAATTGCAGTAGGGGATCAAAAAATTGTCATCACTCCAGGGCAGTATAATCTGTCCACTCTAAATGCTCAATTACCCAGAGGTGTAGTGTTAAGTCAAAATTCTGTCACTCACAGAGTAGAGATTGTATCTGCTACGGAAATAGTGCATCTGGGTATTATAGGAGAGCTGTTAGGATTTGAGAACAACACAAAACTTGAACCGGCCATCAAACACACTGCTATGAATATACCCAAATTCTTAGCCATAGAGACTCTGAATATTCACTGTAATGTGGCCGAGGGTATGATCACCAAATCAAATGGCATAGGCACTCACAAACAAACCGGCATCATTGCAACATTTAAACCTAATTCCGAATTCATGGAGCCCATCATCTACAATCCATCCCCAACATTATATTTTCCTGTGTGCCATAATAGAATAGATTATATTGAATTGATGGTCACTAATGAAAAAGAAGAATTAGTTGATTTTGCTGGAGCCACAACAACTGCAATCATAGAGATTAATATTTAAATAAAAATACATACAATGGAAAATATTGAGAGTTATGAGCTACAATCGTTCCCCCCAAACAGGAGGACATTTGCAAATTTAAATCAACCCAACACGGAGGTTGAGGTGGATCTTGATGTAGGGGACGGCTTTATACACCCCCACAGAGCAGATCTATACATCAAATTTGATGTCGTAAAGCTCGATGGAACAGATTACCCGGCAAATTCGAATATAAGACTTGTAGACAATTTTGTACCGCATCTGTTCTCTGAAATTGAGATCAGAAAGCATGGCGTTGTTATAAACAGAATAGATTATCCCGGCATTACCTCCACGGCTTTGGCCACACTAAAATTATCCAAAACCGAGGCTTCTTACTACAAAATAGGCGGATTTGAAGCTGGTGATAAAATATTATCTAAAAATCATACTGTATTGTTCCCCATGCGCCTGTTGCCAGGATTCTTATCGGATTACAAAGAAATTATGTGGAAGGGCGGGTTAAGAATTACATTTAGAAGAGCTGCAAATGATAACAATGCATTGATGAGGTACAGTACATTAAACCCTACAGGGGAAGCTTTGCCTAATACCTTACCAGATGCAGGCAAATGCATTATTCAGACTATGGAGTTAAGAATCCCCGTTGTTGAATATGAGGCCGGCTATGCTCTTAAATACAAAGCAGATATCCTAAAAAATCCACAGATTCCTCTGCAATTTTACACATATCAATGCGTACAGAAGGTTGCCACTGGTTCTTATTATGAATTTGATGCTACAAATTCATTCTCCAGCATACAATTTGACATGCCCGATTTTGTAGTGGTACTGTTTCAGACTGGAAGACACAACAATCAGGAAAAAAATTCAAGTAGATTTGATAACTGCAACATCAAAAACATATATCTTAAAAATGGCAGAAATGAGGTATTCCCTAGGGAAAATTATAATTTAGACATGTCCAAGGATGATTTTCTTAAATTATATGAAGCTTTTTCTTCCTTCAAGCGCGTCACTACTGGCAATACTGACCTGTACTACGCACCAGATGAATTCAAGGAACGGAGACCCATGTTTGTAATTAACACTTCGAAAAGAAAACAGGTTGTGGTTAATGACAGAACAAACATTAAAATTATCTGTGAATTCCACGAGGCTTTACCAGATGACACCATATGTAGCGTTATTCTCATAGGTGAAAAATCATATATTTATGATGTGAGAAATGAACGGGTCACAGAGCAATTCTAGAAGCACGATTCAGGGCTTCCCCCATGGCGCAGTGGTAGCGTCATTGCCTTGTAATCAAGAGGTCCCGGGTTCGATACCCGGTGGAGGCACAAGTAGTTCGGATCCCACTTTAAAACTGTAGGGCCAGTCCCGATTAGCCTTACTGTGCATAAAGTTGACTTAAAACAGCAACTCGAACTAGAAACACGATTCAAACACCGAAACCCTTTGGATATAAAACAATACTTTACCGTCAGAAAATATATTACCTACCCATTTTATGCACCTATGCTTACGAGCAGAAAAGCTTTTACCTACTAACACAGCACATTTGCCATTGCAATTATTCTGTTGCGACAAGATCAACCCTTTGCATGACAATATCCGAAAAGGCAATTCCTCAATATGATGGATGATCCCTGAAAGAGTGCATAATGTAGATAAGAATTTCTCTTTGAATTCCATGACAAATGACATGTAATTTTCCTCGGAAAAGGCACAGTGTAGGTAATATCAACAGATATAATCACTCATGCATTTACTAATGTCTCTTTGATGATGAATAACTCTCTGAAAAGACACAATAAAGATTATATCTATTGACATACAACTTCCAGGCATTTACTAATGGGACTGATCAAAAGATTATAAGAACATGGAAAACATGTTTTGTTCGCTCTTTCCCATTTACGCACAACTCGGGAAGCAAAAATCAATACATAACCTTGTTATGGCTAGACTAGAGGTAGGCTCTGCATATTGCATTGTTTTAATATTAGATAAGCAAATTGAATAGTATCCAATTAAACTTAAACCTGAAGTAAATATGTATAGGTAGGTATGGATACAAGTTTATAGACAAACTAATGCAATTTTTGTAAATCTGCTTGAGGGGGTTTGATATTTTCCAAATTATAAAATTGTTGGGTTAGGCAGGTGCTACACTTAAACAAATGAACATGTTGAGCAAGTTTTAAGTATAGCAAATCTGCTGGAGAGGGGTTCGTACTTTCTGAAAAATTCCCGAGGGCATTTTTTACAAAAATCTTGAATTATAAGAGCTCCACGCTTGAACAAAAAGCTCATGTAACCATGTTGAGCAAGTTTTAAGTGTAGCAAAGCTGCTGGAGAGGGGTTCGTACTTTCTCGTCCTGTCCCCACCACAAATACAACTACTGAAATTGTTCGAATTTCAAAGAAAGAGGAGAAAAGCTCTCCACACACATCAGCAACTGATACACAGTATAATTTTCTTTTAATTCTACGGCACTCTTTGCTAAGTTATTATCTTTCGCCATGTTGTTTACATAGATTACGTAATCTACGTGTATAACATAGTCTACGTGTAGAATGTAGACTATCGTTGTTTACGCGTAGACGCACATCACTGACGATGAGACTCGGTGAAGTACACAGACTCCTCTCAGGTACAGGGATAGTGTTAGGCAAAGACAATATTCACAGCACAGAGAAGTAAAACCACATTACTGCCGTATGTATAAACTGAAAGGTTTTATTCTTTATTGATTGCAATTATAATGCAAATGTACTTGATACGAAGGCGAGGATTTCGCTTTGTCGATGAATTGACTCAACTAAAACGCATAAACTCAATGCATGGCTATCGGCAAGCCTATGATCACATAGGTCTAGCTTGCGCCCCGAACTACCATACCAGGATGTATGCACAACACCGAGGAGTTCCTTTTAAGTTTAAAAGCTTCGTCGATCCGTGGCGAAAGTGTGTTATTTCTTACGCGATATCCTCGCTTTTATACTATTTTCGAGAACACAGATTCAAGTACAGATGAATCACTCACTATCTACAAAAGGATACTACAACAAAACTGACATCTACACATGTTTAGAAATAGAAATTCACATAGTGCACTCTCGCAAACATGAAGATACATTAAACTACTCATAATAGAGCATAAAATACAATAAACATTAAACAAAAGATATACATTACAAACAGGGTGCAATATTACATATAATAACACAACATTTAAGTGTCCTTTCATAAAAGTATATTATATCTCTAACATATTTTAAAGTTGTGACGTCACATAAAAATATGGATCACACTCTTGACATGTGTATTTCCGATTATGTCATGAAGATTAAGTCATGACAATGTGATTAAGCAACCGTTTGTCATTGCTTTACCGGTAGGTTTCCACCCTTAGCAGGATCAATCCAATCCTAACCATCCTCGTAATTTTGCTTCTGGTCCATCTGATCTCTTGTAAACTCACCTCTCCACTTCCATAGGTGTCATCTGAACTTAAATATTCTAATTTATTCGGTGTGTGGTTGCCATTTCATAGGGTTGCATTTTAAACGTCTTTTCTTCCACCTGCGAAGAATAACGTGTATTTCGAATGACGACTGAAAATATTAGAATTGTAGTTTCATCAAGAACATATAGCTAATTAGTTCTTGTCTCATTTTACATTCCCTCAGCTTGAATCAGTTGTGATCTTATTCGACTCTCTATTATGTAGTCCAGGCTTTTCATTTCGAAAAATGCAGCTGGCCATGTAGAAGGTTTATGAGTATCTTTCTTTGAGCTGCAGTGTGTAATATAGAATTAATTAAAATTTTGACGCGATGAATACATCTCATTCAACATTATTTTTTCTATTGCAGAGAGGCTCTTGCTTCCCTTTTGAACTTTCAAATTACATTCAAAGTTTGAAATTAGAGCACTTGATTGTATTTCGTGTAAGGACAAGGGTATACAATTAAGGATATAGTACATGAGAATTACTTTGTACCCCATTGCCTATTGTGAGGTACCAAAAACAAGGAATGCATGACAAAACATAGAGGACAATAAAGAGGGAACAGCAAATAAAGTAGTGACGGAGTGGTGAGCGTAGAGCAGGTCGAAGTCTATGTACGGTATGCGCCAAAATATACAGTACTGAAACGCGCGCATCTCGAACACGTGGTTGCGTTTGTCGACGGGGCATAGCTCCAGCTGCACGTGTTCACAGTAGTGAAAATAAAGTTGTGTTGTGCAGTTGTTGTTGGAACTGGGTCTCTCGACGGAGGGAAAAGTATTCATAGTTGAGCATTACGGAAGTGGTCGTGAAGGTGGACCGAGTTTGAAAAAGGTGACTGGTCTATATGCAACCCAAATGACAATCGTCCACTCCACATGCCCTAACCTAACCTAACCTTAGGTTTCCTGACAGTTATGCAACCCAAAATGCACGATTGTTATTTGGGTTGCATATAGACCAGTCACTATATTGTAATATGTCTTATACTTTTGTTCATCTTTTCTTTTCAGTACTGTATATTTTGGCGCATATAAGGCATGCATGTATTCAACACTTTGTTTTCCCTGTTATTGACTATTACATTGACATTGATTTTTTCGGATGTTCATCACTGTCAAACTCGAATCCACAATACTAATATTTCTTTCTTATTTTTTCTTTTATGTGAATTATTCCGAACGTTTGACAACATACCGTATACCTTTTTCAACTAGAAGCTGACGTACTCCGAAGACTCGCGGAATGGTAGAAGAACGTAGACTTGTTCTTACTGACGTCGAAGTGTAGAAAGAGAGAATCAACACCACTACCTTGATGTCAGACCTGAATCAGGCCTTCAGACCGACGTGCGAAGAATGACCACTCTCTCTCTACACACACAACCCAAAACGTGTCAATTGGCACATACAGAGTGTCCGAAAAGTCACGAAACCCAGTGTTTACGACCGTATAACGGACTAGCGAAACGGAATGAGAAGAAACGCTTTCTGCCAAGAGAATTCCCTGTATATTGGGAAAATTTAGATGTATGTAATTTATTGCATATGTTCGAGAATGACCAACTTTCTCCTTTGTCGTTAAAAGTGTCTTAGTGTGATAGCATGAGGTGAAACACGTCTGTTAGTGACACGGGACAGCAACAGTGTTACCAGTGTCCCACGTTATATTGTGAAAACATCGATTTTTGGAACAGCCCATTTATTCCCTTGTGCAATGTTTTTGAAACTTCGTCAAAGTTCTTTTTCTGTCAAATTCAATAGATGGCCATCCAAATTGTTCGTTGGTATTGTGAAATGTTGCAATAATTTACCTCAGTGAGTTCTGTGCATCAATACACAC
Organism: Lepisma saccharinum; assembly: GCF_977018435.1. Taxonomy (NCBI): domain Eukaryota; kingdom Metazoa; phylum Arthropoda; class Insecta; order Zygentoma; family Lepismatidae; genus Lepisma; species Lepisma saccharinum. Next base: position 9,690,141 of record NC_139256.1, on the reverse strand, counting down.
GATTTGCAAAAGAAAAATTTTACGCCTTTGGCAACACTTTGCTTATTTGTTATTAAAGCATGCATGTTCTTACATATGTTTGTCTCTCTAAATTTTCCCAATATACAGGGCATTCTCTTGGCAGAAAGCGTTTCTTCTCATTCCGTTTCGCTATTCCGTTATACGCTCGTAAACACTGGGTTGTGTGACTTTTCGGACACTCGTATATTTTGATTTCAATAACACGTTAACGTGAATAAACTGCAAATGATGTACCTTTTAGTGTGTCGAAATACACATATAAATGTACAAATCGATATTTTTATCAGATGAAGTTCCCTGTGATGCACTAAAATGCATCAATTTGGAAGATCAGACAAGATCATTTCGAAGATAAGAAATTTTCAATTTTTAATTCATCAATTGACACAGATAGATGTGTAATTTTGTTATCTTCAAAATGATCTTGTCTGATCTTCCAAATTGCTGCATTTTAATGCATCACAGGGAACTTCATCTGATAAAAATACCCATTTATATATTTCTATGTGTATTTCGTCACACTAAAAGGTGCATCATTTGCAGTTTACGCACGTTAACGTGTTATTGAAATCAAAATATGTGTCAATTGACACGTTTTTGGTTTTGTGTGTAGTAGTATCTACAATGCTCTGCTCTCTGATCTTATCTCAACTGATGAACTGATCCCCCTCTATCAGAATACACACTATTTATCCTCCAAGGATTGCTGTTGTAAATATCAGGTCGATGCATATCTTTACTTCCTCGAAGTTGTTTGTTACCTCGTGCCCTACTAAGCAATACTTGGAGTTTCTAGAGACTGATTCCTGGCTCTGATTCTCATAGATGAGAATCGAGAGTAATTAACTTTGTGTTCATAATAAAATATGAAATTGTATAGAATTGATACGATACTGTGTGAAAGTTGAGTGGCTTAACTGATAAACGCATTTACCACAAGTGGCCCTTCCCGATATCGTAGTGGTAACGTAGTCAAGGTTCAATATCCGGTGGAGGCTCATTGCACAGTGGTTCGGATCCCACTTTAAACTGTAGGTCCAGTCCCGATTAGCCTAGTGGAAACAAAATGGACTTAGAATAACAATTCAATTCATTTACCACAACCTAGTCTGCTGTACAAAACTCTAGAAATAAAAGATCCACAAGATCTCTGTGGTTGATTTCAACATCTGTTAGACGTTCACTGCCTCAACACCATATAACCCGAAGGACCTCTGCTATCCATTCCTCTCCTCAGCTCCAACATCTAAGCAAATTATTTCACCGGTACCTCCACAAGCCTCTGGAACCATCTATCTTCCGAAATGCATGCCTTTTCTTCAAACCTAACTTTTAAGAAACAAAACTACACCTGTTAATTAGCTAAATCTAGAAATTTGATTTCCAAAAATCCTTGATATGAACACAGAAGGACGTAAGAAAAATGACACTGACCATTAAACAATGCATGCAAGTAAACTTAGATGAACTACAGTAAATGTATAGTGTTTGGATTACATTTTTAGCACAAATCTTAAGAAATTATTTTCTTTGTATGTATTTGTGTATGTGTGTGTGTCTGTGGCCCCGTACACATACTGATTTGTTAAAATTTATTGTATCACTATTATGTTTCCTCCTCCGTAGCCGAGCGGGTTAAGGTGTTCACTCGTCTTGAGATCGTTCGCTGCGGGACGGCGTAGGTTCGAATCCGGCTCTGGTCGGAATTTATTCGGCCTACGTATAGGGCCGGTGGCAACCCACCATCGTGAGGAAATTGGGGAGCTCCGAATGAGTGAGCGGTAACCCGGTCGAGAAGACCTACAACGGCTGGGGGTTCGACGGGCTGACCACCCGTCACCCCAATACTGGTCTAAGATCTCCACGCTATAACAGGTGACGGAGGAACAGTGTGGGAGGGAGACCAGCAGTCGGTAGGTAAGCCAAGGCTCTCAAGGGCTGTCGCGCTATGGGTTATTATTATTATTATTATTATGTATACGTTATTAGTAGTAAACAAATGTGGATGAGAGGATGCCTAACTGGAAGAAACACTTTAATTTCGTCATGGAAATAAAGTCTTAAATAAATCACTCTGAGTAAAGTGAGTAATAACTCTTCTTTAGCTCTCCTTGTATTGCTATACATTATAACATCACCTACATATTTAATGATCATATTGCTATTCACATACAGGGTGAACATAAAGTCCCAGCCCATTTTGCAGAAATAATGTATTCATGAATGTGATATTACAACATTAGTATACAGCATATCAGTGCTGTTCAACGTGATGTCCATCAATTTCAAAACACGTTTCCCAACGGGTCAGTGTTGCTCGAAACACTGTGTCCAACATCGCCCCGGTGATGAGTTCGCATGCGTGCCTTATGCGTTGTTTTAGGACTGCCACATTTGCAACCTTACTCTTGTAGACCTGTTCCTTGCTAAAACCCCATGCAAAAAAATCCAATGGTGTAAGGTCGGGGGACCGCGATGGCCAAACACGTGTGGATCCTCTTCCTATCCATCTGTCTGGAAACATGTTGTTGAGGTATTCACGCACAGTCAAGGCGAAAGCGGTGGTGCGCCGTCTTGTTGGAAGATCACGGAATCAAGAATCCCATCATCCTGTAGCTGTGGCTGGAGGAACAGTTGCAACATTTCGAGATAGGTGTCTGCTGTGATGGTGTTTTCTGCAAACATGAATGGCCCATAGAGTTTTTGTTTCGTGAAACCAAGCCATACGTTCACCTTGGGTGTATTCCGTTCCCATTCGATAGCAGCATTCGGGTGTTCAGAAGCCCAGATACGACAGTTATGACGGTTCACAGTTCCACAGGTGTGGAATGTCGCCTCATCACTGAAAGGGATGTTCTCCATTAATCCATCCTGTGCAGCAGCCTCGCAGAGTTCGTAGCACACGTCTTTCCGTACAGCGTAATCCTCCGGTTCCAGTTTGTGGACAACCTGGACGTGGTACGCTTTCTTTTTTAAGGTGTAGTGCAACACTTTCCACACCGATGATTGAGGTATCACCAGTTCTCGACCGAGGTGACGAGTTGATGCAGTGGGACTACGTTCAATGGCTTCACGGATACGTGCTACTGTATCATCCGACATCGATGGTCGACCTGTACGTTGCTCATCGAGTACAGATCCGGTGCGCATAAATTTGTTCACCAGTTTTCTGATATTACCTCGTGTTGGAGCCTCTAGTTCACATTTTCTACGAAACGTCTCCCTGACCTCCTCGAATGTCTGGACACGCAAATGTGCCGTTATAATCACAATTCGTTCTTCGGTTGTTAGCATTTCCTCGGAGTATCATTTACCTGAAATATAAAAACCATGCATTAATTATTTCTGCAAAATGGGCTGGGACTTTATGTTCACCCTGTATTATAGTATTTGGTAATTGGCTCTCAGTGGTGATTACTGAGATAACATAATTCTAATTTGTAATATATTTATCTTTTCTATTACAGGTAAGTGACGAATTCTTAATTCTTCCTTAGAAATGGCTGCTAGTAGGTAAGTAGTCCTAACTTAAGGAAGCAAACATCTTCACTGTTGTTTTATGTTCGTTGTTAACAAGCACATCTGCTATAGCCCACAGGTGTTACATTAATGATTGACCAAACTACTTACATGTGCAGTAATGGTTGAACAAAATTCAAAAACTCCACTATCGATTTGCATGTGTAACATTGACGGTTGAGCAAAATTCAAAAACTGTGTTACCTATTTACATGTGTAGCATTAACGGTTAAGCAAAATTCAAAGACTGTGCTACCTATTTACATGTGTACCATTAACGGTTGATCAAAATTCAAAGACTGTGCTACCTATTTACATGTGTAGCATTAACGGTTGAGCAAAATTCAAAGACTGTGCTACCTATTTACATGTGTAGCATTAACGGTTGAGCAAAATTCAAAGACTGTGCTACCTATTTACATGTGTAGCATTAACGGTTGAGTAACATTCAAAAACTGTGCTACCTATTTACATGTGTAGCATTAACGGTTGAGCAAAATTCAAAGACTGTGCTACCTATTTACATGTGTACCATTAACGGTTGATCAAAATTCAAAGACTGTGCTACCTATTTACATGTGTAGCATTAACGGATGAGCAAAATTCAAAGACTGTGCTACCTATTTACATGTGTAGCATTAACGGTTGAGCAAAATTCAAAGACTGTGCTACCTATTTACATGTGTAACATTGACGGTTGAGCAAAATTCAAAAACTGTGCTACCTATTTACATGTGTAGCAGTAACGGTTAAGCAAAATTCAAAAACTGTGCTACCTATTTACATGTGTAGCATTAACGGTTGAGCAAAATTCAAAGACTGTGTTACCTATTTACATGTGTAGCATTAACGGTTGAGCAAAATTCAAAGACTGTGTTACCTATTTACATGTGTAACATTGACGGTTGAGCAAAATTCAAAGACTGTGATACCTATTTACATGTGTAGCATTAACTAAATTCCGTGACCCAACAGTTCTGTGAAGGTTGTGGCCTAGTAAACTGATTTTCGTTAGGTGACGCCTGGTCAGGGTATCGAGTCCCATTGCTGCTGTTTTCTGGCTTTCGAGCCCGGAGACCGCTACTTCATGTTTTTCAGGTAGCTCCCCAATTGTCCTCACGATGCTGGTTCTGCACTGAATCGAATCCGTGACCGCTCGAACCAAAGGCGGGAGCGCTAACCACTGCACTTGGCGGAGCCCTGTAGGATTAACGGTTGAGTAAACTTTGAAGACTGCTGCCAACTTAGACATTTCAAACAACAGACAGTAATAAATACACACGATTCGAACCCAATTCCCTTGACTTGGAAACTTGTCACCCTATACCACAGAGAGAAGAACATTGCTGCAAGAAGTTATTTCGTTTAGAGGTCCGTAGTTATATCAGTGCGCTTGCAGTTCATCAGAACCTGAAAAACACTGTAGCTTCGATCGAAGAAAAGTAGCTGCAAACAGATTAAGCACTGAAATAATCACCTTTGATCGAAGAAAGGAGAGGATCATAGCGAATAGGGAACCCGAGCTTAATATTGGGAAGATTATAGTTCGTTTTTGGAAACCATTCTTCTCATCCATTGTCTGATCCTTCTAATAAACATCGACCTTCTCCAGTAATCCAGCCTGGAGCTCTGATTCTTCCACGGTGGCTGCAGAAAGGGAGGCTTTGTATAGGTTGAGAACCCAATTGTGTTTCTCCCAATCTGCGTCCTGTATGAAAAGACAGGCTCAGTAAAGGTGGGGTGTATCATTAACGGGCCATTATTGTGGTATTTCGTTCCCCGGCGCAACACGGAAATAACGAGGGGTTGTGTTGTTATGGTAATTTTTCGGAACGATGCTCGGAGGTTATTTTGCAAAGCGTTCCAAAAGTTCCAGGACTGGATCCTTTTCTTATTAAGTTGTGTTCGTGATAGCGTACTGGTAAGTCGGTCGCCTTGCAATGAATGTGTTGAGGTCCTGGGTTAGAATTCCGGCCTGGGCATGGGTGTCCCTTCAGAAATTTTATTATATCATCTACCATACTAACAAACTAACACTCTAGCATTCTTAAACCCGAAGGCTTATGGCTGCAGCAACACATGTCTTCCATCTGTCCCTGTCCAGGGCAAGATCAATCCAATCTTTTGCATCCTCACCGATTTCCTTTAGGTCCATCTCAACGTTATCCCTCCATCTTCGTCTTGGCCTTCCTTCAGGCCTCTTAACATCAGATTTCCCAACAATAATCCTGTAAACTCTTCTTTCCTCTCTCATTCGCGACACATCTATCATCTTAATTTAATAAATTACAAATTAATCATCTTCATCTACCATCCTTACCATCGCAATTAGCCAAAGTGGTAGGACAATAAAATAAACCAAACCAATCAATCAATTCCACTTTAAATTGCAGATGTAGTCCCGATTAAACTATTGGACCTTGACGTGAACTCCTGAAAAGTGAAAATTCAGTAGGGCAGTAAAATTTTCAATTATCTGCTTTAATTGTCAGGCGTATGTATCGGTATACACTCTTATTTTATGAGATTTGTGAAACTGGTAATTGTGTTTCAGAACCAGATTGTGTTACACCAGAAAAGTAAATGCTCCGGTTGAAATAAAAATGCATTTAAGTTTGTAACTCAGACAAAATGTGCTACCTATTTATACGTGCACCATTAACGGTTGAGCAAAATTTAAGGACTGTGTTACCTATTTACACGTGTAGCATTAATGGTTGAGCAAAATTTAGGGACTGTGTTACCTATTTACATGTGTAGCATTAACGGTTGAGCAAAATTAAATGGCTTTGCTACTTATTTACATGTGTAGCATTAACGATTGAGCAAAATTTAAAGCCTGCAGCGTCGTAGTGCCCACGTAAGGCTTGTAAGTCCACCTTACAAGTTGAAATTATTGAAGAAAACTTATTTCATTCCCGTATTTATCGCTTGAACACACATATCAATATCAGACTGCAAGTAGAACTTTCAACGAAACAATTGAGAACTTGTTTTGATTCGAGTTGTTTCTCTGTAAGGCTTCTTGAGAGGACTTACGTCTGGGTGAATGGAAGAAATGATTTGGACTCGCCCATGGCGGGTGTGTTTGCTTACGTAGTATCTTCTCAACCAACGACAGGGCGCCCCGATTCTCAAGCACTGTAAGACGCATTACGAGTGGGTGCTGTCTGGCGAGATTTCTGTCCCCGCTGCGTCTGTTTGCACGGTCGGAAGAGAACCAAGAAAATCGACTCCCCTGTTGTTTCAACAATGCTTGACGGGAGGTTTAGCTAACAAAACGGGTGTCATTTTAAATGTGTAAACTAACTATTAAGTTCACAAAGAGATGGTGTAATGTTGGATATTACCTTCATTAGAAGCAGCGAAGTTAAAGATAAAAAGAGGAATGTCTGGCAATTCTAGATCCGGCAGCGCCCGCAAAGTTAGGCACGTGCATCCCAGTTGCCCGTAATGTTAAAAGCATACGCGTAATATTTGGCGTTATATTTAGAGATTTTTTTTACCTTTTCCTTTCTCTAAGTTGCTTTATATCCTTTTCAAAATGTGCGAAAATAACGTAACCATGATAATGAGTAATATTCTCGAATGCATTTGCATTTGCAAATTGTATCCTACGAATTTCCCACAAATGTTTTTTTAGTAAAAGAAAAAGAATAATAAGAATAAAAATATGACATGACCTTTCCAGAAGAAGAGTTTGTGTCCTTAACTAAGCTGTATGCGAAATTTTTCAATTGCTACCAGTTGAAAGTTGAGCTACAGGTAAATTATTCTGAAGCCGAATATCGAGTAAAGAGTGTGTTTGAACTTCATGAGTACTTGCGTACTACCCATTTGAATGAAGCTGTTGAACAAGTGTACAAACTAACAGAATTGTTCCTCACTGTTCCTGCCTCAAGCTCGTCGGTGAAAAGGTCGTTTTCTGCACTGAAAAGGATTCATACATTTCAACGTAGCACACAGACTGAGACAATAAAATCTGACTTGGGAAAAGGAGCTGCCAAAGACATTGGCCAGAAACTCCCGATTCTACGACGACGTGATTGAGGAGTTACAGTATAAATGAGAATTTTCATTAAGTAATACATATGCTATTTTTGTTAACATAGAGTGTATGCATTTTGTGTTTGAAATTGAGTATGCCCATACATGACTTAGATTCAAATAGATTCCATTTAGTTAAAATATATTTGGGTCTTCTTTATCCAATATTCAGGTCAGGTTTATCTAAGGAAGTCTTACACCTTTCATACAATCACGCTACGCCACTGAAAGCCTGCTACCTATTTACACGTGTAGCATTAACGGTTGAGCAAAATGTAATGGCTGTGCTACTTATTTACATGTGTAGCATTAAAGGTTGAGGAAAATTTAAAGCCTGCTACCTATTTGCATGTGTAGCATTAACGGTTGAGGAAAATTTAAAGCCTGCTACCTATTTGCATGTGTAGCATTAACGGTTGAGGAAAATTTAAAGCCTGCTACCTATTTACATGTGTAGCATTAACGGTTATGGAAAATTTAAAGCCTGCTACCTATTTGCATGTGTAGCATTAACGGTTGAGGAAAATTTAAAGCCTGCTACCTATTTGCATGTGTAGCATTAACGGTTGAGGAAAATTTAAAACCTGCTACCTATTTGCATGTGTAGCATTAACGGTTAAGCAAAATTTAAGAATTGTGCTAGCTAATTACATGTGTAGCATTAACGGTTGAGCAAAATTTAAAGCCTGCTACCTATTTGCATGTGTAGCATTAACGGTTAAGCAAAATTTAAGAATTGTGCTAGCTAATTACATGTGTAGCATTAACGGGTGAGCAAAATTTAATGGCTGTGCTACTTATTTACATGTGTAGCATTAACGGTTGAGGAAAATTTAAAGCCTGCTACCTATTTGAATGTGTAGCATTAACGGTTGAGGAAAATCTAAAGCCTGCTACCTATTTGCATGTGTAGCATCAACGGTTGAGGAAAATTTAAAGCCTGCTACCTATTTGCATGTGTAGCATTAACGGTTGAGGAAAATTTAAAGCCTGCTACCTATTTACATGTGTAGCATTAAAGGTTGAGGAAAATTTAAAGCCTGCTACCTATTTGCATGTGTAGCATTAACGGTTGAGCAAAATTTAAAGCCTGCTACCTATTTGCATGTGAAGCATTAACGGTTGAGGAAAATTTAAAGCCTGCTACCTATTTGCATGTGTAGCATTAACGGTTGAGGAAAATTTAAAGCCTGCTACCTATTTGCATGTGTAGCATTAACGGTTGAGGAAAATTTAAAGCCTGCTACCTATTTGCATGTGTAGCATTAACGGTTGAGCAAAATTTAAAGCCTGCTACCTATTTGCATGTGAAGCATTAACGGTTGAGCAAAATTTAAAGCCTGCTACCTATTTGCATGTGTAGCATTAACGGTTAAGCAAAATTTAAGAATTGTGCTAGCTAATTACATGTGTAGCATTAACGGGTGAGCAAAATTTAATGGCTGTGCTACTTATTTACATGTGTAGCATTAACGGTTGAGGAAAATTTAAAGCCTGCTACCTATTTGCATGTGTAGCATTAACGGTTGAGGAAAATTTAAAGCCTGCTACCTATTTGCATGTGTAGCATTAACGGTTGAGGAAAATTTAAAGCCTGCTACCTATTTGCATATGTAGCATTAACGGTTGAGGAAAATTTAAAGACTGCTACCTATTGACATGTGTAGAATTAACGGTTAAGCAAAATTTAAAGCCTGCTACCTATTTGCATGTGTAGCATTAACGGTTGAGGAAAATTTAAAGCCTGCTACCTATTTGCATGTGTAGCATTAACGGTTGAGGAAAATTTAAAGCCTGCTACCTATTGACATGTGTAGAATTAACGGTTAAGCAAAATTTAAGAATTGTGCTAGCTAATTACATGTGTAGCATTAACGGTTGAGCAAAATTTAATGGCTGTGCTACCTATTTATATGTGTACCATTAATTATTGAGCAAAATGTAAAGTTTTCTGTGTATATTACTTCATAGCCATTTGTAATTCGTCCGAACAAAACTGTGGAAGCAATGGTACGGGAATATTTTGTGGTAGGCACACCTAAATGTTTATCTAGTTTTTTATTGTTTGCAAGGGGGCATTAGATGGGCGCTCGTCCCCAACCCCCAACTTTTGCGCCGTCACTGAACCGAAACATAAATTAATGTAGCGAACTTTATACACAGAAAAACCCGCATTTAATACGTGGACGCCAGGAAAGTGAATGTTGATTGCGAGCATACGAACATAGTTCCGTGCGTGTAGCATACAACGACAATTCATTCGACCCTTGCTTGTTGCTTGTTGACACAGGCACTGAAGCCCGCTCAATGTCTGGGGAATATAAACAAGTGAATGCGTGTATAGTGTTTATAAATGCGGCCGCCAGTCTGCCAATTTACAGTTGTCCACGAGAAATGCAAACAATCTACGATGTCAGGTACTTCTGCAAATTGTGATGGTTATTCTCGTAAAGGGAGATAAAACAACAGACTCGTCTCTTCAAGCTGGGATATTCTCCCTGTGTTGACATTGAATGGAACAGCTACCTCCAGAAAAACGCGCGTACCTGCTCGACGTTAAGTTGTGTGTTGCATAACTGTACGGCGATGAGCGAACATCAGTATGACGTCAGTTCGGCCATTGTAGAGTTTGTCAACACGCATAACATCATACATTTCACTGTGTCCCACTTTTATTGGAGATCTCACTTATCACACACCGCATTGAGCACCTTCGTCTACTGACGCAAGCGCGGAATGCTTTCGTTGTAAGGTTAGGCGTGCTAGGTTTTGGACCGTTAGCATAAATACACCGAATTTTTTGGGGATTGACCAAAAATGTATTACAGTAAATACTGCATATCCCGGAACCTCTACAAGAAGGAAACCAGTAAATACGGGGAAAAAAGTCCCCAGAACGGACTGATTTTATACCTGAAAATGACCTGCTTAAGGCGGAAACGGACCACCATTTAAAGACCAACGAGATGTTTTTATTCTCAGTAAGACGGAAATTTCTTCCTTTATTTCTTTCGCTCGCAAGAAAACAATGCAATACTGTAAGCGGAACACGCCTCTGTTGCCACTCGCTTATCGGTAACATTGTCGATATGAAAGAATGCGCTACAATACTCAGAGCTGTTACGATTCCGTTTCTTTCTTTCATCTCTTACCCTCTTTCTCCACCTTTCTTTGTCTATTTCTCCTCTGTTCTTTCGTCATCTTTCTATTTTTCTTGTTATCTCTCTTTGTTTCTTTCTTTTTCTTCACTTTTATCTCAATCTTTCTTCACCTCTCTTATTCCATCTTTCAATCTTTCTCTTTCCCTCTATGCACATCGCGCTACGACGCCAGGGGTCCCGGGTTCGAATCATGGCATGGGCATTTATGTTTGCCAGTGTCCATTTTACTTCGCTTTTTGTGCCACCTTTGGCTAATTTGCGAAGATGGGGATGAGTGATGATATGATGAAATTGATGAATTTATCGCATTTTTATTCATGTACGTACATGCATTAGTACTCTACATTATAAGTAATGCGACATGTAAATCTGTCTTTCCATTATTTCCTGCAGCGCTCTGTACTGTATTTAAAGTCAACCCTGTATAAGAAGGAAAACTGTTAAGACGGAAAATTTTGCTCGGAACCATCATGTTCCGGGATAGACAGGCTTTACTGTATTTATGGTAAGAGACATGAACCTAAGAAGGACAACATTGATTAGTAGACGAAGGTGCTCAATACTGTGTTCGATAAGTGAAATCACTTTTATTATCACGGGTGAGTTTTCAATGAGATCAGTGTTTCAATTGAAAAATGTAGAAGAAGGGGGGCAGAAATTTTTCGTGGGGCCAAGAATCCCTTATAACTCTCTGAATTTTAGTGACAGTTGTCCTACATAAGCATGCAATGTTATCCATTGTCTAGTGCTTTAAACTATACTTATTCTAACACTATGTTTCAAAACAGCACCTTTTCTCTCGTCTTCAGGTAAACTAATATATTTTTTTCCGGTGGGGATCGAACCTACTACAGACCTGATCTTCGCGGCTGAGTCGTTAGCACAGCGTGATAAGACGCCACGGGTTCCGGGTCCGAATCCCGCCTTGGGCATAGGTGTTCCTTGTGAGTATCCCTTCATCAATATCATCACATCATCACTCAGCCTCATCTTCGCGATTAACCAAAAGTGGTAGAAAAAAGAGAAATAAAATAAGCCAAATCAGCCTACGATATACCTGTGATTTTACTACAAATCCGTTCGTACACCATATGAGTAGCATAATACTAATTTGAAAATTGCTTACTAAATCATCAAGATACGAATATCACAGATAGTGTTGCCCACGAGACGAGACTTTGGCCTGTCTCGTCTCGTGGCGTCTCGTGGAAATGCTGTCTCGTCTCGAAAATATTCGTTTGTCTTATGACACATGGTCAATCTCGTCTCGTCTCGTCCCGTGGGCAACACTAATCACTGAGAAAGACAGAGCCGAATAGAAAATTAGTGGGACGCTACAAGGATGGAAGCATACGAGTAAGCAGAAGATATTTCAACTAGAACAATGCAGGGAACATGGAAAATTGGAAACAGATTAATATTCGAGGATATAAACACCCACAATATAACGTCTCATACTGTTAGGTATGGGGGATCTTTTGGGAAGGTAGCTCACTAATCATCATTCATCCTTGATGATAAAGCACTCTCTCCTCGTGGTGAGCTTGGTGGTAAGGCGCTAGAGGTACTAAATTCACACACTTGAATGGCAACACATGACACTTGAGTTTCACACCCCCTAAAGACTGGATCAGCATGGGTAATGTAAGGATATACCTGTCTCTGTACTCCAACTGAAGATCTGCTGGGAGAGGTTATGCTTGTGACTGTACGTAGAGTCTGACTTGCGACTAGCGTTAACACATTCTCCCTAGAACCTCCTCTTCTGTCTCTATTCAATCGTAACTTGCTCCTCAATAACTGAATTAGAACTGACCCCGAACTCTCTGCCTCCCAGACATTTATTGCAATTCAATTTACTAAACAAATGCACAGTCAGGACTTTAGCCTCTTCCTGGATGACCAGGAAGAGCTTCGGTGCTGTCTGACACTGCATTCCTGTGATGTTTCTGAATATTTCCTGATTGGAAAACGATGGTTGAATAACTGGAAGTTGTTGGAGTTCGTTGTCCATAATAATTAAAAGATACTACGGATCGTTACGATAAAAAACCGTGACTTATTAGAATGATTTGCCATATTTTCAAGAAGGATGTTCCATAATTTAGCTACCAGATAACTAGGTGTTTCTTGTCATATCGGATTATTTTACGCCAATTTTCTGCAACTTATCGCGAAGATGAGGATGAAAGGTGATGAGATGAATGATGATTAGGGACATTGAATTTTCGCGATGCGCGAAATCGCGAAATGTGAGAAAAATATGCAATTTTGAACATTTTGCACATAACTACACCCCAATGATGAAATATGCATGAGTTTCACTCGCGAAATAATGCGAAATGTGTGCGTTTCCACGAAATGAACGCTTTTTCGCGAAATAATCCTAAAATATCATCAAATTAAGTAGAAAACACACAAAAACCGGCAATCGAGGTTGTGCGCGCAAACTGTCTATTTGTAACGAAACGTTTGCTTAAAGTTTCCTACCACTTGCAGCTGAAGAACTTTTTATCTTCGATCACATAAGGAAAACGCTGCAAATTGTAATTTCCCATGCACATAATATCAGTTCGAAAACTTCGCTCCCTGTCAAGCTGCATTCCTTTCTTTCCCCGAATGTCTACTCAACTTCCAGTTTCATTGAACTTGCTAGCTGTAGCAGCGATAAGATTAGTCTGTTCCCGCACATCAAGGGAAACAATGGTGTCATTTGTGTTCAGTCATGAATTAATTTTATTTATCATCATGTGATTTTCAACATGCGTATGTGCAGTAGTGATTTTTTTTATTTTTTGGACAGCAAGGATATCCTTTAAATACATACATTGAATAAATCACTTGAAATATGCAATTTAGAAATGAAGTGATTTTGTGTTGATGTTTTCTTTTTGGTTGGACAGCTAAGTACTTGTGTATGTGCACAGTATATAAAAATGAAGTAGTTTATTAATTTATAGCTCTTTTGTATGTTGTTTTCTCTCATAATGAAAAAGTGTGTGCCATTTTTTTTTCACCGTTGGTATATACCGCTGATCCAACATTTTATTTACCGCTCTCCTCAGTTTTTATTTACCATAAATTTGTGTTCCTAATGATGATAAATAGATAGCACGGCAAGAGTCCGACAGAGGATTATACTGACTGTGGGTCCAGACACCTGATCCTCGTTAGTCTGCAAAATGCAGTCCAGGGTGTACTACGTGGAAGAGAGGTTGCCATATCAGCTCTTGTTTGGCTTGGGGACTTCCAGACTGCATAATTTATTAGTTCTAATGGTAAGCGAGTGTAGATAAATAGGCAAAGGGCGCATTGCCGTTGCGGAAACAAGCTGAAACAACCCTAATTGCCTCAGGCTGTGCATTGTTTTAGAAGAAAAAGAGTAGCAGAGAGTCCTTTGCTGTAATGCAAGCCGGTGTCATGCTCTGATGCCTTAGAAACCTGCCAGAGTGGAAGGTAAATTGACGAATACCTGCTTGAATCATGCAAAACGCGCTATGGAACTCTACAATGTCATCGAACCGGAAAAGAAAATTCTTGCTCTCGCCTTTCGGGGGAGGAGTGATTCCATTACGCCGCATATTTCATTCATAAAGGCGACGAGGGTTGTAAGAGGATGTCACCTCATGCATTCATATGAAATTCCCCGCACTCAACACACCCTGTTCTTTTTTATCTTGTCTCGTCCACGCTTCAGCGTTCTTTACATTCGCTGAGGTTTGTAGTTCCGCGAGTAAAGAGATGGGGAGGTAGGCAGACGAGACTTAACAGTTAGATATCGTGGTGTCGCTAAGATACATGATTCTAAAAAAATGTGGAACTCAAAACTTGAGCTTCCAAAGCGCACACACTGGTGCTTTTCTAAACATCTTGTATATATTCGGATATATGAGCGTGCAATGAACTTCCTCCTCCCATAACGTCCCTCACAAATTGTAACAACTTCAAAAACAAACTTAAAAAATAACAGTATCTGTGTTCAAGCTATCATCACATTGTCACTTCTGAACAAATTTGATAAAAACAAATATTGCTATTTAGTCTCTTCAAACCCCCCCCCCCCCCCCCGCACATGTCGCCAATCCTTGACGACATTTTGTTCTTACTCGTGCATTAAAACATATATTTTTTTCTTCATATCATCTTCATTTCTATTAATGTAACCTAATTGACACTAAGCTGAATCGTGTCCATTCATTTGTAATTCTGTTGTGTAAGTGTACATTGGTCCCCTTCTTTTTGTGTATGTTCCTTTTGTTTGTTTCATGTGTCTTTGCACTTGCCCTCCCCCCTGGTATTTCTGGAAAGTGTTATGTATTAGGGTAAATCAAAAACTAAAGGCAATTTTGAGTTCTCGCAGGAATAAACGAAGACTGGGTGTGTCTGAGGTCACCAGGTGTATACTTGGAGACGTGGAAGCATCACTGCCCCATTCATTCGAGTGTTGCGGAGCAAATAGGTCACACGTATGGACGCACAACTCCACGAATGCACCATGGAGGAACAGCGCGCCGTATTGCGCTTTCTGTGGTCGGAGGGAGTCAAACAGGCAGACATCCACCGTCGGATGTTAGCGCAGTATGGAGCAAGCACCATGACTCAACGAAAGGTGTATCAGCGGGTGGACCACTTTAAAGCTGCGTGGTCGTCGGTTCAGGTCAGATGACGAGGTCTAGCAGGCGGTGCAGACGTGGCTTCTTGACCAACCAATAACCTTCTTTGCAGACGGGATACAGAAGTTGATTGCCGTGCAGGGGGCATATGTGGAAAAGTGATATGTGTAGTTCTTCTTCTTGTGTGGAAATAAAGATGTCGTGTGAAAATTGCCTTTACTTTGTGATTTACCCTAATAATTCGAATGGTGACATTGTAGAGATATTTTCTAGAAAGAAATGATTGTTTTCTGTGACTTACAGGCCGTAAGTTACTGCAACTATTATTATTATTATTAATAATAATAAGTTTCTGTTACTCAGCCCCCCCTGAGAAAAAATCCTGCGGGAGCCCTTTAATAAAAAAATTGAATTGAATATGATCCAAGAATCTGTTTACCTTGTAATTGCCAAGTCGTCGCCTTTTAATAAAGGGGTCCCAGGTTCGATACCCGGTGGAGCCACATAGTGGTTAGGATCTCACTTTAAACTGTAGGCCCAGTCTCGTTTATCCTATATGTGTATATAGTGCACTTAAAACAGAATCTCACTCCGAAATATATGGCCTGTTGAAACACCCATCTGAGGTTTCTAGCAATTCCTATTTCACACAGTGACACCATTTCTTTCAGTGTCGTCGCCCGATGCTCGGAATCTCTCTCCCCACACCTAGTCGACCAATCTGTTCCCTAACAGCCAACAAGAAAAACTACAGAAATAAATGCTCTTTTAGACTAAGTATAGATTCATTTTAGTGTAGTACTTAAACAGGTATACAGTGCAAAAGTCCTCCAAGGGGCATGACCTGCACATCGAGTCCCATCACCGCTGTTTTATGACTTCCAAGAGCGCAGTACTTTTGAAGTAGCTCCTCAATTGTCCATCGAACCCAGGGCCGCTCGCCCCAAAGGTGTCAAGAAATACCTGTTCATCTCTTCAATACGATCTAATGCAATCTTATAGGCTTCATGTAAAAACGTGCACATACAAAACTAAATGGAACATCGAAGCTAAAGACCCTTTTTGCTAAAACACATTCCGAGCAGCAAGACAATTTGCATTATGTTTCACGGACCCTCCAAAGGGTACCTTATGCTGCGACGTGAAATAGTCCAGAAGCAGCGTTTGTGTTGATATTCTGCTCGAAAGATACCAAGAGTTTCCTCCAAACTGAAAAAAGGTAATTGGTTAATGGAATTATCAGGAGCAAAGAAATCCAAATATTTACATTGTAAATTTCTCCACCGCATGGAGAGACCGTAGAACTTATGGAAAAGGGAAAACTAGAAAATTCTCTCTGTGCAAGGTTTTTTCTTCTTCTAAGGCAGATTTTCAATGTGCCATTACACAATCTACAGGAGAGAGACCGAACTGTAAAACCCCCAGTTGAACATTGGTCTACTGCTACATCCCTAAGTGACATCCCTCGTATCTCGTTAACACCCTTGTCACATTACAATATACATATATACGTATGTTTGTGTGTGTGTGTGCGTGCGCATATACAAGGGTTGATCAAATGAAAAGGTACAAAACGACACTGTCGGTGTAAATGAATACTTTATTCAAAGTATCCTCCATAGGCCTGAGCACATTGATCCCATTGATGAACGAGCCGAATGATTCCTTTTTCCCAGAATTCCTTTGGCCGTGACGCGACCCAGTCCTTCACAGCGTCCTTGAGTTCATCATCCGAGGTGAAGCGCTTTCCTTTGAGATGCTTTTTCAGGGAACCAAACACATGGAAGTCACAGGGGGATAAGTCTGGACTGTAGGGCGGATGGTCTAGCTGCTCCCACTTGAACCTGGCCAGTTCCGCGTGTGTGACCCTGGAGACGTGTGGACGTGCGTTATCATGGAGCAGAACCACACCCTCCGTGAGCAGCCCCGGTCGTTTGTTCTTGATGGACCTGCGTAGGCTGCGGAGTGTCTCACAGTACACATCAGAGTTAATGGTTCGTCTGTGTTCAAGAAATTCCACAAGTAGCGGACCTTGCACATCGAAAAACACGGTAAGCAACACCTTACCTGCTGACTCTCACGGCCTGCACAAAAACGGGCACTCCATTTCCTCACTGATTTGCCAGACACACAGTCTTCCCCGTAAACGTTCACCATCCGGCGATGAATATCGGCCGGTTTAACACCTTCCGCTGTCAGAAAACGGATAACGCCTCGCTGCTCATCAACAGTCGAATTTGCCAATGTTAACGCCATCCTGTCCGAACACGCACTGCCGCGTCACTTGGACGGCGCTATGTATCGGAGCCTCTGCTCTCTCCTGCGCATGCGCGTTCCCCTGCATGCTCCGATGCCGCGTGGCGACTCCAATCGCACCCCTACATATCACGCTACGTTCTCCCATCGCGGCATCGGTATTATATAAACGATTCCGTTGTTACGACGTTTCATACCTTTTCATTTGATCAACCCTTGTATATGTGAAGTCACACACTGAAATTAGCTGAGATTCAATCTAGGGTTACCACACAACTCGAGGATGCACTTTCCCAAAATATAGGACTTGATAAACAGGGTGTGCGAGAAGTACCTAGGCTATAGAGTACTCCCTCTGTCCCATAATTATAGTTCGGTACGCCAAAATGGTAACTTTTTATTTATGTTCTTTTGGATACTTGATCGGCCAATTTGTATTGATCCTTGAGTAATAACGTTGTATGACTCATTCCCGTGTTTCATTTCTTCTTCTGTATACACAAATGTCACAGTTTGAATATCGGACAATTATTATGGGACAACAAACAAAAGTATAGCGGACAATAATTATGGGACAGAGGGAGTATATTATGTAGTACACATTACCACTAGATATATGGCATTTATTTACTTCCTACAATGCTGGCGAGTGAACGATGGAGGCACGCTTTTTATTTTCGCGTCC
Organism: Lepisma saccharinum; assembly: GCF_977018435.1. Classification (NCBI taxonomy): domain Eukaryota; kingdom Metazoa; phylum Arthropoda; class Insecta; order Zygentoma; family Lepismatidae; genus Lepisma; species Lepisma saccharinum. The sequence goes on along the minus strand of NC_139256.1, from coordinate 9,671,839 downwards.
GTCTTTCGTCCACTTCACGGCATGTTTGACACTGCCTGAAGAAGTGACACTGCCATGTCACTAGACGCTGCTCAACACTGTAACTATATCCGCTCACATCAGCCATGGTGTAACAACCGGCATGTGTTGTTCCATGTGATCTTGAAAGCAGGGTTGCCAACCACGAAAACGGGATCATTCCCATGAAACCGAATACTGGACAATGTTCAGCAAGGTCGCAACAGGATACTTTTAAGTAGTGGTACGGGAACGTGTTTGACAATAAATGGGACACAATCATCTACTATAAATAACATACAGTACTGGAAAGTATTGTCCCGTACCGTGGTAGTGCGGTCTCAGGCGTCATGCTTTGGGCTCCGGCTACAAGACGCGCCAGGTTCGAGTCTCCTGCGGGAAGCGTAACAACTTTTCTCCTGAGATTTCGGCCTGTGTATGGGACCGGTGGCCATCGTGAGGAAATGGGGGAGCTGCGAATGAGTAGCGTAACCGAGTCATGGAAACCTACGACGACGACTGGGGGTTCGTCGTGCTGTCCACACGTCAGGTGGGAGTGAGGCTGGCAGTTGGTAGCTAGGTCCGGCCCTTCAATGAGTTTTTCACGACAGTTTATTATTATATTAGAAAATACTAGCAAATAATAAGTAATTGGCTGATTTTCAGTGCAAGAATAATTAGTTTACAAAATGATTGAAATAATTACATATTTGATCTTACCACTTTCTCATTAATTGGAGCGTTTCTTTCTGATGAAATGCATATGCACTTCTCAACATCTTCCATATATCAGGGTGCTAATACGAGGGTGGCTGAAAAGTTTTGCCTGTTGCTTAATATCTCGGGTTATAGTGAACAGAATTTAATCAAATAAAATACAATATGTACATTGACATCTTGGCTCCAGTTCTGGAACATCACTTCTCCACATAGTCACCATCCACTTCCACGCACTTCCTCCAACGGCGCACCAGTCCTTGCATGGCGTCACGGTAGAAATCCTTGCCTTTGGAGTGGCACCACGATCGGACATCACGCTTGACGTCCTCATCTGATGAGTCGTGGTTTCCCTTGAGGCGTTCCTTCAGTTTAGGAAAGTTGTAAAAGTCACAGGGTGCAAGATCAGTGGTCAACTTGCTGGTGTGGGGTCTAGCGTTGTCATGGTGAAGAAGAGAGGCTCCACTGTCAGGCCTGACGCGTCTCAGTCGAACCTTTAGCTTCTTTAGGGTTTCGATGTACCGCTCTGAGTTCACGTTGGTACCCTTGGGAAGAAACTATGTGTGGACAACACCATTCACATCGAAAAACAGAGTCAGCATGACTTTTCCCGCAGATGCACAGACCTTGAATTTTCTTGGAGTGGGAGAACTTTTGTGACGTCCATGCCAGTTGTCATCTTGGTCGCAACTGCTGATCACGTGGGCAGATGACAACAACTCCCGCTACGCGGCGTTGTAGGTAAGGAATGGAGGAAAAGTCAGCAAAAGTTCCGAGATCTCTGCAAATAAAATAAGAGGGATATTAATCAACAGGCAAAACTTTTCAGCCCACCCTCGTATATAACTTCAACTCTTGTCTGCAGTATTCTTCCCATGTGGGCATCGGAAGAAAATGTCCAAAAATATTAACTTAACTCCTCTATGCTCCTTTTATTTCCAAGTAACTAACAAACTCACTCGCTAGCCTTCTTAAACCCGAAGGTTTATGGCTGCAACAACGCAAGCCTTCCATCTGTCCCTATCCTGGGCAAGATCAATCCTAGCTTTTCCATCCTTACCGATTTCCTTCAGGTCCATCTCAACGTTATCCGTCCATCTTCGTGTTGAGCTTCCTGCAGATCTCTTACCATCAGGTTTCCCAACATGAATCCTGTAAACTCTTCTTTCTTCTCCCATTCGTGCCACATGGGCTGCCCATCTAAGTCTTCTTATCTCCCGAGTAAAACATTCTAAATTTCGTAACACGAGAGAGTGGACGGGTGTAGCTTCTATCCTTGATCCGTCGCTACAATTCTTGTTTCTATGTCTGTTGTTTCCATTGTATTGCATTTTCCAGCCCTCTCACATCTTCAAATTCATCGCTAACCTTTTTTTTCCTCTTGTCTGGTCTAACTTGCACAGTTCAGTTACCCCTAGTAATTGTGACCGTCAGCAAAAATTAAATCTACAGATTTGAGCGAAATTCGAGAATGATGATTAGGAAATCGTGTAATACATTTAGCATTTTCCCGCACAGTATTTCAGTAATATTGCGTTACGTTACGAAATCGTTCCACTCCGGGATTTCGGCATTAGAAGCTAAATTCACCATGAGCCTTGCCGGAGACGTCGAAGGAAGAAACTTCACCCGGAACTGAATTGATCAAAACTTTCCTAAGTAGGATTCTTTTAAGAGTTGTGCCGGCGCTTCGAACCCCAGACTCCGTTGCCATGGGAACGCTTCCTTAAATTTGACTTCCTCAAGATTTCCGTCACTTTCTCTCCCCCCCCCCCTCTTCGCCTTCTCGGTGAATCTGCAACTTCTAGCAAGAGTTCGACCTCCTGGCTCCGGATCCGCCCTCCAATCTTACCTCATCTTGGAGCGTTCGCCGGAAAGCTCGTCACCTTCTTTGTCCCTCACTTGTCCCCTTAACTTTGCTCGCCCGAACAGTGTTGCAAACTTAGAGATGTTGGTGGCCTCCTCATGTGTAACTCAGGCAGAGGTGTCCATTCATCCAAAAGATTATCACGTACCTCTCAGCACATCTTCCCGTTATGCTAAATATTTTACACAAATTATTTTCAGAAGACTGAAAAATTAATAATAATATGTTTTGAATTATTTTTACAAGCGCTCCTGCCTTTAGTGCGAGAAGTTTCGTGTTAGATTCCCGGTGGGAGATCCCCAAACTATAGGTGTTGACCCAGAATCATGGGGACAATTGATGAGCTACTTGAAAAGAATTAACGGTCTCCGGCTTCGAAGGCTAGAAAACATCGGCATGGTACTCGACGCGCTGACCACGCGTCACCCAATGAAAAGCTGCTTGAAAACTGTTCCCTCAGAGGGCCGTTGTTTACTTTACTTATTAAATAGGGTTGAATCTGCAAATTTGCGTAGATCCTGAGCCACAGCAAAAGTTGCCACACAACTAATTATCTGACTTGTAAGAGGCATAAGTGTTGATAAACCCTCGAAAGAAAAAAAAGTCTCCCAAGTTTTGAGTGAAGATCAATTGAAGAAAAAGTAAACTATGTAAAATACAGGGTGTCCGAATTGAAACGCCCTAATTTCAAATACTTATATTAAACATAATATACAGGCAAGAATAGTGTGGTAGATGGTATATGGTAGATTAGCTGTGAAAATGTTAAATAGGCAATGAATGGTAAGAATTTGTTTATTTTGTATCGTTCCAAGGGGTGAAAAGTGAAAAGAACAACCAATGCTGAAAAAGCGCAAACTGTGTGGTGGTACGCAGAATTGGGATCCATTATTGCAAGAAATCCGTTCGTACACAAAATTTTGGAGAGCAATCTCACGTGACGCCGTACGAACGGATTTCTTGGGACTTCGTGCAAATGCATCTGCAATGCGCTGAACGTTTTCCTCTGATGTTCGTGATCGGCCACCACCATGCCTCTTAGCGACAGATCCTGTGTCTAGAAACGCTCCTTTCCACGCCTTGATTCTCTTGGCCCGTGGCGTAGTGGTTAGCACATCTTGCTACGGCGGCACTAGGGGTCACGGGTTCGAATCCCGGCCTGGGCGTGGATGTTTGCGAGTGTCCATTCATCAATTTCATCATGTCATCACTCATCTCCATCTTCGCAAATTAGCCAAAAGTGGCACAAAAAGCGAAGTAAAATAAAGCAAATCAAAATTTTTAAAAAATCAAAATCTTGGCATCGGGAGGGTCTATGTGATACTCTGCACAAAACCGTCGTTGAACTGCAATAATGGCATACAACCACACAGTTTGAGCTTCTTCAGCATTGGTTGTCATTTTCACTTTCCACGCCCTGGAACGATACAAAATAAACGAATCCTTATTATCCATTACCTATTTAAAATTTCCACAGTTAAGCTATCATATACCACATACCACAGTGTTCTTGCCTGTATATTATGTTTAATATAAGTATTTGAAATTACGGCGTTTCAATTCGGACACCCTTTATTTAAAAACATTTTATTATTTAATATAACAATATTATCATACTTTATAATTTTGTCCCTCCTTCACCCACATTTTCTATGACGCAGAGTTCCTCTCAAGTCCCCCACGAACACCTCTGACTTGAGAAAATACATGATTGGGGAAAAAGAGTTGATAAAAAATTTAAGAGGTAAGAGAACGCCAGGCTGAATCTGACCTGCAGAATATGTATTATACGGTTCTCACGTAGCATGTAGCAGTTGCAAATGGTATTGTCGTATTTCGTATACTCTGTGAGCCTGCCATGCCATACGTGAATACAGGGTTTTTCCGGGCTGGTGATACAAACTTTCAGGGATGATGGAGAAGGGCAAATGTATCAATTTGAGATAAGGGACCATGGTCCGGAAACGACTTAGTCGAAAGTTATAAGCGAAAATCGGTGTATGAAGCTGTAATACTTTTATTACCTGCACAAGTTTCACAAGCTGCTACATTCACAACAGTTGTTCAAAGTGGCGTCCACCAGCTTCGCTGCAGGCATGATATCGTCGCACAAAGTTCTGGCTTACCCGTTGGAACAACCCCGGCGTCATTCGAACAATGTCACAGGCAGCGAGAATTCTTGCCAAAACTTTGTGCGACGATGTCATGCCTGCAGCGAAGCTGGGGGACGCCACTTTGGACAACCGTTGTGAATGTAGCAGCTTGTGAAACTTATGCAGGTAATAAAAGTATTACATCTTCATACACCGATTTTCGCTTATAACTTTCGACTAAGTCGTTTCCGGACCAGGGTTCCTTATCTCAAATTGATACATTTGCCCTTCTCCATCATCCCTGAAAGTTTGTATCATCAGCCCGGAAACACCCTGTATAAAAACTTGCCACGTTCTGGCAGCAAAAATTGAACATCTTAAAATACACAATTGACGTGTTGTGGTCTATTGTAATCACTAGGGTGTGGATCTTTGCCTGTTTGCCTTTTCTATTCCATTGTACTAAAACATAGGCTTTAATGTTTTAAGTTCGTTCCATGGTGTTTCTAGTCCAAAAACGTATTTTTATAGTGCCTATAAATGCCTATTTCCAGTGTGAGAGCCATTACAGTCAGACACTCTTTGGATGTAGCAATTCCACTGACTTTCGCTACAACTGTATCTCATAAGAAACAAACAAATACCACAAGTCATCAGTTACGCTTATTTTCCGAGAGATACATTTTTTCAATATCAACAACCCGTAACAAGAAATATCTGCATTCAGAGGGTTAAATATCGCAGTAAGAGATCAATGAAATGCAACCTGTCAATAAGATTTAACCCATGTGAAAGAAATGTTCTCCCGATTCCAAATCGACGTTATAATTTCCGGCGTGACGTCATTCTAAGACTCTATTTGCCTATTTCAGATAAATTCAATTTGTAATCAGTCGATGGATCGATGCTCGTAGAAGGATCGAATTTCTTATTGATAAATCTTAACGTATCTCGATGTCATCAACGACATTTCCTGTATATTCTCAGATCTACGTTCAAATTAATATTGCATTCTATGTCGTCGTTTTGGAGTGGAATAATTTTTGTATTGTCCTTCCACAAAGAGATTATAATCGGCGTATTCGACGTAGGGGAGGCGGAGAACAGAAATTTGGAAGTTGTGCATGCATGAGTTAGATATGAGCTCCTTTGTGCTCGAAAAGCTTTCAGGGGAAACAATACGTTATGATGACTTCAATTGGGTTCTTGACATGGCGAAACAAGCAATGATCCTCTCTTCTCTCTAACAACCCAACTTTCACATGTGTAGTTAAAATCCTCTTTTTAGTATTATTTCAGAGTTCAAAATGAAAACGTGCCCATGGTGGAAGTTATATTCCGTTGTCTATAAGGTCTATGAAATAATTAATTAACAATACTTGAAATATTGTCATTAATGAGGTTCTTATGTCGAGAAAATATATCGCTCGTGCTGCTACGATGTCAGACAGGTTGGCTTTTCCTACAGCAGAGTATGGTTTACAATATAAAATAAAAAATCTCCGATCTTTGCCTAGACTTCTTCCGGAAAATGATGAAACTTAGATATATATATATATATATACACGCGAGGGTCGTTCAAGGTTAAAATATTTCCCTATGTTGCAAAAAAAATATTTCTTAAGTTACAGACAAAAATCAAGTTGCACCAAGTAGTACGATTCTTTCTCAATTTTCAACATAATTTCCAAGGCGACACAAGCATTTGTCCCATCGTTGCACAAGTTTTTGAAAGCCATCTGCAAAAAATTCGGGGGCCCAGGGACCGAAGAACACTTTTCACAGCTGTTCCCATTCCTTGGACGTCCGTTTGAATTCTGGAGTATAGTGATGAACGAAGGTCTCATCCTGAGTCACAATATGGCATAGAAAGTTGTTCCCTTCATTGTGGTACAGGGTCAGAGAATGCAGGCAACATGTCATACGCGTCGTGAGATGTTCTGCAGTGAGTTGTCGTGGGACCCAACGCGATGAAACCTTCACGTATCCCAATTGTTCGTGGATGATTTTGTGTGCAGTCCCGACGGAAATGTTCAAATCAGCGGCTGCTTCACGAACCTTGATTCGACGGTTGGCCAAAACCAGAGCATTCACTTTGTCAACCAATGTTGCGTCACTGACTACAGACGAGCCACCGGGCCGATCTTCATCGCCCTTCAGAACACTATTTGCACCACCTTCGCACCATTTGCACTGACATTAGTCTCCATAAACAACAACCAGCTTCCTGTGGATGTCGATAGGAGCAAGACCATTTGCCCACTCATACCGGATCACAGAATTAATCTCTTCTTGCAAAACATGTTGTTCCGCCATGACTCGCTACTCCTTTTATGGCCAGGGCATGTTTCTCACTGCATGACTCACGTTAATCACGTGTCGCGCATGCGCGGTAGCCCGCACGAACATTGCATTGTCTGTAAATGTAGAGGAAAGATGAAAGAACACATTGCTAGTTACATTTCATTTATCGGGCTCGTACTTTCTTCCCCCCCCCCCAAAAAAAACGGAAACTCTTTCCTTGAACAACCCTCGTATGTGTGTGTCTATATATATATTTCTTTATTATTTTGCATGCATGGTCCTGAGAAGGTGCAGAAAGCAAAGCTGGCTGAATTGCACTTCGTTCCATAATGCTCTCTGCACTACTTCTCAGCACTGCCCGAGCTCAATAATTTGTATTGAATCTTTACGTATGCACAGTTTACGGACGCACAAATGACGATTTTAAAATCCTGTCGCTTAGGCTCCAATTATTTACGAGGCATGTTCAATATATAACCAGAATTTTGCAATAGTGTTACTAACAGTTGAACAGAGTTGCTTCATTGATGTTTGTTTAACTGTAGTCTAGCCAATAATCGCTAGATATTAAGTCCGGAGAGTAAGGAGGATGTCGGTAACTTCCATTTGGTCTGAAGAGTCGTAGCAGCGGTACTGCTATTGTCCTGTTGCAAGTGAATGAATGTCGAACCAACTACATGATGCTTTCCCTGTATTGCTGGCTTCATTGTTGTATCCTGCAACAATAAGAAGCACTTTTCAAAGTCATGTATTTTTAGGTGATCACAAAAAATGACCGCAGATAACGGTTAACATGACTTTTGCTTCAAACGGCTACGATCTTGCTTTCTAAGGCCTTGGAGAGAATGGGCGGTAACATTCTATGCGAAAATGGCGAAAATGGAGGATCGAAGACTCATTCCCAGACACTAACCGACCAATAAAGTCATGTTTTAGTTCTGTAACGTTCCAGAATATGTTGACAAGCTTCAGCGTGTCTTGTCTTTCCATTCTTCCATCAAATGATGTGGAACTTGTCTTTCGGAGACTTTTCTGCATTGACTTCAGCCTTAATTGCAAGGATATTGCCTCGTGTGCTACTGGGATCCTACTGTAAAACAGTTACAGATCGGTTAGTACATTGAGCTCTCCAGCCTAATTATTGCTTATTTTCGGGGGAGGGGGTAGGAAAGATTCTTAAAGTCCTTGCCTTGTCTTATCTCACCCAACAGGTTGGTAGGTGCCTGGGCTTGCCCAGAGTTGATACTTTCCTGTAGATGAGGCCTGCTTGAAAAAGGTTCTTAAAGTTCTGTGCTCCGCCGTTAATACAGGAATCTCAAGTAGAACAGGCATGCGAGGTTTCGTATTCATTGGTACATTACCGAGGATTTTATTGCAAAATTTTGGTTATATGTTGAACGTGTCTTGTATTTTTCTTAACCTCATTGCAGAGCACTTGGAGACGCTTCAAGAATTTTGGGTCTAGACTGTAAACCAATGTGTGGACAACACATCGTCTAGGTAACATCACATTACATTCACTTCGCTAGTTGATAATGTAGCAATTAGACAAGTTGCAAAATGGCGACCCGTCCGGAGGTTGTGCATATCTAAACTGCCTGGAATAATTGGCCGCCCCGCGTACGGTGCCATAAGGTGCCAGCGATAGCGTGATCGCGGCTTTAAAGACAACTGACTCCTGACGTATCTGGGTCGTCTCTCTTCCTCCGATAACAGCTGCAAGATGACGCCCGGGGTTTACGGCCGTCTTTTAATGGCCGGTTCTTCCCCCCCCCCCCATAACCGAGATTCGGAGATGAAATCTTGCTCCGGGGTCACGTGATGCAGTAAACACGCACTGAACTTAGATCCTCCAAGATGGAAAGAAATTCCCCGCCGGAAATATCAAAGTTCGCCTGCCGGCAACTCTCGAATTTGGCGCCGTAATCTGAGGTGTATCTTGATTTCCGCAAACAATTAGTAATCAACATGTTTCATACCTCACGTGAGAGTTTCATGCGCTCTGATGGCATGGAACGTATTTGCTTCTGTTTCAAGTGCGCGGATTTCCTGTAATGGTCAAAAGTTTCCTCTTATCAACTCTTGTTTCAACAGTTAACGTCAGAAGTGGTTGTTGACCTAATAAAAAATTAAAACTCCTATAGCCGCATCCTTGCACATAGGCGAACGAAATTCGCTGCAGTACACATAGTTGCATAACGTAAAAGGATATATCTTTAGCAAGGAATGTGCGAGTAACCTACCTTCTTCTCTATAATGTTTCTACACTCTGTCTTGGGAATCTGTGGAGCAAGGCCAGGCATAACGGTAGAGAAGAGGAGAAAGCGAGTGGGCAGAGCCAAGTAGTGGACGCTGCTGGAAACTGCTGGTAGTTGCAGCCGCATTTTACCCTCCATGCACTCACTTGATTGATTGGTTTGTTGTTTCAAGTCCACTTACGCACAGTAAGGCTAATCGGGACTGGACCTACAGTTTAAGGTGGGATCCGAACCACTGTGCCATGAGTCTCCACGGATATCGAACCCGGGACTCCTTGATTACAAGGCAACTACGATATCGATGCGCCATCGATAGCAGTACTCGCGCAGAGGCTTGTTTTCGTTCAATTGCTCATTTTATACAAGCCTTGGACAACCTGCATTTGTGAAACAGCGGTCTCATTTACATGTGTGTTAACCGCGGAGTGAGCAGCGCTACTTTATCTTTGCAAGGATGTGGTGAAACGGAGAATGTGATCGAGGCAGGAGGCTTCGTCTGTCGCGTTCGTGAAGTGGAATACCTCTTGTCATCTGATTCGTTGGTAACTGTGCAATATAGCATTGTAATGAATGCAGAAGAAACAGGACGTGGTTCTGTGAAAAGTAACACCATATATACACACACCTGCGAATGCAAACAGTTCCCACACACCTGCTATGCTGCTTACGGGCATTGTGATTCAGAATTCTTGCACCGCATGAAGCGCTCGTACGTTGCATAGTGTAATATGCCTTCATTGGAGGTCGAAACTGGTACCCGACAGCGTTATTATCGCTCAATCTAGGAGGTCCAACATTCTGTGTACCCCAGCCACGTTATCTCCTGGGGCCCCCAATTCACCACACAGAACGGTTATGTTGACAAAATTCTGTTTTTCTGGTCAGCGGTGGATTTAATTGGCGATTTGACAGCATGTTTCTTAGTATAGTGGAATCACAAGCAAAAAAAACCTTCCTAAGCCCCGCGACTCCTGTGCACCGTACTCTCACGTGGAGGGAAGGGGCAGAGTGGAGCATGCTTCCTTGTGGCCCGACCTGAACGGAAGAAACTGAAGGTGCGAGGAGACTTTTCGCGGAAGATTGTTTTGTGGTCGCTCTATAGTAAACGGGACAACAGCACGCCACTGCCATAACGACGAGAGAGAATTGTTCTTATCTGGTTGCTGATTTTTGGAACTTCAGTTGAAATAATGTGCGTTGTAAGGCACTATCCCGCTGCAGTATTGCATTGAATTGATCGTCGCATTGCAACGAAGTGATCGCTGCTATGTGAACATGTTCCCACGTGAGAGAGTCACACACAGTTGCCAGTCGCAGCTAAACTCTTGATACATTGTTCAGTACACAACTTGCATTTTCAAGGTAGCGACTTATATTGTGCGTTGCCAGAGTCTGAAATTAAAAACAGGAACATCTCTCTCAGATAAAAAAAAGTCTATTGTTCTCTCTTTTTCCCGTCTGTCTTGGGCAACGGTACTAATGACATGCCCTTAATGCACCAGTGAGAACTGTAACGTCATTGGTAAGTTCTAACAATGAAACAGTTCTGCCAACTTCGAATCGTAAGAAGGAACAGAAAAGATATTTCCTGAAAAATATTTCTCCTTTGAATCGTATCGTACCCAAGGTATTTGGTAAGAAGCGTCAAGTCTTAACATAGCAGAGAAAGGAATGCTGTATAAGTAATCAGGCAGAGGTTAGGTTATTGACTTGAGAGACGCATGTGGCATGAGAGTTGGAAGGGAGAGAGACGAGTGGACGGGATAGAGGAAGGAAGTTGGAGGGGCCATTATTGGACAGTGGTGCGTGAGCAGAGTGAACTCTGACTGGAAGGTCAGATGTGTGTCAAGTACCATTATTGAAAGGACAATCTATCGAATAACATTCATCTATTGGTGACGGTTCAGTCATGGAGAGTACAGAAGCTCAATTACTGTACGTGTGATTTCTTGTGCCATAACTTTGGATGTACCTCTCGCATACATTATCCTTGAGGCTAAGCGAGTGATAACCATCTGAAAGATGAATGATGAATAACTACACCACCCAATACAATCTAAAGGTTCTTGGTTCGATCCCAAACGCAGCATGGGAGTTGCGTTACGGAATGGAGAAGAATGGGACATATAGGCGGGACAGTGAATTGACATATTAAGAAGTTCTGCCAACCTTATCAAGAGCTGTCCCACACTTGAAATTTCCAAATGCTACATTATATGTGTCCTTGCTTTCCTTGTCACGTTCTTCTATCTCACCCATATCTCCTTTACTCGGCTGTCTACCTTTCGCAACTTTCATATAACTGGCTAACACTTTTCTACAAAGACAAATGATACTTATATCCCAAGAAACAGTGGATCGACATTTGAAGAATATTCCATCCAGTGCACTCCAATACGTAATGAATCTTTCCCTTGCCTTCCCTCAAGGTTTTGTCCTCATTTTTCGGAAAGTTTTGTCAAGTTTCAACTCTCCGTTAATTTATATTTCTCTGTCAAATTTGGAAGCTTAAAGTAGACTGTGTCAAACTTTTGAACAGGAGAGACTCAAAGTTTTATAATTTCTTGCATGTAGCATGTTCTAATGAATCCCATTCTTGTCTGCAAAACTAAAGGTTGGGCCGAGCAGCTTAAAACTTTCAAATTTGAAATTGCGTTTAATCTTGTGTTCAGTTAATCCTTGTCTTGTGTTTAATCCATTTGAAGTGAATTCATTTCGCTGGAAACTATTTTCTTAACATTCTAATTAAATTTTGTACATCAATCGAAAAATCTTACGTGTTCTAAACTTTGACGGATTGTTTTGTTTATTTCTTATGTTTCTATCTCCTGTCTGAGGAACGGAACCCAATTTTTATGCCCCACAAGAATGTCAAAAGGGTCGGCCATTTGCCACCCTTGGATATATGCAAATGATTGCTTAGTTCTTATTAATATCTATCTTAATTTCTTAATTTATATTCCTTATCCCTGTTTATGTCTTTCTGTCCTCTACATTCTCGCCTACTTTTTTATGTTTTAGAAATTCTTCTTGTTTATTTTCTATGTTGTCGATTATTTCTTTTACAGCTTTGTCTCCTTGTCTCTTTATTCTCTCTATTTCTCCCCCATTTTCTCTTCTCTCCCCCTCTTTCTTATAGAAGCTATATATATTGATTGATTGATTCATTTGCTTTATTTTACTTTGCTAAGTTGTAATTTTTGGCTAAGTTGTGAAGATGGGGATGAGTGATGCTATGATGAAATTGATGGACACACACAGACATCCATGCTCAGGACAGGATTGGAATCCGGGACCCCTGGTATCGTAGCGCGATGCAAACCACTCCGCCACGGGAGTGATATATCCGCCGGTGATATATATATATACCGGGTGATTCAAAAGTCCCGGAACGGTCACATATCGTGAGAAATACACATTGAATCTGAAAACGAAAATATATGTGTTTAATAAGTGAAAGAAAGCTATTCAATGATATCACACTTGATTCCCCATCCCCGCCCACTGCGGGTGGGGCGGGAGGCAACTGTGAAATTTTAAATGGAAACCCCCATTTTGTATTGTAGAATCGAAAAGAGGACTTCATTCCGAGTCTTAGGAACGGAGATATGGCGATTAGACCCCCTTCCATATACTCTATTGAAAGGTCTTGACGCGCAGATTCCCAATCTGCAATCGCTTTCATTCTAGCTCAATTAGGGGCAGAGATACGTCCCTTTAAAAAGGTTTTTTGGCTTTTATGAAATTTTCACTTTTTTTGCGAAAACTTAAAATCGCCATAATCCGTTCCTAATTGCGCTAGGAGGATGGATGATAGCTCGTTGGACTCGGAATGAAATCCTTTTTTCGATTCTACAATACAAAATGAGGGTCCCCATTTAAAATTACGCAGTTGCCTCCGCCCCACCCCCAGGGAACGGGGGTGGGGAATAAAGTGTGATATCATTGAATAGCTTTCTTTCACGTAATAAACACATTTTTTTTCTTTTTCCGATTCCATGTGTATTTCTCACGATATGTGACCGTTCCGGGACTTTTGGACCACCCGGTATATATATATATATATATATATATATATATATATATATATATATATATATACTAACTAACTAACTCTCTAGCCTTCTTAAACCCGAAGGTTCATGGCTGCAGCAACACAGGCCTTCCATGTTTCCCTATCTTGAGCAAGATCTATATACTCTTTTCCATCCCTACCGACTTCATTTAGGTCCATCTCAACGTTGTCCCTCCATCTTCGTCTTGGCCTTCCTACAGGTCTCTTACCATCAGGTTTCCCAACAAGAATCCTGTAAACTCCTCTTTCCTCTCCCATTCGTGCCACATGGCCTGCCCACCTAAGTCTTCTTGATTTAATTATTCTAATAATATCTGGACATGAATACAAATTATGTAGTTCTAAATTATGTAACCTTCTCCACTCACCTGTCTCCTCATCCCTTTTAGGTCCAAATATTTTCCTAAGGATCTTATTTTCAAATACTCTCAATTTATGTTCCTCTTTCAATGTAAGGGACCAAGTTTCACATCCATATAATACTACAGGCAAAATTACTGTTTTGTATATTTTAACTTTTAGTTTCTTAGATATTAAACGAGAAGATAAAAGTTTATGAAGAGAGAAGTAACATGCATTTCCTGAATTAAGCCTACTTTTTATTTCCTCTTTAATATAATTTTCATTTGTTAATATTACTCCTAAGTATTTGAATTTGGAAACTGGTTCAAACGAGTTGTTATCAATAATTAGATTTTGATTATTACCTAACACTTGGTTTCGGCCTGTAAGCATATATTTAGTTTTCTCTTTGTTAACTTCCAAACCTATCTCTTTAGCAGTTTTGAAAAATATTTTAGCATTATTCTTAATTGTATTCACATCATCCCCCAGTAAGTCTACATCATCTGCATATCCTAATAACTGAGTCACACCATTTAATTTTAGTCCTTCTTTAGTTTCTTTTACCTTCCTAACAGCATATTCTAAGGCAAAATTAAAGAGCAATGGAGATAATGCATCTCCTTGTTTTAACCCATCATGAATTGTAAATTTGTCAGACATATTAATACCCACACGAATTTTACTTTCTGTTTCATATATATATATGTGTGTGTGGGGGGGGGGTTGTTATTCTTCCATTCCTCACATGGATATTATTATTCCTTGGCATGTGACTAAAAATATTCCAAAGTTATCTTCAAAGAGACAATATTGAGGGGTCGTCCCAATTTATACTTTTTATCTACTTAAGTGGTATCTCTTAAGAGCTGCACATTTAGAAGCCTACGACATTAAATTTGCTTTTGATGGGATTGGAAACTTGTTTTGTGTTATTTGTTACTGTGTAAAGAAGCAACTATTTCTCGTCTTCATCTCTTATCAGAGTTGCATTATACCTTTGGATTAGACCGCAGCCTCGTTCTGCCGTGTCATTCTTTACTTCCATATGTGAGATCCTGTGGTGAAGTTAATTGAAAGCAGAATTGTCCTTCCATTCCTTTGGATGTTTTTGCAGGAAGGTTTGAGATTTTGTTTTACCTCCCTCTATCAATACATCAAAGAATAATGAGGTACTTTCTAGACAATTGGTTGGTAATTATGGTATCTTTTGTAATTATTATACAGAGTGTCCCACTCGTAAGGTGCCCCGGAAAAGTGTTATAAAAATCTTAATAAAGAGGATATGAAACCAAATTTGGACATGACATACCTTTATGGTTGAGAAATGAAGGTACATTACAAGAAGTGCTGGAAGTAACCTCCTCCAACCTGTATACACAGTTCAACACGGCGCTGCATGTTCGTGAATGTTGCTGCCAGAGTATTCGGCGTGACTGCCTGGATTTCACGGCGGATGTTCTCACGTAACTCGTCGATGGTGCGTGGTTTGTTCTTGTACACACTACCTTTAAGGTGTGTGTACAAAGGTCACGCCGAATACTCTGGCAGCTACATTCACGAACATGCAGCGCCGTGTTGAACTGTGTATACAGGTTGGGGGAGGTTACTTCCAGCACTTCTTGTAATGTACCTTCATTTCTCAACAATAAAGGTATGTCATGTACAAATTTGGTTGCATATCCTCTTTTATTAAGATTTTATAACACTTTTTCCGGGGTCCCTTACGAGTGGGACACCCTGTACAAGTATATTTTAAAAAGGAAGCAGTAACAAAAATAGTTTATTGAATTTTAGTGATAAAAAGATGTGTGGGGGTCTGAGCCCCCTCCTCCATCCCCCCCTGCACAGGTAAGTAGGGTTAATATTCATCTCCTTTGTGACTTTTCGAAGTATTTTAGGATTATTCGTAATTGCATTTACACCATCCACTAGTAAGGCAGCACACTGAATTCAAGTCTGAGGATTTTATGTTCGTTTTGGAATAGTTTTAGGTGGTCATCTTCACTTTCTTCAAGCTCTGCAAATGCCATTCTCTCCGAAGTTGCATATGTGTAAATGAATTTTGGAAGAAGTATAATTTGTTAGGTGCGGCGGTCAGTTTCCTGTAATCTCGTACGAGTGCGTTGTGTTCAAAGGATTTGAGGCGAACTCGGACAGCCCGAAGTGAATTATTTTGAACGTTGGCGCAAGGACATGAAAGCAATGGCGTGTTCTCAGATTAAGCCATTCCAGCTTCTCTATGTTAGTGGATTAAGGGGGTAGAAGGATTTAATGTCGTGGATGAACCCTACGGGGGTAGGATGCAAGAAGTGTTTTGCTGCGCGAGTGTTTGCATGAATCTGTATTAAGTTTGGTAGTTAACTTAATTTCTTGCCCTGAAGATAATCAGGGCTGGAATTTGAGTTACTGGATACTCGTGGATAATCATATCAGGGGATATTTAATTACAAGCTTGTGCTTTTTGCTAATATCACACTCTGGGAGTGATATTCGTTGTAGATAGCCAAGGATGGGAAAAAGATGAATTAAAATAGATTGTCTTTAGAGGATGGAGACTGTAACAACTTTCTTCATGACGTCACACTTTTGGTTACGGTTATCCTATTTTGTGAAGTGAAGAGAGGACATATTTTTTAAAAAAAACAGCGAAAACTTTAATGAATTAACACATGTGTTACATTTCTATATCAATATATATGCTTTGTTACAACTTTGAAATAGGCTTTCTTTCAGTATCTTCTGACAGTTTGATAAAACTGCTAAGTCTTCAGTTCCTAGTACCAAGTGCTCATTTTTTCGTCCAATCATGTTCAACAAATTTGCACCATATCATACATGGCAAATCTGATTGCAGAAATTAATTTCTGAGAAAGAAACTAGCCTGATTTGATATACTGTAATTACGTACCAGAGGAACGTATCTTGTAAACTCCTCTGAAGAGCTGTATTTGGAGTCAGTTCGGCATATCTCCACTCTTTATCCCTAGCAATAAGATTAAGTCGCGTATCTTCAATTTATTGATTCTTTTTTAAGAGTTAGAAACATTCCTAAGAATACATTATTTTCTCTCTCCTGTAAATTGATAAACCAGAGTTACGTCCCTCTGGTTCTCAAACGACAATATGCCCCCTTCCCATTTCAAAAACTTGACTGGAATCCAAGATGGCGACCATAGTTCGGTTATATCCTGACAGGTACGTCAACTCTCAATTTGTTTTCTTTGGTACTCAGATATTTCATTTCGTAACAGTCTATAGAATCTTCGAACTGTAATGTACCTCTACAACAGCAGACATTTAGTGATCACCTTTCCAAACGGGAAATTGCAAGAACTATCTAAGGAATGTCTTGTCAGACATTGCCGGGCTTCCTTGATGGCCATCGCAGCAGACAGATGTAAACCCGGGCAATCAAGGAAGAGACTACAGGTCTGTCTCTGCATTTGTTTAGCAAAAGGAATCTGAATAAATGTCTGGGTAGAGGGAGTTCAGCAGTCAGTTCTAAGTTAGTAATCACAGGGTGCAGAAGTACGAGCTAAAAGTGTAGGAGAAATGGAATGAAGTCTGGGCTTCCAAACTTGCACTACAAACTGACACCTGTTTTAACCAAGTCCGTGGTTCGAAACCTCGAGGGAGCACTTCCACAGTGAGAGACAGGTATTTCCTTTCACCATGCTGATCCAGTCTGTAGGGGTTTAAACTCAGGTATTGTATTTTGCCATCAAGTGTATAGTTATTACCTCTCGCACCTTACCATCAAGCTCACCACGAGTAGCGAGTTGCTCTAGAATAGAGGATGAATGAGCAGTGAGCTACATCACCCAAGTGTTCGATCTCACATACCGTAAGGTATGTTACGTGGTGCGAGATGCGGGTCTTTTCATTTCGTATGAAATGAAGAGTTTGTTAACGATTTTCAGTTCCATTTCTCAAATAAGTGTCCTGTGACTTTTGAATCACCTATATCGTTTCTAAAACGGTCTCCCCGATGGCGCAGTGGTAACGTCTTCGCCTTGTAATCAAGGGGTTCCAGGTTCGATACCCGGTGGAGGCACAAGTGGTTCGGATCCCACTTTAAACTGTAGGTCCAGTCCCGATTAGCCTTACTGTGCATAAAGTGGACTTAAAAAACAAATCAAATATAATTTTTAACAGTGTCATTCTGTGGCATTTGTCATTTTTTCCTTGCCTACAAACAAAGGAAAGTGTTATGTAGAAATTTTAGCGAAAAATGTAGGCTCGACTAGGACTTGAACCCAGTTCTCTACAATACTTTCTGCTCTGTTGACAAGCCAAAGACAGTGGGTGGCATAGTTTCGTCTCAAGGGTATCTCAAATAACATAGCTTCAGTCATTGTGCTACGTTAGATTTTGTTTAGATAAACGCCTAACAAATTATTGCTCTACGAACTGAGCTACTGGACCAGCCCTGGCTTCGTCTGATTTATTCCCGATTCAGTACTTCTCAACTCAGGAACTATGGTAATTCCAATTTAAATAGTGCCATTTCTGGAACCAGTTGGATATTTCAGTGGAAATGTCTTCCCAACTCAGGACGTCCTACTAATTGATTTCTGATGATTTAGATTTATTTCCTTTCATGTGCGAGCCATAGACTGCACGCACTACATTTGAATTTTACTTCTACAATATTTTGTTACATTTATTTCCTTCCTGTATGCTGTATCTGTTTGTCCCCTATGTACACATTCTTTCCCCTCCCCCTCACTCCACTACTTCTTCCAGTCTTTCTTCCTTCTTCCTCGCCTCGCTTCTCTTTTCCTTCACTTTCACCAAAAACACTCCCACTTTCTCCAACTTTTTCACACTTGCTACACTCTGTTGCACATCTAATTTGAGTGCTCTTCCCATTTCCAAACCCTTCAGCCATTTGTCCTGCAGGGTGTGCGTTCCCGGAGATTTGAACAGGTGATCCGGCCCGTCATTCCCCTTACATATTATACATTCATATATCCTTGCTTCCTTGCTTAGTTTGTAGTTTGCTTTTCCACATTCCCGGTTGTCCCTTTCGTGGAAGTCTAGAGATATTTTCGTTGCAGTTTCCATCATTATTTCTTGCCGATCTACTGTATATCTTCTAGTCGCTGTTTAAGGAGTTCAAGTGTGCCTTTGTCTACCTGCTCTTCTTCCCATACCCATCTCACCTCAATCTCGAATAGTTTACCTTTAACTTCCTTTCCTCGGTGAAAGGATGAATTCGCGTTTGAAATAGTTGACATTACGTACACCTGTGTAGCTGCTAACCTAACCTAACTTACAAGAAAAAGCTCTCCAATATACTCAAAATAAACTCCCCGTAAAGCACAGTACTTTTTTCTGCAAATGGATATATTTGTACGCAGTATTTCAGGGTAACGTGCAGTAACGGTAAGAACCTCTCAAAACCAGTCCTTATCTCTCTCCCTTCCTTCCCGAGGCAGCGGTTCCTGAGTCGGGAACATTCCACTTCAAACATTCTAGGTGAAAATATCGGTTCCTGAATTGGGAACATAATCCGTCATAGTTCCTGAATTGGGAACATGATTCGTCATACTTCCTGAATTGGGAACATGATTCGTCATAGTTCCTGAATTGGGAACATGATTCGTCATAGTTCCTGAATTGGGAACATGATTCATCATAGTTCCTGAATTGGGAACATGATCCATCATAGTTCCTGAATTGGGAACATTATTCGTCATAGTTCCTGAATTGAGAACATGATTCGTCATAGTTCCTGAATTGGGAACATAATCCGTCATATTTCCTGAATTGGGAACATAATCCGTCATAGTTCCTGAATTGGGAACATGATTCATCATAGTTCCTGAATTGGGAACATGATCCGTCATACTTCCTGAATTTGGAACATGATTCGTCATTGTTCCTGAATTGAGAACATGATTCGTCATAGTTCCTGAATTGGGAACATAATCCGTCATATTTCCTGAATTGGGAACATAATCCGTCATAGTTCCTGAATTGGGAACATGATCCGTCATAGTTCATGAATTGGAACATGATCCGTCGTAGTTCCTGAATTGGGAACATGATCCGTCGTAGTTCCTGAATTTGGAACATAATCCGTCATAGTTCCTGAATTGGGAACATAATCCGTCATAATTCCTGAATTGGGAAAATAATTCGTCATAGTTCCTGAATTTGGAACATAATCCGTCATAGTTCCTGAATTGGGATCTAATGAGACATTCACATCCATACATTATCCAGGGTTCGAACCTGGGACATCTGGCCTGTAGAAATCAGTTTTCTTTGTCTAAGATAGCAATGGAAACTTGTTCGAATTCAATTTGGGATATGCATACGTTCCCTCTACCTTCCATTTCAAACTTATTGCTCATCCATTCCCACTGACCTAAATGTATACACACGAGATGTGATGTAAGCTAGTTAACACGCACACAAGCAATCCACCTTTGGCATTCACAGCCACGTTCGCCGATACCTACCGGGGTGTTTTGTTGTCAACTAATTACAATTAAACAGGAGTGGTGACTCAATTGACGTCGCCCGTGTCGGTCACTCATCGTCAAAAACAGGGCGGTTAATCAACTTTCCGTGCGTGGCACCCCTGTGCGTATGCAGGGACAGGAAATTACAGCGGTGCAAAAAAACACTTTTTGCGGTCGGTGTAATTTCTGTTGCGGGATTTTAGAAAGGATTAGAGGAGGTTTGTGGTGGGTTGGCCGTGTTCGTTAATTGCTTCCCTCATGGCCGAATAACGCCTCATAACCTCCCCCCTCCCTGCTAAAACACTCCCATTCAGGCGTAGATAAAGGATAGTTTCACATATTTTAGAATAGCGTCGTCGCCTTGTAATCAAGGGGTCCCGGGGTCGATACCCAGTGGAGGCACATAGAGGTTCGGATCCCACTTTAAACTGTAGGCAGAGTCCCGATTAGCCTATCTGTGCATAAAGTGGACTTAAAGCAACAACTGAACTCAACATATTTTAGAGTAGTTCCAGTCACGGGCGTAACTTAGTGCTTAACTTTGGGGAAGAAGGGGGCAGAATTGAACCTCGGGCTTAATTTTTGGGAGGGGCAGGATCCAGCTTCGCAACTAACTTGAGTAATCATAAAAAGTACTCTTTATTTCTTTGTTGAACAGGTCGCAGGAAGTTAACAAAAAATTGAAAATTGAAAAATGGGGGGTGCAAGTGTCTCCATGTCCCCCTCCAAGTTACGCCTATTAGTTCCAGTTGTTTTCGGGGGTAACACAATATCTGTCATGATGAGAGCCTATAGACTGTTGGACATTCACGGACAATTTCGGGTTGTAACGACTCCATTTACTTAAAATAGGAGCCTACAACCCAGAAGTGTCCGTGACTGTACCTGACTGAGATCAATCGATTCACAGGGATAACTTGTTATTGTTATTGCTGGTATTTTTTTACTGTGTAGAAGCAGGCAACCACTGTTTTTTGTTCTGGGTTATAAGAAAACCATGGATTTTCAATGGGTTTTTTACAACCCAGAAATGTCCATGAGTGAACCTATGGAAAAACCTTCCGCCTTCATCTCTTTGACTGCTCACCTACTGAGCAGAACTCATTCTCTGGAAAGGCATTACTGACGAGAAAGCCCACGCACCTGGCAACCAGTTGGGCGAGAATGAGGCAAGAGGATATCAACAAACCTTTAACTACTTCCGCGGAATATACCAACAGCTTGGCTTTGAGTGACGTCATAGAATTTATGATCTGCCCCAACACAAACTTCAGTGACCACAGGCGTCCACTGCGAACCCCTTCCTCATGAAGGGAAGTAGTAGCTTATGCAGCCCCATATATGATCAGTGATCCAGTAGGTATCGTCGTAGCCTTGTAATCAAGGGGTCCAGGGTTCGATACCCGGTGATTCGGATCCCACTTTAAGCTGTAGGTCCAGTCCCGATTAGCCCAACTGTGCATAAAGTGGGCTTAAAACATCAACCAACCAGAAGTTATGTCGTTTGACCACCTCACGGTATACCCGGGTTTGATTCCCGAGCCTGTAGGCTCGACCGGAAATTTTTCAGATCATGTGTGTGCATAAAACAGCCCGTAGAGGGACAGCTGGTAAAGGCGACAGGAGCCTAGAGCTGATCACGTACACAAAAGTGGAGATCCTGAGTGTATGAAGCAAGCTCCCCCTTCCATTTCTCCATACACAGAAACACACATGGGAAAAAGCAAAGCTACCTCTTGCACATTGCAACACACCGTGAATACATGATGATGTCCTAGGGCTCCACACATTCACAATCTCGGCTGTGGAAGTAATGTGATCAACACCACCCTTCGTCTGATTTTACTCTCCAAAGCACCAGTTTATTAGAAGCCGCTCCAAGCAGCGGAATTGGCTGGAAAAATTCTCACCTGGAATCGTACACCCCGTTCATCGAGAAAGGGCTCATCGTGTGTCAGTCAGAAGCCCCACAGAGTATATGTATATAACATGAATATATATACAGGGTGTCGCCAAACTCTTTCAACAACGCTTGGGTGCTGGTACGTAGATATCATAAAAACAAGTAAGTTTTCCCTATAAAGTTTACCTCGAAAGCGCTTAGTTTCTGCGCTATAAGCGCCTAAAATCTATCCTGTACGTATGCAACCCAACTCAACAAACGCTTCCTCTGACATAACTACCAGGGGCCCTTGGCAGGGTTGCCACTAGCGTTCCTCGCTAAGAGAGACCACTTGAAAACAACAACTTGGGAGTCTCGCCTGAGCAAAATCCGAAACATTAATGATACTTGCGATGTTGTAAGAAGGATTCACAGTATTTATAAACTGACCAAAATAAATAATGGGCAGACTGAAATTCAAGATTACTCATTCTAAAATATTTCCATGCTTGATTGATTGATTTGGTTTATTTTAATTCGCTTTTCTGCCACCTTTGGCTAATCGCAAAGATGAGGATGATATGATGAAATAACAAATGACACCAATGTCTAGACCAGGATTTAAACCCGAGATACATGGCGCCGTAGAGAGCTGTGCTAACCACGTCAGCACGGAGTGTTTCGTGTATCATGCACTATCAACAGTTGCAAGGGACACGTGAAGTAGGGGAAATCCCCGAACGAATAAAT
Organism: Lepisma saccharinum; assembly: GCF_977018435.1. NCBI lineage: Eukaryota > Metazoa > Arthropoda > Insecta > Zygentoma > Lepismatidae > Lepisma > Lepisma saccharinum. Next base: position 9,649,078 of record NC_139256.1, on the reverse strand, counting down.
GTAAATATTTCGGAAATGTGCAATACGAGTGCCCTTTACAGTTCAGCGCTTGATATAAGTATGCATTTCTTGGCTTTGGTTTTTAATAAGCACTAGTTTTAATGTGTGGATTTAAAACGACGTTTTTCATTAAATTGAAAGTCGAACCCCGTGGCGGAGTGGTTAGAACATCGCGCTACGATGCCAGGGGTCTTGGATTCGAATCCCGGCTTGAGTATGGATGTTTGTGAGTATCCATTCATAAATTTCATCATATCATCACTCATCCCCATCTTCGCAAATTAGCCAAAAGTAGCACAAAAAGCGAAGTAAAATAAAGAAAATCAATCAATCATTAAATTAAAAGAGTCTTGAAATTATTTCCTTATGAGACGAACACGATTAGCAATAACGCTGGTACAGATAGTAATAATTTTCAAATAAATTATAATAACATTACAGTCTGCGTGTTCGAAACGAGGCAGCAAACACATCATGTATACATTTGTTCGTTCGTGGATTTCCCATACTTCACGTGTCCCTTGCAATTGTTGATATTGCATGATACACGAAACACTCCGTGCTGACGTGGTTAGCACAGCTCTCTACGGCGCCAGGTGTCTCGGGTTTAAATCCTGGTCTAGACATTGGTGTCATTTGTTATTTCATCATATCATCCTCATCTTTGCGATTAGCCAAAGGTGGCAGAAAAGCGAATTAAAATAAACCAAATCAATCAATCAATCATGGAAATATTTTAAAATGAGTAATCTTGAATTTCAGTCTGCCCATTATTTGTCTTGGTCAGTTTATAAATACTGTCAATGCTTCTTACAACATCGCAAGTATCATTAATGTTTCGGATTTTGCTCAGGCGAGACTCCCAAGTTGTTGTTTTCAAGTGGTCTCTCTTAGCGAGGAACGCTAGTGGCAACCCTGCCACGGTCCCCTGCTAGTTTATGTCAGAGCAAGCGTTTGCTGAGTTGGGTTGCATACGTACAGGATAGATTTTAAGAGCTTATAGCGCAGATACTAAGCGCTTTCGTGGTAAACTTTAAACTTTATAGGGAAAAGTTACTTGTTTTTATGATATCTACCAACACCCAAGCGTTGTTGAAAGAGTTTTCCGACACCCTGTATGTATATATATATATATATATATATATATATATATATATATATATATATATATATATATATATATATGTATATATATATATGCATTCCAGGAGTGTAAGGGGTGCTCCTTTCACGTAGTGCACCCACCCAATAGTCAAACTCACTTCCACGTAGTACACCCTGGACTGCAGACTAACAAGGCTCTGGCGACTGGCCCCGTGGCCAGTATAATTCTGTGTCGTCCTGTATTTTCTCCATATGTGTGCTGAGCACCCTTTTTAGCCTCAGCTTTTAACCAAGGTAAGGAAATTTTAGTTTTCAGACACGGTTTTATTTTTGTTATGATAAGGGGCTGGACCCCGTACAGTGTGACGGGTACAAAATAGCCTCAGTGCTGACTGACCCAAAATTTTAATTCAAATTCAAAAAAATAATGCAATTCCAAATTTGCCCAACAGTTGTAGCGTCGTCCCCTTGTAATCAAGGGGTCCCTGATTCGATACCCGGTGGAGGCACATAGTGGTTCGGATCCCACCTTAAACTGTGGTGCAGTCCCGATTTGCCTTACTGTGCATAAAGTAGACTTAGAAGACCAAATCAACCAACAAACCAAATTTGCCCAACTCACAAAAAGATATTTAAAAAATAGTTACAATTGCTGATAGTATCAGTGTCGTCAAACAGGTGGAGCACAATGGAATCATTTGGCGTTATAAATCCATGCCAAACGGCAAAATAAAAACTGGAAATAGAATACGGATATACTGGAATTTGTTTATTTGAGTCCACTTTATGCACAGATAGGCTGATCGGAACTGGATCTTGTAACGCCCCCGGTGACGCTACCTGGGTCAGCGGAGCAAATAACTGTAACGCCCCCGGGTTCTACGTTGTGACGGGGAACATTATTCAGTTTTACCCATGATGTTAGCTCTTTTCTAGCCGGAGATATGATGTTCTTATACACTCAGGGTTCGGGTATATATATATAATGAAAGTTAGCGTCGTTGTAAACAGTTTATTGAACTGGGGTGAAATTAGATATCCGCACAAACAAAGTCACAATATCTCCTGATAAGATTTCACTGCACTTTTGCCGTTCTTGAAGTCCAGGTTCGAATCTCCTCTGCAGAAGTCTTGGAGAGAGAGGACAGGGACCATTCAATTTTTCTCCAGTGGGGAATAAAAGGACCTTATTTTCCTTTTATGGCATTGGGTCGCCTCTGTGCTGACATGGGGACAATAGGGCATTAATTAAACGACTCAAGGAACATTTAAATCTGCTATCCTAGTAAAGAGTAATATCAACAAAGCAACGGAAATTTACTATAAGCTTACAAAAGATAATGCTTAGTTAAACTTTATTTACTTTAATTAATTACTTGAATAATGCTAAACCGAAGGCAGTAATAAAACACTGCTAGTTTTTTCCCTTAATGAAAAATTAACTAACGATGAACATCACCCTTCGTATTTTCTACCTGGTAGGCCAAGAAATATTGCTATCGCTCGTATAATCTACCACAGTAGGCAAAAGATGACGTCATTTCTGCATCGACTGTTGTGAAATGTATAATCTACTAGTAGGCCAAAGAATACGGATACCCTTCGTATAATCTACTAGTAGGCCGTCTCCCAACAGTAATTATGTCCACGAGCTAAACCGTAACCTAATACAATGCGTATAATCTACCTGTAGGCCGCACAAGGAGTACGTTTCTGTTCTACAGGCAGGCCACACTGTAGGAGGTTGAGCTTGAAACAATGTGTATATTCTACCCGGTAGGCCGAGAAATATTGCTACCTCTCGTATAATCTACCAGAGTAGGCCACACTGTAAGAAGCCCTCTTGTATCCCTAAGCACCCGTGTGCTTGCAATGCTGGGCTATTTGCGGGAGCAGAGCTCGACCATGAGTCGTTGAAGAGTCAACACAGAACTGCTGGTCGGGGCAGCGTCGCTGCTTATATACAATTCTGAGCGCAGCGCCAGCGCCTCTAGTGGATTCTCGTGAACTACGAGAGCGCTGCTTAACATGAGGTGCCATCTATACAGGTTAATAATGAACTATTATAAACAATAACGCTCCCTAGTGAGATATGGTAGAACTACGTTCTCTACCAAGCATAGCAGTGAAACCCTATGCAGAAGCGATAACAAGATAGATAAGATTGCACAATGCTAGTCAACAATGACAATAAAAATAACAAATGCGTAACTTGTGGCGATCTCGCAGGATCGTTGCAATTGCCCCTCTCTTGGGGAAAAATTTTGAGAGTTCGACTAAATTTTAAATTTACAAAAGAATCTTGAAAAATTTTTCAAAACAATATTTCACCATAGTCCACTAAATAATACACTTACTTCACTTTTATATATTCACCACTACACTTAAGAGTCCTTTAGGTATAGATATTAGAATATGTTAGCAATATTCCTTTAAAACAATATTTTATATAAGTTCACAGTACTGTAAATAAGGAAAGTCCACTAAATAATACAAATCCACTAGTTGATAAGAGTGTACCAGTCCTTATATACTTCGTATCAGTCCTTTCAAACACTCACTCTTCCTTCTTCACTTCCTCTTCAGCACTCCTAGTTTCCTCATCCTGGATATCAAGGGAAACTTCGAGGGAATTCCCACTCCTTCCTTCTTCAGAAGTTTCCTAAGTTCAAGGAGAGTCACTTGCTTCCTGCCAACCAGGTTCAGGACGGTCTTCTCAAAAGATTCTTGTCTGGTCTCTGAGGAGGAGCTGGCCGTCGATTTCCCTGAAGGAGGGGGGAAACTGCGCTGTGCTGTAACGTTTACGTTGGGGGTAGAGGACGCGGACAGTTGATTAGTCTCGGCTATTGGTCCCCAGGCCATCAGCGATTCGTCGAGGGCCTTGACTTCTGCCGTCAATTTTCTCTTCTCACTTTCTAATAGCCGCACTCTCTCTCGCCAGAAACGGACTTCTTCAGAAACATGGGGGTTGTCTTGAATGTTAGCACTGCTTTCCCTTACAACTGGTGAAACAAAACAAAAATGTTTGGAACGCACACGCTGTTCTCGAGTACGGGCTGCACTGGAACGCTTTATTTACGGATTGCAGGCAGGTGGGGGAATCAGCTGGAGCTTTTTCCTTGCAGGGGCCGGTCCCAGCGGCACTGGATACGCCCTTGCTCGCATTTCCTTGTTCTTAAATTGGCAACGTAGCAACTCGACATCCGCGTGCTTAGCTGCCATGCTGATGAATGATACTAAAGTCTTAAATCCCAACAATAAGAATATCGGTTATCAGCAACTCTGATAATTTACTTCATAGCTTATCTCTTTTCCCCATTGTTACATCAGTACTATTAGGAAAGTTGCGAATATTCTGTTTCATTCTTTCTTTTAAACAAACATCCGAGAATCCCAGTGTAGCATTAGTTTCCATTCTTATTTCTGAAAAGCTCTAGAAGTCTTATCAAGAAGCAGCAAAAATGGCTAGATATATACACTGCTTAGTTAAAATAGGCACTCCTATAAGTGCGTTCAGCTATCGCTAAGACAATATTATTCCAGGTCTCTGAGACATGTTTCTCATTACAGTTGGACTTGGGTTGAGGGCATGGGCGCAATAACTAAAAATAAGCACAATAAAGTTCCCTGCGAGTCTTCTCTCTTCCGTGGGAGTCTATCTTCTCGACCACTATTTAGCTATGACTCTGGAAACTACCTTTAATCTGGGCCTCTTTCTAGCTCCATTCCTTCCATTAATTAATAACTTCAAGTAGGCACCCTTAATACATGCTTCAATTCAACCTTTCATATATCATTTATCTTCTTCTTCTTCAACTGTATATGTCTACATTTCTTCATTTTACTGGAGTCATACCTCCTTTTATTATGCTGAACAGCTGGTGTTCTTCCCACTTTTTAGTATGTATGAAGTGCTTCATTTATTTAATTATTTAGCTCCACAATTGTATGAGTCCTCCAGACACAATCAGGACTACCATCACTAGACTGGAATGAGAAAATTTACTTTGTTTGTTTGTCTTTTAATTACTTCTCTTTTTTTTTCGGCCCTTGTAGACTTCACAAGAAAGCATAGCATCTCTACATATCCTAATAACCGAAGAATGCCAGTCTTGTATCTTCCATCTGCTTCGGTGGAATAGATGCTTCATCCTTTTCCTCTGTAGCGCCTTCTTCTTCTTCTTCCTTTTCTCCTTCTTCAAGAGATGGCTAGAGTAGAAGAGCCTCTTTATCCTCCTTTTCTTCTTTCGCTTCCAATATTCTTCTTTACAAGGAAACATCTCGGGTAGGCAGAAAGTCACACTTGGCTGCAAGGGCATTACAGGGTGCATTTCTAACTGCATCTCTATTACAGGCTGAATTTCTGGTTGCATCTTCGTTACAGGCTGCATTTCTGGCTGCATTTGTGTCACAGGCTGCATTTCTGGTTGCATCTTCGTTACATGCTGCGTTTCGGGCTGCATTTTTGGTTGCATCTTCATTTCCTCATCGAGAGGCAACGGCTCGAGAGTATCATGGAGTGGTTCTGAAGCAACAACTATGCTGGAACTGGAAATTAATGTTTCCTGTTCTGGAGGAGACTGAAGAGAACATTCCTTATCATTTAACTCTTCTACTTCTTCAACTCTGGATTCCCCCATTAAAGCATTAGTCAACTTTGCCAATTCTTCCTTCTCCTGTTTTCTCTCTTCTTCATATTGCAGCAATAGATCATTGTATTCTTTGTTGTAGCTCTCCAGCTTCTGTAGACTTTCTTCATATTCCCTTGTTTTACTTTCTACACTTTCCCTTCTCCGAAGGATAACTTTATCGCTGTACTCTTTTTCAATTGCTTCTCTAAAATCTGTTTCTGCACGGAGGACGGCTTCTTGTTTAATTTTTATTATATCTTCTCTACTCTTCATTCGTCTTTTAACAGATTCTAAATTGTACTTACGACGGTCTTCTCCGAAGCGAATTCTTGATTTCAACCAGGATATTTCATCCTTCAATTTTCTTTTCTTTCTTCTTTCTTCTTCCGCTTTCTTTTCATCTTCCTCTTTCTCTAGCTCTCTTTTCTCTTCAATCTCTCGTTTCTCTACCTTTCTTTTCTCTTCAATCTCTCGTTTCTCTAGCTCCCTTTTCTCTTCATGAAACTCTATTAGGGATCTAAGTTCCATCAGTTCCTTTTTTCTCAGCTTTTCAGCCTGAACTGCCTCTCTTTTGCGCACTTTCTCTTCTTCCTGTTTCTCGTTCTTCCTGCGTTCTTCATCTTCAAGCCTCAATTTCTTTCTATCTTCCCTATCTTTCATCAACCATTCCAATAACCCATGGTCTGATGGAGGATTGGTCAGCGGACTTGGTTCTTGTATTGCGGTCACCGCTACCTGGGTCAGCGGAGCAGATTCACACGTCTGGCATTTAACTCCTACAGCAGGGAAGGTAGCCACATCCTTTCCATCACAGCTCCAGTGAATTTGGCGCTGGCACTGGCAACACTGGAAATGTGCTGCCTCTTCTCCCAGTTCTTCACAGCAACCAAATCCAGACTCTGAATCCATGGTCTTCCTCCCTCTACTTCTCAGGTTCATACCAGTAAATTCTTGATCCATGTTTAATACAGTCCACACTTTCACTGGACAGTCCCTTTAATGCACGGTTCGGTTTACTTCGCTTAATTGCACAGTTCTGTCGGGCCATAAACAGTAAGTTTCACCAATAACTGAAAGGGCACAGACTCACTCTTCGGGCCATGACACTAAGTTTCACTGTTCGGTGTTCATCGGACACAGGCACAGTCTGTTCCAACAAGCTTCTCGGGCCATCACGTTCCACATGTTCTAAGTCATTCGTACACAACGAGCGCCAACAATCTTCGAGCCCCACGTTGGGCGCCAAATAACTGTAACGCCCCCGGTGACGCTACCTGGGTCAGCGGAGCAAATAACTGTAACGCCCCCGGGTTCTACGTTGTGACGGGGAACATTATTCAGTTTTACCCATGATGTTAGCTCTTTTCTAGCCGGAGATATGATGTTCTTATACACTCAGGGTTCGGGTATATATATATAATGAAAGTTAGCGTCGTTGTAAACAGTTTATTGAACTGGGGTGAAATTAGATATCCGCACAAAACAAAGTCACAATATCTCCTGATAAGATTTCACTGCACTTTTGCCGTTCTTGAAGTCCAGGTTCGAATCTCCTCTGCAGAAGTCTTGGAGAGAGAGGACAGGGACCATTCAATTTTTCTCCAGTGGGGAATAAAGGACCTTATTTTCCTTTTATGGCATTGGGTCGCCTCTGTGCTGACATGGGGACAATAGGGCATTAATTAAACGACTCAAGGAACATTTAAATCTGCTATCCTAGTAAAGAGTAATATCAACAAAGCAACGGAAATTTACTATAAGCTTACAAAAGATAATGCTTAGTTAAACTTTATTTACTTTAATTAATTACTTGAATAATGCTAAACCGAAGGCAGTAATAAAACACTGCTAGTTTTTCCCTTAATGAAAAATTAACTAACGATGAACATCACCCTTCGTATTTTCTACCTGGTAGGCCAAGAAATATTGCTATCGCTCGTATAATCTACCACAGTAGGCCAAAAGATGACGTCATTTCTGCATCGACTGTTGTGAAATGTATAATCTACTAGTAGGCCAAAGAATACGGATACCCTTCGTATAATCTACTAGTAGGCCGTCTCCCAACAGTAATTATGTCCACGAGCTAAACCGTAACCTAATACAATGCGTATAATCTACCTGTAGGCCGCACAAGGAGTACGTTTCTGTTCTACAGGCAGGCCACACTGTAGGAGGTTGAGCTTGAAACAATGTGTATATTCTACCCGGTAGGCCGAGAAATATTGCTACCTCTCGTATAATCTACCAGAGTAGGCCACACTGTAAGAAGCCCTCTTGTATCCCTAAGCACCCGTGTGCTTGCAATGCTGGGCTATTTGCGGGAGCAGAGCTCGACCATGAGTCGTTGAAGAGTCAACACAGAACTGCTGGTCGGGGCAGCGTCGCTGCTTATATACAATTCTGAGCGCAGCGCCAGCGCCTCTAGTGGATTCTCGTGAACTACGAGAGCGCTGCTTAACATGAGGTGCCATCTATACAGGTTAATAATGAACTATTATAAACAATAACGCTCCCTAGTGAGATATGGTAGAACTACGTTCTCTACCAAGCATAGCAGTGAAACCCTATGCAGAAGCGATAACAAGATAGATAAGATTGCACAATGCTAGTCAACAATGACAATAAAAATAACAAATGCGTAACTTGTGGCGATCTCGCAGGATCGTTGCAATCTACAGTTTGAAAGTGGGATCCAAACCACTATTTGATTACAAGGCGTCAACGTTACCATTGTGGAGGCCTAAGATCGATTGATGTGCGATGATATGTTTAGGAGTGTCGAGGAGCATCGGTGTTGGAAACTGCAAATTTGGTTGGTAGCCCATCTTGAGACTCTTGGACAAAGCTGAAAATGCAAAATCGGTTTGGTCTGGTGCTGACGGAAGCGTGTTTGCAACTTGTTTTTGAAACTGCAAACGAAGACTGCTCCACACAGCGTTTGCCAGTGGTTCCCTTGGTCAACAGTGGCAGCAAACGGCGAACGGAATAATGAGATTGACTCAGACGTGGGTTTGCGCAGGGCAGCCGCAATCTTTTGCCTCAGACCGATTTTCCCATTTCGACGGTAGGATTCAGGCTACCGCAAGCTCTTCGGAATCTGGGTCCGATACGTTTCTCGCTTTTCTTCTCTCTCCGTCTGTATTTATCTTCCTCCACACAGGCTGAGATTTTTCTTCTTGGAGGTTTCTCCACAGAGACTATAATGAGAGATCCTTGTTTCCCTAATGGGGAGACGGGAGGTTGGAAATACAAAGGGAAATCGCTGGGTGTTTACGCATCAGGCGAGCATTGAACTCCCGCACTCCGGAAACAGCTGCGATGCGTTCCTCCCTAAGCACCAGCGCCATTATCCCACAACGAGAATTTGAAAGAGCGCCAACACGTGGCACCGGGAGCTGCTTCCTCGTAACCTCTCCGCTCTCCTAGAATCCAAGACCGCATTAACGCACGCACACACACGTAGGCAGTGTACTACGTATTTGTAATCCCAGTCCATGATTTTGCTGCACTGCAGAAACTTGAAAACTTGAAACTTCTATGTTTCTGAAGTCGGCCAGGAAAATGGTGCCGAAACCCGGGCTGATTTCTTGCTGTTAGCCTCAATGCTCAGCCTTTTTTCAGCGCGAAATTTGAAATTATCTACTACTCGCAAATAATATTAAAAATCTCGAACACTAAGAATGCTAGAGTTACAAATTATATCTCATTTTGTTTGTCATGGATCAGCCCATAAGGAGATGCTCACCAAACGCTTGTGTGTTAGCAAAGAGAAGAAGAAGAAGAAGAATTTAAAAATTATTGTTATTCCGCAAAAATAATTACCTTTGCCTCTACCTGCTGAAAGTTTAAGAACCATGGCACTAACTGTATCCTAGCCAGTAAGGTTCATTAACCATAAATACACATAAATTAGATATTGAACTGATCATCTTGCCACATAAAGTTCGAGGTTCATGTCTCTGTCTGGGTGACTGTGATACGTTCAAGTCAAGCCTGTATTTATAGTATTAAACGTATTATTATATTTATTAATAATAACTTAATAATACTCAGCGGTGAACGATGAGACTCGGCGAAGTACACAGACTCCTCTCAGGTACAGGGATAGTGTTAGGCAAAGACAATATTCACAGCACAGAGAAATAAAACCACATTGCTGCAGTAGATAAACTAAAAGGTTTTATTCTTTATTTATGGCAATCGTAATGCGAATATACTTGAGACGAAGGCGAGGATTTCGCTTTGTCGATGAATTGACTCAACTAAAAACGCATAAACTCAATGCGTGGCTATCGGCATGCCTATGATCGCATAGGCCTAGCTTGCGACCCGAACTACCATACCAAGATGTATGCACAACACCGAGGACTTCCTTTTAAGTTTAAAAGCTTCGACGATCCGTGGCGAAAGTGTGATGTTTCTAACGCGGTATCCTCGCTTATATACTATTTCGAGAACACAGATTCAAGTACAGATGAATCACTCACTATTTACAAAAAGATGCTACCAACAAAACTGACATCTATACATGTTTAGAAATACAAATTCGTATAGTGCACTCTCGTAAACATGAAGATACATTAAACTACTCATAATAGAGCATAAAATACAATAAACATTAAACAAAAGATATACATTACAAACAAGGTGCAATATTACAAAGAATAACAAGGAAATTACGCTCTTTTCACAAAAATAAATATATTAGTGACATATTTTCTACCGGTGACGTCACATAAAAATATGGATCATATCTTATTTATTACTGTCCTCTTCCCCGATTTCCAGTAGCGACTGAAAATTTAAAGGTTGGTAAGTATCTCGGTGCAGGCCTTGTAGTGTATGTAAGCGAGTTGTATTCCTTCCAATGCATATGCTATTGCTTGGTCTTTATGTTTAGTACCAGCTATGTGATTTGTAATATCGTTGAGCATTACACTGAAGTTTAATTTTTCATATTCTTAGTATTATTGGTTAATTCAACGTTGCTTTGTGTCACAAACTATCTTATTAAGAAGGAAGATCAATTATCTAAAGAATTTCAATTTTCAAATTACGTCATAATCTCCGGTGACTTCACAATTAAACTCTACAGATCAAGTGGATGGACCATCCTGGATGTATCAACCGTTACCTACAAAATAATCAAGGTTTCAACAACCCGGCAATCTCCAGGTTAACGCGTCCACAGACATAATCAGGAAAAATGTGAAAGTACTCACGCGGTAACTGGGGACCTATTTATCTTCTCCTACCTTAATGACCTAATCAAAGATGAAATAATGAAACTGTATTTTATATTGTGATCGAGTAATCCTTTTCGTAAGGTTAATATTAGACTTTCTTCTTACTACAACGTGAGAACGCTCATAGCAGCTTATTTATGAGATCTAAGTTTGTCTCACTGCTACACCTTGTACCAGGAGTCTGTGGAGAAAGCAAACGGAAACAAGTCTCTGCGCAAAAAAAAATGAGCAGCTACCCGCCGCTTTGAGCAGCTCGCACTACTTTGCTCCACTTATTCGCTTTCTCTTCTACCGTTCCTGAGACAGTGCATGGGAGCAAAGGGCCTTTCAGTGCCGTGGAGGTACGTCACACTGGTAGCAGCAGCAGCGTTTTCCCCTCCATGCACTCGCTTCCCCTCACACGCATTCATTGGTCGAGCTCTCTCGAGTCTTACTTGCTCCAGAGATTACCGTGTCCCTGCAGATAGGCCCGCTGACAACCACTATATGTTTTTGTACAGTTTACTAGTGTAAGTAAAACTTGAAAAAATCAACTGATGCAAAAAAGGGCCTGAATATTTCAACCTCGGTGATTTGATACACGCACATAAAAGACGAGAAAAAGAACAAGGTCCACAGGAGAATCACCTGGAAACCAAAGAACCCTCCGAGACATCCTTCTTCAGGTAGTAAAGGAGAAACAACCCGGTGTTCTTTAAGGGAAGACATATATTTATTCGGCCGTCCCTTGGGGGAGGAGTCGTGAAAGAGATCCTCAGCCCTAAAGACCGAAGCAATCCCATCAGAATTGCAAAGCGTACGCTTCTTGCCTTCATTGAAGGTAAATGATTCTTTATATCTGTTCTCTTTTTCTATTCCCTGGCTTCAAGCTACTTTTCCTTCCTAGGAACGATTACGGGGGTTCGTTATTCATTCGATTTCCGCTTCCTCCTTTTCTTCCCCGGGAGGAATCATCTAAAATGGCCGATCGTATCTATGCCAATGATGCGAAGGGCGGTTTGATAGAGTTAACGGACTGGGTATGTGGAACATTGAATAATGCGTCCGTTTCGCTGCAGGGAGAAATGGATTTTCTTGCCCCTTGGCTCCGTTGGGCGGATATCTTCATTGGTGGAATTTTTCAGCAGGACAGCGCGCGTTCTCTCAAGGGAAAGCGGCCTTTGTAGCATGCTGTAGCCATATGTTACAGTCACTTTATTGAAACCATGCCTTCAGCTACGTGTTAAGAATAGGCTTATGATAGCGGTATGGTTTTTATAGGTGGTTATTCTCACAAATAGAAGAAGCAAATGCAGAAATGTTGTTGTATTCCTATCACTCGAGTCTGGGTTCCGAGATGCAAGACTCTCGTCTCGTTCGTGAGGAGGTCTGTCTCGTTCTGGTCTCCTCTCGAATTGTAAACACTGTTAGGTGGGGCTCACTCTTGTGCGTGCTAAACTAAGCAACAAAACAACACAGAATCGCTCCCCGTGACACACCTGTCACTCTAATTAAACATTACCTGAATTATAAAACGGTCAGGATAAGTGCCTACAGTCGGAGCTACTAAGAATAAACCTAGGAGGATTTGTTTTCAAGCACCTGAAATGACGTGACATAGTACCACGGCGGTTCAGAATATACACATATATTAGAACACAGATAAATAAACAGTACATCATGCCTTCTCTCTCTCTCTCTCTCTCTCGTTCATTCATACACACATTCCATGGCATATTGGGACAATATGACAATTACAAATGTTAGATTAATTAATACATTGACTATACTCATGCTATTTTCTTGGCTACATTGCCTTTTACAATTTACTGTTTAGGGTTTTAGATGTAATGTGATTAATTGTTCTTTGTGCGAACCCTTTTATCTTTTCTGGAGGTACAAATATATTTCAATGAACTATTGTTTGGCAGTTAACGTATACTCTGCTCTACAACGTTGATTTGTCCGCCGGAATAAGGATGTCTAATTATGCCATAGCACTGATTTAAGTTATGAAATGATTTGATTTACGCAGATTCGCGGTAGATTGGCATCATCTCTCTCACACACGCACATGGTTGGATCTTACCTTCGCTGCATTCCCTCTGACCTGGGTAGGGTGAAAGTGGTCCTACAGTTTTGGAAGGCGTCGACACTCCGGCGTTGTACTTCGCGGTTATCCTGGTTGGCGAAAGTGGATCACTCGGCAGTTCCAAATGACATCATCCGATCCTGGCTTCACTCGTTCACTTCGCTGGCACGTCCATGACGATACTCATACACTGTCGATTCCATACGTAAACTAGCGCAGTCCTTCGCTGTCACTCGTACGTAGAGATACATGGCTTAGGCGTTGAGACGAACATACGTAATGAACCATTCGCGGTTTCCCATGGACACACATGGATATTAAATGTTATTAACTTTAGTATTGACTGTTATGCACTTCGGTATTAACTTTCCTATCAATGGTTATTAACTTCTACTAACTTAGGACGTTGTTCCGGACGATTGACACAGGTGGACGTGTCTGGTGTTATTCTCACATAACCACACGTATGTACACGGATGCGTTGACGGCGAGGGGGAAACGACCCCCTGGGTCTACTCTGCTCTACTTCATGGCTCTAAACACTCACTCGAGTCAAAAGACAAATCCAGACAAATCCAGACCACGGGTCTGATCGCGACTCGGAGCTAGGTCGCGCGTAGCTCACACTCCGGTGTCGATTCTAGGCAAACTGTGTTCTCGCTATTCCGAATCATCTCTTTTATTTCAGATTTGAACGTGGTGACGCTCTAGCCTCTGTGTTTATGTGCCTATTTATTGTTTTTGGTGCTATGACCGTTGTCCTGGTCAATGCTCAGGCCGTCTCTTGACCTCTGCTAGCAGCCCCTCGTGCAGAGATTAGTCCAACTCGTCTGGTATAGCTAGGGCTATCTCAACAGGGTACCGTCTTCCATTGTATCCAGCGATGGATTTTTAATAAATCATTACTCTCGTAGTTCTGTTCTGATTAGGCTGAAATTCTGAAATCTGTACTTTCATGATGTGGTATTCCGCTGGTTAAAATCTCATCCAATTCGGTCCATTGGTTTAGAAGTTCCTCTTTTCCTGCTATTCTCCATATGAATGCATGTAAATCCGGATTCGGCCGAAAAACGGTGGTTGAGCAAGATAGCGTTGGCTAAGGCAGTCGCTAGACACCTTTATTCGCGACGGATTTTAATATTACCAATTGTAATTAATTCTTAACGGGCAATTAGATCAATTACCTGTTATTCAATATTTGACCGTTATAACACCCATATCTAATTTGAAGAACAAGTGGTAGCGTCGTCGCCTTGTATCAAGGGGTCCCGGGTTCGATTCCCGGTGGAGGTACACAGTGATTCGGATCCCACTTTAAACTGTAGGTTCAGTGCATAAAGTGGACTTAAAACAACAAATCAATCCAATCCATTTGAAGAACAAGTCTCAACACGTAAAGCAACATATACAGAGTATAACAACAAATACTGTACTTTCGCAGTACACAGAGGTCATTAAGGCAACATTTTTTAATAACTTTTTTTCTGTTAAATATCTCGCTTCAACGCTACGAACCCACGAAAAAAAAACAACTGAATCGTATCCTGAATGTGTGCAACCAAATTGTACAGGTAAATAGGAGTAATTGCCAATAGCCGATGAACTTCGCAATTACGATAAACATAGTACATGGGTTGATTTGTTAGAATTATGGGTACAAAGCTTGATTTTTTGTCTCAAGTCCACTTTATGCACAGATAGGCTAATTAGAACGGAACTGTACTGATATTTTAGTCTTAACTTTGGACGAACTGACAAGGGACAATCCTCCAATCACCACTCGCCACTCACACTAGCTCACCCTCTGACAAGGCTTCTCAGTCCTTTCCAAGCCTTGCATGTACAGCATATAACCGTCCAGTTATCTCATATCTTGACTATTTTTCCAAGGCTGATGTGTTATGCCCTTTTAATTATCTTAGTTCTTACATACTGACTCTCATTTACATACTGACTAAGTGCTGCTTCTTTAAGTGCACATTATAGGAGAGATATCTTGTTGTTTCCATTTGCAACCCCTTTGAATATATTGCACTTAAACTATGTGTTTAATAATAATTCGTGTAATAAATATCAATTTTACAAATTAAAAATAATACACATATTAAAACACACAATATTAATACATTAGGAATATGTTTAAATTATGATGTAGAGATTGATCTGACATTTAGATCTTGTAAGTATAAATATAGTACACAACATGTGCATAAAATTCTTCTAATTATTCCATGATATGAGTTTTGGATTCTTCTTTCTTCTTCACTCGATTCTCAAGTTACATTCATCTTCTGCTTCTTCCTCTTATTACCTCTTTCTCCTTTTCGATCCATTTCTCTTCTCTTCTTCTTCTTTTCAAGCATTTTTCTTCTTCATAACCTTCTTCTTATCTTCCTCTTCTTTCTTCATCTTCTGTAGTACTGTAGAAAGCATAGCCCAGATCATCATCAAGAGTAATCAATTACGTAATTGTTGGTGTCAATTGTTTTCTGAAAGTTGCCGAGAATTGTGCTAGGAATCAGGATTTGATCAATATCCCTTGTCAGTCAATCAATTGTCATAGGAATCCCCGCGCGAATGTTGAATCATTGACTTAGTTTATTTCACCACGTGTGTAGAATGTCTGGAACAACACATAAGGTCTGATATGTTAAGAGTCTGCTCAGGTGTCATGTTGACGCAGAGGCATTTTTCATGTGAAGAGGAATCAGTAAAAACTCCAACCACGGGAAGAATGTTCAGGAGAAAGGAACACAATAATCGATATTGACGGAATGCGGCAAGGTATTGGAGGATTTACAAAAAATTTGAAGTTTCATCGTTTGTAAAAATGCATCTGAAATACCAGTAAGGTGTGTGGTCCAGTGGATGGCCACCGTTCTATTCCAGCCACCGTGTTACCTGTATTGCTTTTAAGTTGCCTCTGAATCAACTTAATTAAACTGTGCTGTTTGAGTGGTTACTTGAATGTCCTTTTGTTATTCTTCGTCGCTTTTCTTAAATTTTTGGCTAATCGAAACGATGAGAATGAATAGTGATTAGATAGAAGGATCGGGACGACATAGTGCCACAGCTTTTTCTACTTATGAGAGAGACAGACTTTAAAGTTCAAATATGTCTACAAATCTATATTTAGACTAGAAATTTATTCTGTCACTCATAGCTCTGTCTCGGCATCTGTGAAGCAACACCGTAGGTAGGCACAGCGGTAGGCAAAGCAAAGCAGTGCTGCTACTGCAAACGGCTGGTAGCTGCAGCCGCGTTTTCCCCTTCATCCCCTCCATGCACCCACTTGCCTTCTCACGTTCATTGGTCGAGCCCTATTTGCGCAGATGACGTGTTTTCGTTCCCTTGCTCCAGAATTCCCAGGCAAGAGTGTATTTGTGTGGGGAAATGCACATTATACGCGTAAAATAGTAGCAAAAAGGATTTGTGTTTAAAATGTTAAAAGTTACTGAATTATATTGTTCAAAAATGATTAAACTTGATTGTTTTTAATTTTAAACAGCCTAAAAAGAGACAGCCGGAATGAGAGAGAGAGAGAGAGAGAGAGAATTTTGATATTTTTATTATTTTGCCCTTTATCAGTTCAAATTTGTATTGACTTGTGTACTTTTGCTAGGCTTCAGGCGCATCACTGTAATAACCATATTCAAATTAGTAGAGTTTTTATTTTTCGCCTTTATGCTACGTAATTATTACTGTTTTTTTTCTTTTTGAGTTGATTTCACCAAGCCGGAAGCTATTCATGAAGCAAATATATTGACCACAATAAACAAGTGTGGGGAAATTCTCACATAAGGAACGGCTGTGGCAAGGAAAATGGTCCTTCTTCTCAAATTGAAATTACGATGATTTTTTTTTTAGGTTATTTCTTCATTTTCTTGTAGCAACTAAATTAGCAATGATATTACGCGGAAACGGAAAATGCTTAATTATAACCACTAGTGCATACAGCTCCTAATGTAAGTTTTTACACCCTAGTAACATAATTGTACGACCCACACACTACCCAGAATAATTATGTGATCTAGGCTGGCGGAAGCATCTATCAACATCTGTTCTAGGCAGCCGACTGTGTGAGTCTCTAGTAACTGTGTTTGCTCATAGTTTAACATGTAAGGTACAGGGGTACACACTTGCCCAAACCAGTAAAACCTGTCTATCCCGGAACATGATGGTTCCGAGCAAAATTTTCCGTCTTAACAGTTTTCCTTCTTATACAAGGTTGACTTTGAATACAGTATAGAGTCCTGCAGGAAATAATGGAAAAACAGATTTACATTTCGCATTACTTATAATGTAGAGTACTAATGCATGTACGTACATGAATAAAAATACGATACAGTCGCAATAAGCATAGCAGAGATTACAATTAGTAACTACACAACATGTTGGTACACTTTTTACAGTATTGTAAGAACGTACAGTACGTGCTTATGTATCTTTTCGAACCCGGGAACCCTGGCGTCCTAGCGCGATGTGTATAGAGGGAAAGAGAAAGATGGAATAACAGAGGTGAAGAAAGATTGAGATAAAAGTGAAGAAAAAAGAAAGAAACGAAGAGAGATAACAAGAAAAATAGAAAGGTCACGAAAGAACAGAGGAGAAATAGACAAAGAAAGGTGGCGAAAGAAGGTAAGAGATGAAAGAAAGAAACGGATGAGTATTGTAGCGCATTCTTTCATATCAACAATGTTACCGATAAGCGAGTGGCAACAGAGGCGTGTTCCACTTACAGTATTGCATTGTTTTCTTGCGAGCGAAAACAATTAAGGAAGAAATTTCAGTCTTACTGAGAATAAAAACATCTCGTTGGTCTTTAAATGGTGTTTCGTTTCCGCGTTGAGGAGATTTCCGCCTTAAGCAGGTCATTTTCAGGTATAAAATCGTTCCGTTCTGGGGACTTTTGTTCCGTATTTAAAGGTTTCCTCCTTATAGAGTTTCCGAAATATGTAGTTTTTACTTTACCACAATTCGTTTGGTATGGCTAACTTTGTACACACACACACACTTTTATTTATTGGGAAACAGCAGTTAGTCAGTGATCATGTTAACCCAAATAAGCTACATATTAGTAATTCATTGTTATAATTATTAGTATTTCATTTTTATTATAATTTATGTCATTATTGTTGTTATTTTATACGGATGACACAAGATGAAGCTTGATTTGATATATACAATGGTATCATGAGAGATTGTTTCTGAAAAAATCACAGATTAATAAAATCCTCCCATAATTATTAATACTAACGGATTCAAACGTTTGAGCCACGTTAGGATTTTCGGATCCTATTGAATTAGGATATTGAAGAATCCGTATCGTTATGAATTAGGATAATGAAGATTCGTATCCTAATGAATTTAGATGTTGAGGATTCGTATCCTAATGAATTTAGATGTTGAGGATTCGTACCTTTATGAATTCGGATATTAAAGATTCGTATCCTTATGAATTCGGATATTGAAGATTCGTATCCTTATGAATTCGGATATTGAAGATTCGTATCCTTACGAATTCGGATATTGAAGATTCGTATCCTTATAATTGCGGATATTGAAGGTTTATGAATTCGGATAATGAGGATTCTGATCCTAATAATTTCGAATATTGAAGATTCGTACCCTTATGAATTCGGATATTGAGGATTCGTACCCTAATGAATTCGGATATTGAGGATTCGTACCCTTATGAATTCGGATATTGAAGATTCGTATCCTTATGAATTCGGATATTGAGGATTCGTATCCTTATGAATTCGGATATTGAGGATTCGTATCCTTATGAATTCGGATATTGAGGATTCGTATCCTTATGAATTCGGATATTGAGGATTCGTATCCTTATGAATTCGGATATTGAGGATTCGTACCCTTATGAATTCGGATATTGTGGATTCGTACCCTTATGAATTCGGATATTGAGAATTCTTATCCTAATGAATTCGTGGTAGCGTTGTCGCCTTGTAATCAAAGGGTCCCAGGTTCGATTCCCGGTGGTGGCACATAGTGGTTCGGATACCACTTAAAACTGTAGGTCCAGTCCCGATTAGCCTTCCTGTGCACAAAGTGGACTTAAAACACCAACTGAATCAATCAATCAAACCTAATGAATTCGATGTTGAAGATTCGTAACCTTATGAATTTGGATAATAATTCGGATCAGAACGAATTCGACAGATTCGTGTACTAATGGATTGGGAAAATGAAGATTCGTATCCTAACGAATTTGGATGATGAAGATTCGGAAATGAATTCGGAGAATGTAGATTCGGACATCGGGTCTGAATTTGAAATTCTGATACTCGATGCAAGATTCGAATACCACTTGATGGCCATAACCTCTTTTGGCAAGTGTCACTTCTTAAGAATTATATAGTAACTCTAGTAACACTTTCTGGAGGTTTGAGGTGAAGTGCTAACTCTTGGATTTCATCTAAGACAGCAGCAGTAAAGTGAAGGTAAGTGTCTGCCCGTTCCCCTCCGGTCCTCTTTTCGAGATAACCGGATTGAGTTACAAGTATTGCGCGTCGGTGCGTTCAGCGCCATAAACCAAAATAGCACGCGATCGTGTTCGGAATGAGTAAAGTCTGCGGACGCTTTTCTTTAAGCAACAACGGGGAAAACAAAGCGACGAATCGAAATGGCTTATCCTCCTGCTCTGGTGAAGGTAACGAACTTTTCTCTGATTGGCCGGAAGACCCTCAGCGCTGCTCTTAGTGTCTCGTTGGAGCGCCGTTTTAAGAAACGCTTAAGTCGCGGACATGAGCTCCTAACAACTCTTCCTCCTCAGATGTACGGGATCCCATGGAAGGGTCCGTAACAAGGAGATTTGTTGCGGGGATTACCTCCTTGTCCCCCGATAAAACCCTGGCGGATTCCGCTGTTTGAGACATTGCTACGTTTATACTTACAGTTCCTGTACGGTGCTCCAAAATCCTAAAACGGACTTTTGTTTCTTAAAGCTGTTGGCGTGTCTAGAAGATAACTCTGGATTTTCCCATCCAGCATAACTCTATTCTTAAGCATCCTGTCTACGCACTGTCTCCATAATCTGTGGAGCAATGCGGCGCATAACGATATGGGAAGGAAGAAAGCGAATCCGCGAAGCAAAGCAGTGCACTGGTAGCTGCAGTTGAGTTTTCCCCTCTCACGTGTTCATTGGTCGAGTCCTACCTGTGCAGAGGATTGCCTTGTTTTCGTTCGCTTCCTCCAGGGATTCCCAGAACAGCAATGGATTTAGTGGTTATTAAGATAAAACTTCTCCTAACGGACATCTGATTAGCAGACACCTCTAAATTACGGACATTTTTAAATTCCCCGGCAGAAATACATGGGGTTTAATGGCAATATTACTTCTCAATAACGGACATTCTTAATAACGGACACAAACACTGAAAATTACCTTCCCAACGCAAATAAAACTTCTTAATAACGACCAGCCTGAAAGAAAACGGTCGCAATTCCTGGAATTCAACACAACAATGGCCAGCATTTCGAACTAGCGCGCATTGTTTCATGTTACACCCAACGTTCTTTTTAAAAGTGCAGACAGAAGACAGTATTCCTTGAGTATATCTTGAGAAGTGTGTGTCACTTCTGCTACGATGTCGCAGAAACGCAAACGACTGACTTTAAAGGAAAAAGTTGGTCATCAACGTCTACGAAAAGACAATTGTTAATAACTTTAAGATTTAGAAAAATATAGATGATAATTTTGGACAATCTGGGTCTGGCCAGAAATAATTAGAGCCTATTGAAAATGAAACAGCATTTTGAATGCAGTAATTTATAACGGTCAAATATTGAGTGACAAGTAATTAATCTAATTGCCCGTTAGTAGGAATTAATTGCAATTGGTAATATTAAAATCCGTCGCGAATACAGGTGTCTAGCGAACTGTCTTAGCCAGCACTAGCTTGCTCAACCACCGTTTTTCGCCCGAATTCGGATTTACATGCATTCTTATGGGAATATCAAGAAAAATGCAACTTCTAAACCAATGGACCGAATTGGATGAGATTTCAACCAGCGGAAGAACACATCATGAAAGTACTGATTCCAAGATTTGAGCCTAATCAGAACAGAAATACGGGAGTTATGAATTATTAAAGATTCATCGCTGAATTGAAAGGAAGACGGAACCCTACTGAGTTGGCCTCTCTGAACGTGTCGAATACAAAAGAGGAAGAGTTAGCCTAATCTCTGCGCGAGGGGCTGCTACCAGGGGTTAAGGACCGGAGTGAGCATTGACCAATATAGGAGGACAACGGTCAAAGCACCAGAAACAATAAACAAGCACCTGATCATAGAGGGTAGCGCGTCACCACGTTCAAATCTGGAATAAAAGGGACGATTTGGAATAGCGAGAGACAGTTTTGCCACAGTTTTGCACAGTTTTGCCTACAATCGCCACCGGACTGTGAGCTACGCGCGACCTAGCTGCGAGGTCTGGATTTGTTTTCCTCGAGTGAGTGTTTCAGAGCCATGGAGTAGAGCAAAGTAGAATCAGGGGGTCGTTCTCCCCTTCGCCGTCAACGCATCCGTGCACATACGTGTGGTTACGTGAGAATAACGCCAGACACGTCCACCCGTGTCAATCGTCCGAAACAACGTCCAAAGTAGTGAAAGTTAATAACATTTGATATCCATGTGAAACCGCGAATGGCTCATCGCATATGTTCGTCTCATCGCCCAAGTCACGTATCTGTACTTACGAGTGACCGCGAAGAACTGACCTATTATTGCGCAAGTTGTCGTATGGAGTCGACAGTGGGCGTGTACCGTCCTGGACGTCCCTGCGAAGTGAACGAGTGAAGCCAGGATCCGATGATGCCAGATGGAGATGCCGACTGATCCACTTTCGCCAACCAGGATAACCGTGAAGTGCAACACTGGAGTGTGGATGTCTTCCAAAACTGTAAGACCAATTTCACCCAACCCAGGTCAGAGGAGGGAATGCAGCGAAGGTAAGATCCAACCATGTGCGTGTGTGAGAAAGATGACGACTATCTACCGCGAATCTGCGTAAATCAAATCATTGCATAACTTAAATCAGCGCTATGGCATCCCTAGACATCTGTTTTCCGACGGAGTAATAAATTTAAAGATGAGAGTTTATGTTAACAGCAAACAATAGTTCATTGAATATATTTATACCGTCAGAAAAGATAGAAGGGGTTCGCACAAGGAACAATTATTCACTTTATACTTGAAATCCTAAACGATAAATTGTAAAAGGCAATGTAGCCAGGACATAGCAAGAGTATGGTCAAAGTAGTAAATAATCTAACCTTTGTATTTGTCATATTGTCGCAATATGCCATAGAATGAGAGAATGAATGTGAGATCGAGTGAAAGAGGGCAAGATGTAATGTGTATTTATCTGTGCTTTAATATATGTGTATATTCAGAAACACCGTAGTATTATGTAACGTCATTTCAGGTATTTAAAATCAAATCCTCCTAGGTTTATTCTCGGTAACTCCGACTGTTAGGCACTTATCCTGACCGTATTATATTTCATGTAATGTTTAATTCGCCCAGCAGGTGAGGCGAGAGATTCTTCGATGTTGCGTTGCTAAGCTCAGTTCAGTTGAGTTAATTGAGTTAATTAGTTATTATTAAATTAGCAGCCCGTAACAAATTTAACAAAAGATTACACTACGTGTACAGCTGGCAGCCGACGAGAAGAGCGCTGGCAGAAGAGGTGTGACGTACTGCCAGGCGACTCCACTCTTTCGCGTGGGGGAGGTGCTCTTCCGCCAGAACTCTTCTCGTCAGCTTGACAATGACCCGCCAAGAAGAAAACAAGACTTCCTTCTCCCCGACCACCCCCAACCACCCCTAAATTCTGCAAATGAACCTGACCCTCCCTTTCCCTCTGTGCCCCGTCTCCCTTCATTCAGCGATCTTCTCGTCGGCTGCCGGCTGTACTGTATTTTCTTTTTTTGATTTTGAAATTTGTAATGAATGTAGGGATACTTTAGTAAATTTAAATTCACCGTATGTAGTACAGTATTTTGTTCCTTGAATGTAGAGAAAAGAAATCATTATGTTCGTAAAGTACGTGCTGTAATATGCTTATCTTGTTGTGTAACATCCTACGCTTTTTTCTGAATAGCGGACACTTCTTAATAACGGACATTTATTTTTCCTCCTGGCCTGTCCGTTGAGAAGATTTACTGTATTATAAATTTGCGTAAGCGAGAAGTATCCGATATTCGAGCACGTTCCCTTACATTTGTCCATTCCCTTGTAGCTTATCCATAGAGCGGCTTTCCCCCCAACACGCAAGTTGACAGGAACAGCGACAATACCGCTTGGTTTCTGCTAGAAAGGTCAACGTTCGACAAACGCGGTTTGCTGATAGTAGTGAAGCTTACCACAGTATGTCGGTTTCCAAGGTGCGTTATTTATACGCAATCAGTGTTGCACAAACCTCCCACGAAATTTCTCTTCATTACCCAGTGCTTATGAAGGCAAAAGAATTTCATTAGACCGCTTCTCTGTAAAAGTAACAAAGTAGATGCGTGCAACAATCAAGTTGCTGGTTTGCATTGTTGAAAATGTAACTAACCTTTTTTTCTGGACTGTTTTCACTCTGTTTTTATTTCAACCCTTTAGCGCCCGAAATTGAATTTGTATGGTCTCTCTAAGGGTATGATGTAATTGGCGAACCACGTCATTCCAAAAAAAATCGTCATCCAGTTTTGCAAAATTGCGTCGGTTTAATTTCGCGGGCCTTGTGTGACGTAATTAGATGCCAAACTACATTGAGTGTCGAGTTAGTTCATTCCCCTTTGCATCCTGTTTATTATTTTTATTTTTTTAGAAGAGTATTTTCTCCCCACTCACGAGTTAGCAACACGCCGATGTGGGTAATTCAACTAAACATTTTTTAAAATCCCTTTTCTCCTAATATTATTAGATGTTTCCTTGGTAACAGAACGCTTCGGTATTTTGATAAATTTTCAGTACCGAAACAAGTTTCGTCACACCGTGCGCTGACCTTCGTGGCGGAGTGGTTATCACATCGTGCTCAGACGCCAGGGGTCCCGGGTACGAATCCCGGAATGGGCATGGGTGTTATCTGTGAGTGTCCCTTCATCAATTGCATCATATCATCTCTCATCCTCATCTTCGCGATTATCCAAAAAAGTGGCAGAAATGAGAACTGAAATATACCAAATCAATCAGTCAATCGTCACACAGGGTAGAATTAAATTTCGACATGGGCGTGCGTATGGAAGTCAAGGGGGCAGTTTCCCCCACTTAATATCGTATCAATCCCCGCACCTCCACCACGTGTCATTCTAAAGAATGAAGGGATCTAAACCAGTGTGTGTGCAATTAATTGCTGGGTGATGTAAATTACTCATCATTCATCCTCTGATGAGAGCACTCGTCATTGGGATGACGAGTTAACGCTTGGCAATGCGAAAGGTACAAAATCACACTAAGGAACTAAACTACAGAAAAGACAATGGTCACTCGTTGGGTTTTGTGAACCGTTGAACCTGGATCATGGCTGGGTGTTAGGATAATTACCTGTCTATCTGAAGTATTAGGCTGAATAGAATATGCGAAGTCCTCTGTTAGCTTCTCCAATTCGTCGACCAGAGCGTCGTTCCACTTCTGACCTACTGCTCTGCTAACCACCTCTTCTCTCTCCTCAAATCCCAAAAGTCAGTCCCCTCTCAGCTTGTCTCACATCTATATCACTAGGCCATCGAGCTCTTCCTCTATGCCGAATCGTGTTTTTTAATTGCTACCATGCAAACCGCTGACTCTATAACCAGAAGAAATTACCTGTTTCCTGAATGCTCAGGAGGTTTGCATGGCACAACACTGTGCATTGTAAACATGCCTCAGAGGCTGAGACAACTGAGAAAAACAAGTGAATGCCCTGGTCAACGTGAAGCATTCAGAGAGACTTAATAAAATAAACATATAATCTTAGGGATTGATACGATATTTGCGCTGTTTTGATGTTGGTCAGTAACATTGTCAGTGTTCAAATTATTGTACCCAGGAGCGTATATTCTAGGTTACATAGGCTATCCGCAAAGCCTGAAGTCTGTCACGTGCCAGTTCCAACGATACAGTGAAGAACACAAGGAAGGAACGTTTCCCGAAAGCGACGAGAGATGGCAGCACGACATATAAAGAAGAGCAGAGTTCATTGTAGAAACTAGAAGCGGAGAAGAGCGATTATATATATTATAGTAAATGAAAAATATATAAAGGAAGAGTATAAAAAATATAGAAGGAGTGAATAAAATGTTGTATGTAGCCAATTAAGATAATTAAGAAAATCCTCATATATGAAACAATTAGAAAAGTTAATAAGTGAGCAAATGAATTCGGAAATTTATCTTTCTCTTTTTTGATCCTCTGACGAGGAGAACATCGTCAGCTTTTGTATTTGTCCGTCCCTCGGTGGCGCTGTGTCAAATTAGACGCCCCGAATCACTTACGGTTGCGCTTCTTATTAGACGCACTGGGCCATAGGCAGCGCTTGCTGTTAGCGATCCTGGGCTATTCCCCTTTTTGGTCGTTACATAGGAGGTGGCGCTATTGTCAGTTTAGACGCCCCTAATCTTTCTGTAAGTATACCTTGTATTGTTTGCTAAAGAAACGGGGAAAGCAAGCGCATATATGTAATAAATAAGATTACGATTTAAAAGGGAAGAAATAAATTAGAAGAAGGAAAAGAAGAAGAAACCTTTTCCCAAAATAGAAGGAAGAAAAGAAGAAGAAGCCTTTTCCCAAATCAAAGAGAAGAAAAAGAAGAAGAAGTATTTTCCAAAAACGGAAAGAAGAATAAGTCTTTCCAAAATTGAAGGAAGAAAGGAAAAAGCCTTTTCCCAAAATCAAAGATAGGAAGGAAGAAGGAGCCTTTTCCCAGAAATTACGAGAAGAAAGAAGAAGAAGATTTCCTTTCAATTATTTATATATGTATAAGAAGAATATAACCGACGTAAATTTGGAATCAGCATATATATATATATATATATATATATATATATATATATTAATGTATATACAAGCTTCGCTATATGTTTTATCTGTATTGTATATAGTTTTCAGAATATAGATCTGGATTTAACTATATCCTCTTGGCTATAAAAACGCTTTCTTATTTGGAATTTTCGAATAAAGAACCTATCCCCTGAGATTAAGATATCTGTAGCCGTGGTATAAATAATATATATAAGTACGTACCCCCAAAGGGCGTAGCAAGTCCAGAGAATAAAATACAGGAGAAAAATCGATCAGAAATTGTAAATAATATTATTCATATCAGTGAGATGATGATGCTGATTCTGGAGTTGGCAACCCGATTTATTATGAGTTGGCCACCCGATTTATTATGAGTTGGCAACCTGATTTCCTATGAGTTGGCAACCTGATTTCATATGAGTTGGCAACCTGATTTCGTATGAGTTGATAACCTGATTTCCTATGAGTTGGCAATCTGATTTCCTATTAGTTGCAGTTAACGTTTCCCCTTCCATACAATCCCTCTCCCTCTCACACGTTTATTGATCGAGTCCTCTTGAGTCACAACTTCCGAAGAGAACTTGTTTTCGTTCGCTTGATCTACAGTCTTCTGCGACATAGTAGATTTTGTTCAACTGTTAATATAGTTCCCGACCCGTCATAGCACATGCACGTGCAATGGTTCAATATGTATTCACTGCAGCAACCATCTTCTGTGATGTAATGATTAGCTTATGTACGTCGAAGCCATACATTCTTAGTTCTTGTGTAAGGTAATTGTGGAGAAATTCTGGAAAACAGCTACAAAGTTCATGAACAGAAATTGCTTTCGAATGCTAGAATTTTGCTAACATTTTATGCGAAAACAAAGTAAACGCGATCATAAGCGTCGTTACCTTTGAAATATTGGGAGGAAGGGATACATAATGTATAAAAAGTAAAGTAAAGTGCTTCCCTGTGATTTGCACCACGCCATGAAGGCGTATAGGGGGCGTGGAGTTAGGACCCCACACTTTCTTGAAGGTGGGGGTGATGTGATCAGCACCACGCCCCTGGCCGCCTTTACCCTCCAGAGTTTCCTCCAGGTACCCATTTTACAGGTGGAAGAAATCCCAGTTCTTCCCCGCCGGGGATCGAACCCGCGTCTCTCGCATTATAGTCAGACGCCCTAATACCTTTTTTAGGAATGCCCCTAAGTTTTAGTATTCTTCGTCATTTTCTCAACTTTCACACATGTCAATTTTTACTACATTCTCTAGTCATTACACGCCTCCCCAATGGCGCAGTGGTAGCGTCGTCGCCTTGTAATCAAGGGGTCGCAGGTTCGATACCGGTGGTTCGAATCCCACTTTAAACTGTAGGTCCAGTCCCGATTAGCCTTACTGTGCGTAA
This sequence comes from Lepisma saccharinum, assembly GCF_977018435.1. Classification (NCBI taxonomy): domain Eukaryota; kingdom Metazoa; phylum Arthropoda; class Insecta; order Zygentoma; family Lepismatidae; genus Lepisma; species Lepisma saccharinum. The sequence goes on along the minus strand of NC_139256.1, from coordinate 9,621,623 downwards.
AGTGGACTTAGAACACCAAAGAAATCAATCGATGTTGGTCATTTCGGGCAAACACAAACATTCATGTTCTATCCGGGATTGGAACCCGGGACCTCTGGCTTCGTAGCGCGACAACTCCGCCACGGAGGCCAACATACAACTGAGCTACATAATGTTTAATATTCCAATATCTTTTCATATATACGGCCGTGAATGTGATCATCTGGCAGAACAGGAAAGCGACTTAGAAAACTTGCCTCTCACCACAGCTCATTCCGTAGTGAGGGAAATGAAGAAGAGAAAAGAAGACGTTAAATTCTTGTCTGGGCGGGATAACAAAGTCCTATTTACATGAAGCGCTAAGACTTTTCTTGTTAGAAACTGTTCTTTTTTTCCACTTCAATTTTTTTTAACCGTAACGAGGAAGTTTGCAGAGAAGTTTGGAGCTAAGTTAAAGGTGAAAAAAAAGATAAAAAATACTTTTATGCTGAATTCATTTCAATCTGGAAAACTTCAAGTTTTTTTTCCTCCCAGGAAACTTAAAGGAAAATCAACTTTTTCTCTTACATCGCTAAGTTGGTTTGTAAGCGAAAAAAATCTTCAGAAACAAACGCCGTGGGAAGGGATATAGAGATAAACGCTTCATCCTAAGCACATTGTCTTCATGAATTATTTAAAATGATGCTGTTGCTTGTAATTTCCGGAAAATGTTACACCTTTCTGCTTGATTATTTAAAAGCGGATAATACATTTGTTTAAGAAGCGAATGGAAATATGCTGCACAAGATTAAGAGATCAATAGAAATATATTCTCTAGATATACAACATATGGGGTCGTGTTGTCCTGTGTTTAACCTTGTGTGTGTCGAGTGCCTCTTTACAGCCTCAGCTTATAGCGTGTCCTCCCGTCTCGCCTTATCCCGTTTCTCCTTAAGCAGTTTCGTCTTATCCCGTTTCACCTTATTCCATTTCGCCTTAAACCGTTTCGCCTTTTCCCGTTTCGCCTTATTGCGTTTTCACCTCCTCCAATACTACACGTATTTCAATTGATTCATGCGACACCAACTTTCTAAGGCGAAACGGGACATCCCATTTCTCCTTATCCTGTTTCGCCTTACACACAAAAAAAATTCCCACCAGGGAATATTATCGACCTGATGGGTAATTCATAATGAGAGCGCAGAGCTTGTGATGTTGCCTACCTTGCCCCCCCCCCCCCCCACGACCCCCAGAAGCACCGACCAGGTTAGATAAGGTTAAGTCTGGTTGATTGTAAGTCGATAATATACCCTGGTGGGAAATTTTTTGTGTGTAAGGCGAAACAGGGGCAACGTGCAACCACTCGTAACTCCAGGGTATGGAGATCCGAATTGGCAACACACCGCTCCTTGCTCCGGCTGGTCAGTTGAGAGCACCAGTTCTCACCCAGGGATCGGGATTAAGACGATCCACCCTTCCTCCAGGAAGGAAACCACCGAATTGCGACACGTGACAGTAAATAAAATTTCAAATACTTTATAATTAAAATGTCCAAAATCTTTAATCACGAATCGCGCACGTACATACTGATTCGCACAAGTAAAATTATATTTTGTTGGGTCATGCACGCTCGCAGGCAGTGATAAGCAACTTATTTAACACGAGAGTCCGCGCACCGCCTTCACAGTTAATAGCAAGACCTCAACTCAGCTGCTACATAAAATAACCCAAGAGAAAAACTGATAATTTATATGACACATCAATGTTAATTAGCGATAGTAAGCTAAAGTTCAGGTTGGCAACTATTAAAAATGCCAACGTGGAAGTTTTTACATCGCCAAGAACACGTAGCGTGGTTCCCCCACTCCTAACATAAACAGCCAATAGGAAAACGATATTTTATTGAAAACGAGGGAGAAATACTTTGCTATAATATTACAATATTAAACTATATAGAAATAACTAAACTGATTTTATCAAATAATTCATATTTGCCCTTGCACATAAAAATGATTAAATAAAGATTTAGTTTATAACGAAGACAAATTACTTCAATCTCGTACATTGTTGAACAAAAATCGATATTAAGAAGAAATGTATTTAACTTGTGCTTCAACAACAAAATTTGAAAGACAATGAAAACGTTGCATATATTATTTGCAATAATTATTAGCCTATAAATTCTGAATAAATGTTACAAAAATACGCGAATAATATTATAACATAAGATAAAATTTAAATAGGCTATATACATGACTTTTGAAAACAATTAAGTATAAATAATTTAATCCAAGTTCTTAACTTGAAAGTATACGAATATGATAAATGCCAATATACGACTGAAATCTGCCTAACATGGCGGTCGTTACACAAGATGTCACGTTTCGCCTTAGAAAGTTAGTGTCACATGAATCAATTGAAATTTTATGGCGGAAGTGAAAACGCAATAAGGCGAAACGGACCGTAATCGCTAGGGTATGGAGATTATATCCTCGAAGACAGTGTAGATCCTTTTCTTGTTGAGGAATCTTTGACTGTATTAGTGTTAGAAAATTAGTAAGAAAGATTTTAACATGTTTTATTTTCTTGTTAGGGTCTGTCGTCAATTTTGTTTCAGTTAAGGGGCTTATCCCCTTATTGCTCGAGGCCTCCCTAATGGCGCAGTGGTAGCGTCATCGCCTTGTAATCAAGTGATCCCTGGTTCGATACTCGGTGGAGACACACAGTGGTTCGAATTCCACTTTAAATTGTAGGTCCAGTCCCGATTAGCCTTACTGTGCATAAAGTGGACTTAAAACACCAAATCAATCAATCAACCTGTATCGTTCGACAAAACTACAAGGATACTTCAACGTTGATAGAGACATTTTAGCATAAAAATGTGGCGAATATCTGGAGAATGATAAAACTACCGGAGGATGTCCTAAAATGCTTGTTTCTCTGAAAGGCGTAATGTGTGTTGTCTAAGTCGACAGCGAGAAGTGGACTTCATTAGCAACTATTCAATGGCAACTTCTATCACCGTCGTAGAGGTAGTCAACACACACAACAAGTCTGTATTGGAGGATCTGTGTGACCATTTTTATTGCCTGTAACTGTACCTTCATTCTTCGCATGCGTAGTAGCGTCGGCAACAATGGCGACGAGTAGTGTGTGTGTAGCTGTGGAGCAGCGGTGTATAATCACATTCCTTGTGAAAGAGAACTTGAAGCCAGCTGAAACTTTGAAGATTTCAAGCACAGTATGGGGAGCAAACGGTGTCAAGGACAAAAGTGTGCGAATGATGTCAGCAGTTTGGTGAACGATAGTTCATGACGAGTGAACGGCATGGACACGTTCGTCCGACTGGGACAACCAAGGTGTTATTCATGCATTTTTTTTTAGAGAAAGGGTCAGAATTCATATCCAGTATTACTGCAAATTGATGAAGGGCGGTGTACGTGATGTTATTCGCAAGAAAATACTTGAACGTCTGAAAATGTCATTCTTCACCATGACAATGCACGACCCCACACGGTAAATTTGACAGCAACAATGCTCGCCGAAATCCACTGGGAGGCTTTGCTCCTAGTTGCTCCGGACTTAGCCCTCGGTTATTATCAAATTAGTTTGAGAGCATACAAGAGGGCCAAACTACGCTGAGGGGACAATGTTTGGAAATACAGACAAGGGAGGAAAAAGTTTGCAACTGGGGTCTGGAAGTAAAAAATATCTTATATAGTAGCGGAATGGGTTGGGTATGGGAAGAGGGAGGAAGAGGGGGGGGCATCTCAACAGAAAATCAAATCAGAGACAGGTTACTGGACATAGATAGACAAGAAATAATAACAGACTGCCAAACAAAGACCTCAATCAGGGAACGGCTAAGAGTAAGAGAATGGGGGAAAGCGAAATATATCCAGGTTGTGGGAAAAAATGAAAGAGGCGCGCTGGCATGGTTCAGATTAGGGGGATTGAAACAACTAAGAAAGAGAAACGAAGCAGGGGAAACGATATGTCCTTTGTGCGATGGGGAGGAGACGGACAAATCATATCCTACTACACTGCCCTTCTACACGTGACCTGAGGGACAAATGGATGAAAAACTTAACAGGGAGGGAGGTGATACAAGTGGTAGACAACAGAATAAAGATAAGGAAGCGGGGCAGCAAGTGGGGAAATACCTGGGAGAAGTAAGAGAACGGCGGGGGAAAGCTATTAGAGAAGGCAGCGAAATGAGTGATCATGCTCCAGACGAGCCATCTTTATAGTGTAAGTGTGTGTAAAGCAAAATGTATGCGTTTTTTGGTGAGAGTGCAGGAAAAGAGAAGTGGGGCAAGGAAGAAGGAAGAAAGGCTGGAAGAAGAACTGCCGAGGGAGGGGAAGAATGTGTATATAGGGGACAAAGTAAGAGACAGCTTAAAAGAAAACTAAATGTAACAAAATATTGTAGAAAAATCAAAACTATGTAGTGCGTACAGCCTATGGCTCGCACAAAAAGAAAATACATCTAAAATATGAGAGGGAAGAAACTGAAGAAAGATGAGGCACTGACAAAAATGATGTCCTGCTATGTGGACGACAGCAAACTTCCTTCTGCGTCAAAGGGTTCGTGGAACTGACACAACGATTGCAGCGGTACCTGAATGCTTACAGGGAATACTTTGAAATGCAGGCTTGTACGAGTTTCCATTTTTCTCCTAGACATAAAGGTCTCTGTCAAACTTGAACTACCCTTGAAGTCTATGTATATGCTGACATATCCATTAATATAAAAAGCAATCAGAAATGAATCACTCAAATGAATCAATCAAATGAACAGATCACACAAGATTATTTCACCGAAACCAAATTACATGTTTAACCGTTGGAACTGACTCATTTCGGCTTCTGTGTGATAAAGGTGAGAGAGAGCAAATTACCCTTTTATGTAACGTAACTCGCCGCCGCACCGAAAGCCTAATAGCAGGCAGCCAGTGGGTGCTATTTGTCAATTCCGACAGCAGTAAACGCAAAATTATTGGTGTTCTGCAAGGACCGTAACAAGTTTTCTTGCTAAGGCCCTCCTCCACGAGGGAGTAAAGGGCGCATTTGCACACCTAAGTAGCCCCAAATCTACGTATATTGATTTAATTTTCTTGTTCCGGTGCAGGCAAGCAGGAAGGAAATTGGAAAGCGGGCGAGGAAGAAGGGGACGTCGCCCCCACTTCCCCTCCTTCGGCATGGGTCTTTTGCCGGGGCTTAGTCTTGTGGGAGACGGGCAGAAAGAAATTGCTCGTAGCACAAAGTCGATAAGACTAAAAGAAAGAGAAATATTGATTCCTTGATGGCTGGTTCAGCGCCGCCGATTAATGAGAGAAACAAGAGACGGCGGCGGAAGAGGAAAGGAAGAGAGATGCTCAAGAAGTGTTTCTTACTCCATCAGCAAAAAAGTTACCATTCCGTTGAAGTTTTCCAATAAACAATCTATAAATAACCAGCTCCTTCAGTACCAGGCTAAAGGATATACATTGGTATTGATAGGTAATAGGGAATGAGTTATGATTGTGGCTTTTTCTATATCAAACCGGATAATCCAATAGGAGAGTGATAGATTTTGTTCAGTGAGAGCTAAAAGAGAGTGAAATTAAGTGGCTTTTATAATTAATATTGGAATTTTGAAAACTGAAAGAATACTTAGAAAAATATTTGGACCTAAATGGGATAAGGAGACAGCTGAATGAAGAAGGGTACATAATTTGGAACTGTACAATTTGTATTCATGTCCAGATATTATTAGAAAAATTAAATAAAAAAGACTTAGATGGGCATGCCTGCGGCACGAATGGGAGAGGAACGAAGAGTTTACAGGATTCTTGTTGGGAAACCTGATGGTAGGAGACCATTTTGAAGGCCAAGACCAAGATGCAGGGGTAACGCTGAGATGGACCTAAAGGAAATCGGTAGGGATGGAAAAGAGTGGATGGATCTTGCCAAGGATGGGGACGGATGGAAGGCCTGTGTTGCTGCAGCCGTAAACCTTCGGGTCTAAGAAGGCTAGAGAATTAGTTAGTCAAGTGAAAGATGAACGCACACTGTTCATTAAATTCTGACTACTTACCTAATAGCCCCTGCTAGTTCGCTGCCCCTTTTGGCACTAGATGCAGTGCAGCGCAGCGTCAGGCTAGTGCAAGGAAATTGGGTTCAACCAAGCACACGCTGTACGCAACAATAGCGATGTTCAAGTCCAGAAGATTCAACAGATGACTGTCTGCTGCTTTAAACGTTCGTTTGATTGGTTATCACGATCTCCCCCTATTTGTGCCGATATTCGTAGCGTTACTCTGCAGATTCCGGGGATAGGGTATAAGTATAGCACCAAAACACATATATCCATTTCTATTATCCATACTTACGCATAATTACTAGAGGCTACATTGTAATCTAGAAAATTTCATTCGACGTCGATATTGCCTAGAGAATTAAACTTTTTGCAACTATATCTGCATTCAAGTTATAACTTTTCTGTTCCTGGCTTCCACGCTTCGAAATAACAGATAGAATGGACCGCTCCAAAACATGTGGAATAAACATGAAGTGTACGGAGCATGGTCGCTCATGGATGATGATAGGGTTGCATACATCCAGGAGAAATAACGCCAATATTTATTTTATACCACTTGTACTGTCCCGAGCCATGTTCACCGACCGTGCCTGTGCTGTTCTCTCTGGCTACATGCTATTAAAGTTGGACAGCGGATTTTATGTGAATTTTAAATATTATTATGTTTAGTAGTGGGAACCTTGATACGACCCTGGGGGTACGTACTTGACTATACTATTTATACCACGGCTACAGAAATCTTAATCTCAGGGAATAGGTTCTTTATTTGAGAATTCCAAATAAGAAAGCGTTTTATAGCCAAGAGGATATAGTTAAATGCGGATCTATATTCTGAAAACTGTACACAATACAGAGAAAATATATATCGAAGCTTGTATCATGGGAAAAATCTTCTTCTTCCTTTCTATCGTTGATTAGTGGAAAGACTTCTCCTTCTTTTCTTTCTTCTAATTTATTTTCTTTCCTTTTTAAAGCGTAATCATATATGTGCTCGCTTTCCCCGTTTTTTGCATTATACAGCAACAGAAGCTATACTTATAGAAAGATTATGGGCGTCTAAACTGTCAGTAGCGCCACCTCCTATGTAACGACCAAAAGGGGAATTGCCCAGGATCGCTAACAGCAAGCGCTGCCTATGGCCCAGTGCGTCTAATAAGGAGCACAACCGTAAGTGCTTCGGGGCGTCTAATTTGACACAGCGCCACCGAGGGAAGGACAACCATAAAAACTGATGATGTTCTCCTCGTCAGAGGTATTAAACCAAATTTTGATCACTAGGATCAAAAAGGATACATTTTTGAATTCATTTGCTCACTTATTAACTTTCCTAATTGTTTCATATACGAGCATATTCTTAATTATCTTAATTGGCTATTTACACCATTTTATTCACTCCTTCTATAATTTTTATGCTCTTCCTCTTTGTATTTTGTATTTACTATAATATATATAATCACTCTTCTCCTAGTTTCTACAATGAACTCTGCTCTTCTTTATATGGCGTGCTACCATCTCTCGTCTCTCTCGGGAAACATTTCTTCCTTGCATTTCTCATTGCGTCGGCAGAACTGGCATGTGACAACCTTTATAGGTCAGATCTGCAGGCTTAACTTCGCGGACTACATTTTATAAGTAATTCTCTGAATGTGAGTGGTAATGATCCTTTATTAGCATTAAATGTATATTGTACATAATCCAGCCATTCTCTAATAGTTCTAATACTTATACCTACTCTAACAAGCTAATTGGTGACGGGGATTGGGAGGCAGTTACCCCCACTTTTTGCAACTCTTTGCTACCGCAGTATGGCCTCTCAATGCTAAGCCTTGTCTACCAAGTGAAAGTAACTTGTTCTTGCCCCCCAGTCTTGACACCCGATCGCCTCTACTGATCACGGGGTGTAAGGTGAACCTTACGGAAGACACCCAGAAACTCTACTTCTCTTCAACGTAGTACACCCTTGAATGCCAAATGTCATGGAAATCGGGGGGGACACTTAGATAACCTCCCTTGTGAGTTTATTTTGGCAAGCACTCCAATAGATTATAAATGGGAGAAGCTAGGGACGAAAGGATTAGCACCATAAAGGGGCAGATACTTATCTGCGGATCGCCTGGATGCTGGATCGGTCGCCTGGGCGCTGGTCCCGCTGGCTGACCTGAGCCGTTCCGCCTCTGGACAGGCCCCAGCTTGGGCGCTACGGCTTCTGGGCGGCCCTGTAGACGATTCTCCCGTCCGGCACTGTCGCGCTCTCGCGACCTGATCTCGATCCTTGGCGTTCTCGCTGGCTTCTCCTCCTGAGGCAGGTTGTTAACCCCATTTATAGTTCTTTCGGGAGTTTGAAAATGCTTAGGATATTTTTCTCGGGTATGGCCGGTAACGGATGCAACCCACTCCAGGAGATATGGAAAGGATGGCATCCCTGACGTCCTAATAACCCTTAACAGCAACCTTGTCATCAAAAAAGAAAACTTCTTAGCAAACAACGTGAACAAACAAAGGTTCATTCACATGCTCGGTTCCCACCTAGAAGGAATTGGCTGCCAGTGTGTACATGCAAAAGGATATACGGATGTATTAATTGCACAGACTGCGGTGGAAGTTGCTTGCGAGGATATTGTTATTGTTGTCGCTGATGATACCTATGTACTGATTCTTCTTTGTCACTACACACACGCTGAGTGTAAGAATATTTTCTTCCATCCCAGATTAAGATAGGGAATGCGCAGCCCGCATCAGTGGCATGTTCAAGCAGTCCAGAGTAGCTTGGGAGTCAACGTCATTAAAAACGTTCTGTTTGTACATGCAATTCAAGGATTTTACTCTACGTCTCAGTTTTTCGGCCTGGGCAAAGGGAAAGGTCTGAAAATGCTAATGAAAGGGACAGCTTTATGCAAATGTGCAGACGTTTTTAATAATCCATCAGCAACTACTACAGATTTTGTAGCAGCAGGTGAGAAAGCTACAGTTGTACAATGGTTCAGCATCAGACAGTCTTGACGTGCTCCGATTTAAACGGTTCAGCGAAAAAGTTGTACGAAATACTTTGTCGATTAAGCCGCAGTCTCTAACACTAAAGTGAGCAGCAAGCAAGTTCCACAGTTACTGCCAAACTCAATTCAGCGTGCTCCAACAGTCCACATGAGTACAGTATACCGCACGAATTCGAAGATGAAGATGAAAATTACGATGAATTCCAGCAACGATGAGTTTTATAACATATTTAACAATGAAAGTTTATTATTTACACTAATAAAATTATAATAATACACTACTATATACTTATACGAACCATCTGATCATTAATTTATTCCTGATATCTCGTTCTTTTTTTGTTATTCTCATTGTCGTTCATTAAATGTTGGTTGATTTGATACTGAATATTATATAATAGTGTATATATAGTTAAATGTGAAATTCTTAACTTCTTGAAGTGATTTGAAACATTGTAATTGACATTGAGTGCTGTGAAAATAAAATCATTACGACTTTTACTACAATTACTTTCATTGCAATGACATATTAATTTTACACTAATGGGGACAATGACAAAATCCAGGATAATTGCAAGTTAACAAACATATTTCACCCATTTAAAAGATTTCAACCATTTAACAAACGCCATTTAAAAGATGCAGAATTTGAAGAGAATGCAATTTCCATTCTAAAGGTGTATAGAACGTGAAAATCCATTATAAAACAAGATAGGCCCGTTTTTGTGAATAAATAACGTATATTGGTAAAATTCAAGATGGCGGCTCAAAATGGTTGTCAAGGTCACTTCAGATTTAGGTAAACTTTTGCTATGTGGATACCAATAAATGCAAACAGAGCTTTTGTTGCAATTTGTTCCGGGTAAGGCATCTTACTTCATTACTTTGACTGGCCTAATTGTGGGAAGCGGTAGCTCGTAAGCACACTCGCTTTGCTGCATCCCTCATCTGCGGAGGTACCTAGATAAACTTAATCTACACAATCTTTTAAATGAATGGCAACTCACACATTTTCAGGTTAAAATGACCTAAGACTGCATTAGCAATGTTGGCGTATGAGAGAAATGCATATTACCTGTCTCGTTCTCGAAGATATGATCAATAAGAGTTTCAAAGTTAACTACACACACTGTTGTTACTCTCTTAAAACTGTCTCTTAACTTCTCTGTACTTCTATCCCGAACAAACTTTCGAACTGACGTTAGCTTTCCATAATACAGATCGACTGTCTTCCAAACTAAACCTGTCTCTTTCTTTCAGACTCCCGCTCGGCTACCTTTCAAACTCACAACCGCCTCTCTTACCAAACCAAAACCGACTGTCTTCCCCAATCTAAAACCAACTGTCTTATTCAAAGATTCAACTTGCTTCCTCCTACTTTTTCTTTCTCACTCCACTTTACCTCTGCAGTAACTGTAAAATGCATTATGTTGAAGTTAACACATTCTTTTGTATTTCCTGCTACAAGGCTAAAGCGTAACTCGAAAATGAGAGGTACGCTACGAATTTGTGTTTGTATATTTGGAGCATAAGATACAATAGCTAGATGTCACTGGCTTACCTTCAACAAGCGTTGTTCGTTTCAAATTACGTATGAGACATGTGATTGTTGTGGTATAAACAAGCAAAAATGATGCAAGTCGCTATTAGTACTTGCCTTCACAGGCATTTTTTTTCCCCACAGAAGCCTGATATCTAACGTCCGTGCATGTTTCGTGTTTTATTCATTTTCAACGTCCCACACCCTAAACATCATTCCGCACCCCCTTCATCGCAGATGATTAATCCTGGGACCGCCGCTTGTTCTTTGTGTGTGTGTAACGTAATGCTGGAATAGGTTCAAGTGGTACAGGGACCAGACAAAGGATAATACCCAATTAACATTGCGTTCTAACAGTTTCTCAGACTTGGCTTATAGCTCCTGAAGATTTATGAGTCAATAGTTCTGCTCCAAGCTGACGCGGTCACATCCATCCCTCTTCATGTTTCGTGATCGCTTCTTGGTAATTCCAATCCCATTACTGTGGGGAGGAAACTTGCTAATTAATCAACAGAAGCCTCAAATAGGCTTTGCGGCTTCGTCTGGCTCCTCTTTAGGTTAACTTCAAGTGGCTCTGTACAATATATCTGCAGTATCGACAAAATGAGTTCATATTAGACTGAGTATGATGGAAACTCAAAGGAAGCTTTGCCAAATTTTGCAACTGAAAGATAACGTCCTGCTCCATGTGTTGCTTACGAGTCAAACTCAAGGCATAAGCTAGCGTCTTGACACATGTAGTGAATGTATACCAAAGAATGAAATAATAAAAGATGAATTCTCGACCGGTTGTCGAACCACAGTCTCTTGCATAGCATGACACTGCTGAATCAACTGAGCCATCCAGCTACACGGATTGGTCAGCAAGAGCGATAAATTAGCCAATGTCGGAGCTCGAGCTGTGGCTTTGTTTGGAAAGCAATGGCGCGAATTCGCATACTGGTCGAGGCTGCATTCGCTAAGTTGGCTTGTCTTGACATCACGCGCGTGTGTCTCTGGTGACCTGCCAATATTTGTAATGTAGTGATTAGCGCGACCCGCTGACGTCACGGGGTTTGTTTACTTTTCTCCATCCCTTCTCTCTTTTCCCTTGCGTTCCTCTTTCCCTCTATTCTTTCACTTACCTCTCATTTATCCAACTCGTCTTGTCCTCTGTTTTATCTTTCTCTCCTTTCTGCCTTCTCTACTATTTCTCTTTCTGTCCCTGTCTGCTCGTACTCAACCTAGGGCCTCCCTGGTGTCGTAATGGTAGCGTCCTTGCCTTGTAATCAATGGGTTCCGGGTTCGGTACCCGATGGAGGCACATTGCACACATATAATGTGACGGATGAAAATATCCAAACTCCTGACGCACCCAAATTTTGATTTCAATGAACATTTGGTACTGTTACAGTAAGTGTAGCAGCCAAACAAGTGCCGAAACGAGGACACACACTTAGGTGTTGGTATACCCCTTGGCCACCTACTTTTCTCCTCCTTTGACGCACAAATACAAATCAACCTCATCCGTTTCTGATTTTTACCTGACTAGAGCGCTCTGACATTTGAGGACCTGGTCCTAAAAGATATGTTCTCCCTTCTTTCGAAATCAGAGGCAATTTCCAGCAACACATACACGGATGACCATTACATTATGACCACCCCGACCCGGGAACACTTAGCGCGCCTAGAGCGCGGAGAGTAACACGTGACACGCTGGCAGGATGGTATATATTGGGCAGGTCTACATGCTCGCTGTTAGTAGGGTCTCCGGCGTCAGAATGGGAAAAGTGGCCGATTTTTTCCCAGGTTGATAGAGATCAAATTGTGATGGCACGGCACCTTGGTACCAGCATCTCTGAAACGGCGCGGAGAGTAACACGTGACACGCAGGCAGCATGGTATATATTAGGCAGGTCTACAGGCTCGCTGTTAGCAGTGTCTCCGGAGTCAGAATGGGAAAAGTGGCCGATTTATCCCAGTTTCATAGAGATCAAATTGTGATGGCACCGCACCTTGGTACCAGCATCTCTGAAACAGCGCGTCTTGTTGGCTGTTCTCGTACCACTGTTGTGAGCACGTTTCGAAAGGGGCAACGATGGGCAAACAACAACACGTCGTCCAGCCGTGTGTCGACAGCGGCTCATAGATGCCAAAGGAGGCAGAGCCACAGTGAGAGAAATCGCCCACAGGTACAACAGTGGTGACCAGGACACTATTTCACAGCACACGGTTCATCGAACACTGTTGCACCTGGGACTGCGGACATAATGTTGTTGTTTGATTTGGTGCTATTTTAAGTCCACTTTATGCACAGTAAGGCTAATCGGGACTGGACCTACGGTTTAAAGTGGGATCCGAACCACTATGTGCCTCCACCGGGTATCGAACCCGGGACCCCTTGATTACAAGGCGTCGACGTTACCACTGCGCCATCGGGGAGGCCCACGCGGACCTATTGTGATAGCTCTAATAGGTAGATGTTCATAATGCAATGGCTCATTGATGTGTACAGAATTGACATCGACAGACAAATACAAGAAGTACTACACTCTCCAAACATTACCATGCAAACATAAACTCCAAGAATGAACACGTTCACTACAAAATGGTCTAGGGCCCTTAAGTAATTACCTTTCCTGAAACTGAAATCGTAAATTAGACCCTCTGTCAGAAACCACTAATAGTTAAAAAACAAAAACGCACTGACAGGGGTTTTGGGGGGAGGGGCAGCGAGTTGCAGTGAGAAGGAGAAAAAAGAATAGGAGCTTTTATTTTTTATGGCTCTTCGTGACGTTCCACGAAATTTCTAATGT